>NW_011888988.1:10919-25961 GCF_000151845.1 Pteropus vampyrus | reverse complement strand
CTACTGTTCTCTCATTGATTTTTTACTGTATTCTCTTTTGAGAGCCATACATTAAGAACTGGGACATTCAAAAACAACTGTATATGTGAAATAAATTAGAGAGTGACTGCACATGCCCAGAGGAAGGCTCAGAAAAGATCTGAGAAGACCTTCAGTTACATGTCAGGCTGATTCTCAGCACAGAGACATGCTTGAACAATTAAAAAAAAAAAAAAAAAGAAAGAAAAGAAAAGAAAATACAAATGATAGCATAAAAAAACAAACAGTAGGGAAGGGTAACAATATAAGTCCCAGAGTTACCATGTTATTAGATTCAAATGTCCAGTTCGACAAAAAATCATGAAGCATACAAAGCCACAGGAAAGTATGGCCGATTAATGAAAAAAATAAATCAGCAAAAATTATCCCTGAAAAAGAACTAAGGGAATATATACTAGACAAAGACTTTAAAATAGTCATTGAAACTGTGTGTACATAGTTTGCAAGCACTCTTGGTGGCAAACTTGCAATTTCTGATTCCACAGTCTTTGTTTTCTTCATGAGTCTGTTGAGCAACAGATGCAGAGCTGCAAATCTTTGTGATTACCCTGACAGGCAAGACTATCACTATCGAGGTTGAACCCAGTGACATCACTGAGAAAGTAAAAGCCTAAATCTAGACGAGGAGGGTATCCCTCGTGACCGACAGCATCTGATGTTTCTGTGCAAACATTTGGAGAAGGGCCACACTCTGTCAGACTTCAGCTTCCAGAAATAATCCACCCTGCACTTGGCACCTCGCCCATGGGGTGACATCAGTGAGCCTTTCCTCCACCAGCTCCCCAGGAATTCATCTGCCACAAGATGTGCCACAGGTGTTTTGCTTGCTGCACCCCCGTGCTGTCAACAGCTGTAGGAAGACATGCGACCACACCTACAACCTGTAACTGAGAGGAAGGCAAAAAGAGGCCTTTCCACTGGTTACTCCACTGTCTCTAGGAACGCCTCCTGCCAAAGCCCCATATCCCTTGGGTTTCAATAAAATCAGAAAAAAATACAGAACTGTCTTAAGGATGTTCAAAATACTAAAAGAAATGTAAAAAGTTAAGAAATCAATGTGTAAACAAAATGGAAATGTAAGTTAGGAGACAGAAACTCTAAAAAAAAATAAGAAGAATTCTAGAGTTCAAAAGTACAATAACTGAAATGAAACATTCACTAGGGGAATTAAAGGCAGTTTTGAGCAGGCAGAAGGAAGAATCAGCAAACTTAAAGCTAGGAAAATGGAAATTATTGAGTCTGAAGAACAGAGAGAAAAAAGATTGAAGTGAACAGAGCCTAAGTGATTTTGTGGGACACCAGTAAGCAGACCAATATACTACATATACTGTGGGACTCTCAGAAGTAGAAGATAAAGAGAAAGGGGCAGAGAAAATCTTTTTTAGAAATAATGGCTAAAGACTTCCCAAATGTGATGAAAAAAATGAATCTAAGTACCCCAATAGCTAACTCAAAAACTGCAAGTAAAATGAACTCAAAGAGACCCACACTAAGACAAATAATAATCAAACTTTCAAAAGCCAGTGAGAGAGAATCTTCGAAGTTGCAGGAGAGAGGCGAATCATCATGTACAAGGGATCCTAAATAAGATTATCAGCAGATATGTCATCTGAAACTTAGAGGCCAGAAGATAGTGAACTGATACACTCTAAGTGATAAAAGAAAATCCTCTATACAGCAAAACTGTGCTTCAAAATGAGAGAGATATTAAGAACTTTTCCAGCAATAAAACCTGATTGAATGTGTTACCACTAGACCTTCACTGCAAAATATGCTCAAGGGAGTGCTGAAAGGTGAAATTAAAGGAAACTAGAGAGTAACCTGAAGCTTTATGGTTGAATAAACATCTCACTAAAGATACACACATGGGCAATTATGAAAGCTAGTACTATTGTACCAATGATTTGAAAATGCATTTTTATTTTCCATGCGATTTAAAAGACATCTTATAAAATAGTGTAGAAGCCGGTATTACAATTATTGTAGAGGCTAGAATGACATTAACAATCCAACAGAGTGGGGATGTACCTGATAAGGATCTGTTTTTGTAATTTATTGATGTTAAACTGGTACAAATTCAAATTGGAGTGTTATAACTATAGAATGTTAAATGTAATCCCTATTGGAACCACAGACACAATTACTATGGAATCTACACAAAAGGAAATGGAAAGCAATTCCAACATTTCATTACCAAAACAGGAATGAATGCCGTACTACACAAAACAATTGCAAAAGCTTTAAGGCAAATAGAAAACAAATAGCTCAATGACCTTTTTGTCAATAATTACTTAAAACGGATTAAACTCTACAATCAAAAGCAGATATTGGCAGAATGGATAAGAACAAATGATCCAACTATATGCTATCTACAAGAGATTGGAAGACAAAACGAGTAGAAAGTAAGAGGATGGAAAAAGATATTTTGTGCAAATTGTAACCAAAAGAGAGCAGGGGTAGCTATACTAATTTAAACAAAATAGACGTTAAATCAAAAAAAGATACAAAAGACATGGAGTACAATATATTTTAATAAGTTTTTCATACTGCAAGGATATAAAAATTATAGTTATTTAGCTTATGACAGACATTCAAAAGATATGAAGCAAAAACTGACAGAAATGAAGGGAGAATGCTCATTTCTCCATAATAGTAGGAGACTTCAAGACTCCACTCACAGGAACCGGGTCCAGAGGCATGCAGTCTACACCACGGTCAGCAGGAATAGATGGAGAAGGCAAAAATGTCCCCCGTCCTGTGTCTGACAGAGCCCTTTTATAGTTTTGAAAAGAAAGATGTAAATTATTTTGAAAGAATTCACACTGGCTACAGATAAGGAGTTGCAGAAGAAGGATAAGTGGGGCTAGTTCTCAAACAGGTCCATAGTCTGTAAGGAAGAAGTGTTTGCTGCTTTCAGATTGTTTGTTGGCAACAGTATGAAAAGTTCACGTGTAAGCAGGATGTGGTGGAATCTGGAGGTTAGTTATCCGTTTTAGATAAGAGCTGTAATATTTTTAAGAGCTCTTACCTAAACACAATGCTAAAATAGGACTGGACATTGATTTGAAGTTTCAACATATATTTGGGAAAGTGAGAAGACTTTCATTAGTTTCAGTCCTTCACTTTGTTAACCGATTAACTCCCTGTCTCTTCTTTTCACCCTCTGGCCTTACATAAAATAATTTAGGACATCTCAGAATTTTCTCTTGTCAAAGTTAGAAATCAGTATCAAAAGGAAAACTGGAAAATCCCCCAAACCGTGAAAATTAAACAAACACATACTTTTCAACAGCCAGTGAATCAAAGAAGAAATCACAAGGACCATAGAAAATACTCTGAGATGGCTATAAACACAATAAAAAAAGAAATATCTGAAATCAAGAACCAAACTTCACAACTTAAGGAATTAGAAAAAGAAGAAATATACCCAAAAATCACAGAAGTGAGTAAATAATAAAGATTAAAGCAGATATAAAAATAGTGAAGAGAAAAATAATAGTTAATAAAACTAAAAGTAGGCTTTTCGAAAAGATCAACTAAATTGATGAAACTTTAGCAGGATAGACCAAGAAAAAAGAAGACTCAAATTACTAAAATAAAAAATGAAAGCGGGGTCATAATATCTATTCTATAGAAATATAAAATTTTATATGATTACTATGAACAATTTTATGTCAACAATTGGATAACCTAGATAAAATGGAAAATGGAAAATTTTCTAGAAACACAAAACTGACCAAGAGTAAATGATAAGGAAATAAGAAATATAAGTAGACCTATGGCTAGTAAGAAGACAGTAATCAAACATTTCCCAATAAAGAGAAGTCCTGGACCTGACAGATTTACTAGTGAAACCTACCAAACATTTAAAAAAAATACCAATCTTTCTCAAACTTTTCCAAAAAATTGAAGAGAGAAGGCTTCCAAACTCAATCTGTGAGACCAGCATTAACATGATACCAAAGCCAGACAAAGACAATACAAAAAAAAAGTTATGTATAGGCTAACATCTCTTATGTACCTTGATGCAAAAATCCTCAACAAAATACGTCAAAACAGAATTCAGCAGGATTATATACCATGACCAAGATATATTTATTTCTGGAGTGCAAGGGAAACTCAACATACAAAAAGTGGTCAACGTAATATGCCACAGGAAAACTCAACATACAAAAAGTGATCAATGTAATATGCCACAGGGACAGAATGTAGCAAAAAACAAAACAAAACATACATGATCATCTCAATTGATACAGAAAAAGAATTTGACAAAACTCAACAGTCTTTAATAATACTCAACAAACTAGAACAGAAGGAAACTACTTTAAGATAGTAAACACCATACATGAAAAACCCACAGCAAGCATCATACTCCATGGTGAAAAGCTAAAAGCTTTTCCTCTAAGTCAGGAACAATGAAAGGATGCCTGCTTTTACCACTTGTATTCATCATAGTACTGAAATTCTAACTAGAGCAATTAGACAAATAATAGAAATAAGAGCATCCAAATTTGTTGGGAAGAATTAAATATGTAAAAAATTAAGGATTACACACACACACACACACACACAACTGACAGAACTAACAAATGAATTCAGTAAAGTAGCAGGATACAAAGTTAATATAAGAAATCAGTTGCTTTTTTATACTGTTTTACATTTACCCTCAAAATGCACATTTGTCATAAATTCTCAATATCCTGAATATATAATATTAAAAGAGCTCTATCGGAAAAAGGCTACTATTAAGTGCTCAGTACCTCTTTTTGAGGTGCTTTACTCCTTTGTAGAAATCTCAAAAATAAGGCTTTCCAACTAAGATGTCTTGATCCACATTAAGGCACAGGCTAACCAGATAACACCTGACAGAGATACCTCGATATAAGATCATCTTTGGCAATTCTACCTCCCACTTCTGTAAGCCCTCCTTCAACTCTGAGAGTTGGCCATTTTAATAGGGTGCATTCTGTTGTTAGAGATGAATTCACCATGATTACTACATTTGTAATGTTTACACTAGGCTTGTTATCACATTTCATATTATACAATTCTATTTTCTTTTAATTTAAATTTCTTTCTATTCATTACGTATCTTTTTAGTCTCCATGAAAAGCTCAAGAGTTGATAGGCTATAAGTACAAGTTGTCATAGAGAAAGTGAGGTGAAATCAACATTATGAGAATGCTTAAGAAGAGAAACAAAACAAAAATGGAAGTTGTTAACATTTACCTTATTCCTCTAAGGAGCGACTTACTTACCCCTCATTACAAGAATAATGAGCCTGTGAACCAAACTTGTAACTTCCATTTACATAGACTACTTGGCCATTTACAGGTTCTCCTAGCTGTGAACATAATTTTCCTAAAAGAAAAAAATTCAAATTTGTTGTTTTATACCAATTTCAAAACAAATTTGAATGGAAATCAAAATTCTACATTGTTCTTAATATAAATTCATGGAACTTTTTTCTTTCTTTAACTATTAAAAGGCAAAACTTAAAATTCACATTTACCAAGACAACCAACTGCCAAATAAAAGATTTCCTGGAGATTTTTAAAGCCTTAAAAAAAATTACTATCTAAAATCTATATTCAAATGAGAAAACCATCATTGTAATAGTAAAATATGAACCCTAAAATGTGAGAAAATCTCTAGAGCAATAAAAAGAAAAGTTCTGTTTACTTACCTGTACAAGCCTCCTGGAGAGGTGTCCATGTGTTATCAGACTGACAAACAGCACTGGTAGGAAGAAAAGGTGTAATAGGCGTATATCCTGGGCGACACTTAAATTCTATTTGGTCCCCAGGCTGATAAAGGTTTTTAGAATTACCCTTGAGCATCATAGATTCGTATCTTGGTGGATCATCACAAGCATCTGGACATAACAGAATCAAAATGTGAAAATAAAGTATTTTCTCATTTTTACCAGCCAAGGACTATGGCCTGGCAGCAGGTAGGTAGTACAGAATAAATGGAAATGCCCTAGGCAAGATTTTAAATGACTGTTCTCTGCTTTTACACAAGTGGTCCTAGTAGTGGAGGATGTGCCGTACCTGCTTTAAACAACATAATGCTAGATTTGGTTTGTTGTAGAATAAGGTGCATATTCACTCAACAGTAAACTGAAGAGACAGCAGTAATGTTTATGGTTTTAAAATATAGTTATAGGTATGTGTCCTTCCTCATTTTTTCCTAAATTCATTTCATAGTCACCTCTCCCCTAAGAAGACTTCTATAGTATATAGTACATAGTACTCTGGCCAGATTACTCTTCCATAGTTTGAAACACAACTGATGATGACTTGTCATTTCAGGCTCAGTGTTCTCAGAAGGCAAGCAAGCTCTTGGAAGCCAGGGATCATAGGCCTTCCTTTTCTACTACACCCTATACCCAGAGGATGTTCAAGAAATGCAATGGCAGGAGGTGATTACTACAGAAGCATTGTAGATTTCACAGATCAAAATAAATATAAACCAAAGTATTTCAAAATATGACTTCATTTCATATGCTTCATATCAGTAAATTGAACATTTTATAAGAGAATAGATGCCATTTAAATATCAAATTTTATAATTTTGACATTTTAAGTATAATTTAATCTTCCTTCACAGATCAATCAATCATGCATGATCTCAGGAGTTTCCTGATGTAGCTGTTGGGCTGTGTATCAAATATATTCCTTCAGTAAAGCTACTATATTGCTGTACTTTTAGAATTTTTACTTTCGGGTATTTTTGGGGGAGGTAGTTTCTTTCTTTCTAGAATAGTGTCATTTCTTCTTCAGCAATTCCTGTTATTTTAGATTATCTATGGGCTTGAAAACCTAACAAATCTGTTAGAATTATTCTGTAAAAGAAGGTGATGGACACATCAAGTAAAATTCTAAAGGGCTAAAAGAATGCAGTCTTATCTAAAATGTTAATGATATAGGAAGAAAAAAGATCGATCTATTTTGATCCCTGAGGTACCTTCCTGTCTTACTCCTTGGATTGGTCTTACTTCAGATTGAGAGACTGGTCAAGAGAACTCTTAGCAAGTGAAATTTTACTTAGGTCATATCATATTCTAGATTCTAAAATTCTCTCTATATGCACAGTCCAACATTTTATTTCCATCATGTCCTGATATTCACCTATTGTCAAAATATTTTCAGCATTTCCACTGATATCTGAATGTTCCTCAATCGACTGCCCAAAAGAAAACAGAAGCGAAAAGGAAACCGAATGTCCTAGTAATTAAAAGCATTGTTTAAAAAGACTATTAGTATAGAGGTGAGTTTTATTAACGACATTACATTTACTGAATATCCTGAGCCAGACATTCTCACTTTCAACAGGAAAACAAACATGGGCTAGAAATGTTATATATTTCCCTTCAGAGACAAATAGATAGCATCATTCTAGAGTTTTCTGAAACCATCAAGAAAGAAATCAAGTAACAGCAACCTGTGATTAAAGTATACAAGTATCCTTCATTTTATGCATTTCATCTCAGTACTACCTTGAAGGCACATAAAAGAAAGAGAATTCTTAATGTGACTTTCACTTGCAGTGCTCTGAATGCATAAAGAAAAGTCAATTGGCTAGTTTGATCTATTCAACTAATTTGAAGCATTTTTTTCCCACTAACGTGAATCATGAAAGACATGATTTAATCAATGCGTAGTATTTAAATTTTCTTTTGGCAATCGGTTGATTACAAGGTTTATATACTGAAATAGTTGAGTCCAATATCATACTTTTTTTTCACTTTTACAGTTTAACTTATTAAAAAATATATATTTTTGTTTTTCAATTACAGTTAACATACAATATCATATTATTTTCAGGTATGCGGCATGGTGATTAGACATTTATATAACTTATGAAGTGATCACCTGATAAATCCAGTACCCATCTTACACTATACATAGTTAGTATACTACTGACTGTATCACCCATATTATATTTTACATCCCCATGACTATTTTAACTACTAATTTTTACCTCTTAATCCCCTTCCCCCCTTCAACCATTTCCCTAGCCCTACCCCCACCCAGTTTAGCAACCATCAAAATGCTCTCAGTATGAGCTTGTCTATGTTTTGATCATTCATTTATCCTGTTTTTTAGATTCCACATATAAGTGAAATCATATGACATTGGTCTTTTACTACCTGACTTACTCCACTCAGCACAATACCCTCTAGGTCCATCTATATTGTTGTGGATGGCTGGATTTCGTTCTTTTTCATGGCTAAGTAATATTCAATTGTATGTATGTACTACCTCTTTTTTTTTTTAATCTGTTCATCCATTGATGGACACCTAGGTTGCCTCCATACCTTGGCTATTGTAAATAATGCCACAATGAACAAATGGATGCACATGTCCCTTTGAAGTAGTGTTTTGAGTTTCTTCAGATAAGTACCCACAAGTGGGATTACTGGTCCTATTTTGTTTGTTGTGAAAGCCTGTTTGAAGGTCTATTTTGTCTAGTATGAGTATTGCCGCCCCCCAGATTTTCATTTGTTTCCATTTTCATGAAACATCTTTTTCATTCTTTCATTTTCAATCTGTGTGTCTTTCAATTTGAAGTGAGTATCTTATAGGCACCATATGTAAGGGTCTTTTTTTCTTATCCATTCAGCCAGCCTATGTCTTTTGATTGAAGCATTTAATCCATTTACATTTAAAGTAATTGTGTTAGATATGTAGTTATTGCCATTTAATTATTCACATTTTTGATCTTTTCTTCTCCTTCTTAAAGAAGTCTAATATTTCTTGTAATACCAGTTTGGTGCTGATGAACTCCTTTAGCCTTTTCTTATCTAGAAATCTCTTTTTCTGTCCTTTGATTCTAAATGATAGCTGGGTTGTAAGTCCTTGCTTTTCATCACTTTGAATATTTCATGCCAATACTTTCTGATAGGCAAAGTTTCTGTTGAGAAATCAGCTGACAGTTTTATGAGAGCTACCTTATAGGTAACTGACTGCTTTTCTTTTGCTGCTTTAAAAATTATCTGTCTTTAAACTTTGGCATTTTAATTATGACGTGTCTTGGTGTGGACCTCTTTGGGTTCATCTTGTTTGAGACTCTCTGTGCTTCCTGGACCTGGATTTCCTTCCCAGACTAGGAAAATTTTCAGCCATTATTTCTTCAAATATTCTTTCCACCCCTTTCTTTCTCTCTTCTCCTTCTGGAATCCCTGTAATGCAAGTATTAGGAATCTTGATGTTATCCCAGAGATCTTGTTATACTATCTTTAGTTTTTAGAATTTGTTCAGTTGCTATTCTGATTGGGTGATTTCCACTATTCTGTCTCCCTGGTTGGTAATCTGTTCTGTATTAACTAATCTGATGTTGATTTCTTCTAATATAGTCTTCATTTCAGTTATTGTATTCTTCATCTCTGATCAGGTATTACATTTTCTATCTCTTTGTTGAAGAGCTCTCTAAGTTCCTCTATTCTACTATCAAATTTGATGAACAGCCTTATGACTATTTCTTTGAATTCTTTATCAGGCAAATTACTTATATCCATTTAATTAGGGTTTCCCTCTGGAGATTTTTTTGTTCCTTCATTTGGGGCTTATTCTTCTGTCTCCCCATTTGACTTTCTGTGTTTGCTCCTGTGAGTTGGATGAAATAGCTCTCTCTCCCAGTCTTGACAGTGTGGCTTCTGTGTAGACTGACTGTGTGTCAAATAGTTTGGGCAGGGTGGCTGTAGTCAAAGTGGGTGTGTGTGGTGCCTGGTGTACAGTCTGGTCTGAAGGAGTGGGTTCTGGGTAGGATAGCCTGAAGTGCATGCTTCCTGCCCTTCTAATCTGAGTAGAGCTGCCTGGTGTAGACAGGGCTGCTGAGTGCATGCTTGGTATGCCCTGTTTCTTTAATTGTTTGTTATCAGAGCAGGATCTGGGCAGGGCTGCTCTGAATGCTTGGATTTCAACTCCTTATTAGCTCCGCCCTTCCTCTTTGTTGGGCAGTATTGTGAAAGTGCATGGTCATACTTTGCTAGTTATGCACCCATTCCAGGAGGGGCAGCCTTCAGCTAGTGTACTGCAGCATTCCGCTCACTCTGCATGGAGCAGCCCTGAATGTTGATACTGCAAAGTTTTACTAGCTCCACACTTCTTTGGGAAGGGCAGCCCCACATGTGTGAGCAGCAGTGCCCCACTATCTCTGCAGTTTTTCTGGATGGGTCCTGTGTGTTTACCACAGTGTTTTGGTAGCTCCACCCTTTCTCCTAGGGGGCAGCTGTGTGTGAGCACACAGTAGTGCCTCACTAACTGTGCACTTTCTCTGGAAAAGGTAGCCCTACAGATGGGCACCATAGCATTTTGCTAGCTCCACACTCTCTCCAGGTGTGGGAGCCCTGTGTGCAAGCACAGTTTAGTGAGTGCATAAAGCAGCATCCTGCTATACCTTTTGGATCAATCCTTTGGTGTAGCAGCTTCTTGCATATATGCTATAGGGCCCTCCTGTTTCAGCTGGATATATGTATGGGAAGAGTGTCTGAGGATGCACTACAGTGCCCTGCAGGTTGGTCAGAGAACCTAGATGGAGCTTTTGGCCACTATACACATGCAAGGTCAATGTAAACAATGGCTTCACCAGTCCTAGGTTGTTCCCTCAGCTCTCAGAGAGTTCCTGTAGTTCTCCAACCTTCTCTATATTCTCTCTTGCTTCCTCTCTCGCTCTTTCACTCACTTTCTCTCTTTCTCCTGCTTGTTGTGCATAAGTTATTCAATTGGCTCACAGTTGTCTTTCAGCGGAATAGCTTTCACTGTAGGTGTACATTCAATGTGTTCTTAGGAGGGGGCAAGCTCAGCGTCCATCTACGCTGCCTGCCATCTTGCACTGGTTTTCCAATTCTTCATATTTAGTCTAGGAAGGTTGTGGATTCCTGAGAATTTGTCCATTATTTCTAGGTTATCAAACTTGGTGGCGTATATCCTTTCATAATATTCTCATATAATCCTTTGTACTTCTGTGGTGTCCATTGTAACTTCTTCTCTTTCATTTCTGATTTTTTTTTCATCAAGAAGACATAACACTTATCATTTTGTATGCACCCAACCCAAGATCATCAAAAGGTATAAAGCAATTGCTAACAGACCTAAAGGGAAAAACTGACAAAAATATAGTTACTTATAGTAGGGGACCCATTGACAATAATAGACAAACATCTATTTTCCTTATGTTGCCCTTTTTAATACAGTCAGATAGTTTTCATGAAGTTCTTTCTTTATATTTTTAACTTTTTGTTCTCTCTTTACTCCCTCCTGAGTCATTTCTAGATTTCTATCTTTGAGCTCACTAAGTCTCTCTTCCATCTGCACTGATCTATTTCCAGTAGTCTCTAATGCAGTCTCTAATGCATTCCATAATTAGTCTCTAATTATTGAGAATTTCTGTTTGGTTATTTTTTATAGTTTCAATCTCTTTGGTAAAGTATCTCTTTTGTTCATTAATTTTATTCCTGAGCTCATTAAACTGCCTTTCTTAGTTATCTTGTATATCATTGAGTTTCTTCATAACTACAATCCTAAATTCTCCATCATTTAAATCACAGTCCACCATGACTTTGAGATTTGGTTTCTGGAGACTTTTCATTTTCTTTCTGGGCTTCTGGTTACCTTGTTTTTTTCATAGTATTTGATGGATTGTTTCTCTGTCTGTGCATTTGAGGTAGTGGTCTTTTTTCTTGTTAATATATTGTGTTGCTATTAACAATTCTGCAAGTTGATAGGTTCTGGTGCTTTCTTTTGTTTTCCAGTAGATGGTAGTAAATTCTTGTTTTCTCTTACCCGCACTATTTGTGTCTATGGGATTGGAGTGGATCAGCATAGCTTTGCATGAATAAAAATGCCCCGTACTCACTGAAATGGTGTGTTGCCCTTCTGTGACCAACTTGTGTCAGTCATGGGGCACAAGTGTGGCGGGAAATGTGGAGTGGGGTAGAACCAGTTTTATGAGTTCCCAGAACGACCTCCTATTTCTGATGTGTTTTCCACCGGGCTCTGTGGGGTGTGTGGGGCAGAGCAGTTGCAAGTTCATAGTGTGGCAGCTCTGCCCCTTCTAGTAATGGCAGTTGGCCCCACTGTGTTGTTTCCAGCTTCCTAGCCCACCTCTACCCAGCTCTGCCACAATGAGGAGCGTGGAAAGATGTCTTTCCTGGGAGAGAAACTGCTTCTGACTCTCTCATGCTCCAGGCCATGTGAAGGCTGCTGCTCGACCTATGCGCAGCTACTGCTTTCGCTGGAGCCATGCGGCGGGCCAAACTGCATCAGCGGCCACTGTCCATCCTTCTCCCCAGCCTGCCTCCCCTACTTCTTCCAGTACTCCCACTTTAGATGTCCCACTGTGTGGATCTTTCAGACATGTTGGTGTTTTGAGCAGGGGATCTTTTGTTGAGTTACAGTTGTCCATCCAACTTATTATAAATTTAATGGGAGAAACAAGGAGTCTCTTCACTCTTCCATGAAGCTTATGTCACTACCATTCATTTCTCAACTGCTACCATAATGATATTGCTATGATACAGTGACTAATGCTCTCCCTAGTCAAATGCTTTTCGATGGCTACCCAATGCCCTCAAGGTAATGTCTAAGGCTCCTTAACAAGGCTCACAAACGTTTAAAATCTGTGACTATCAGGACCCTACTCACTCTTGCACACTATTCTCAATTCCTTGTAGTGTCCATTAAATTATTAAAATTACTTTAGCACGCTAGGCCTCCATATAACATTTTACTTCTGCTTTGACCAGACAACCTACCATTCTTCCCACCCACTTATCCTTCAGTTTCATTTTAGGTGACACTTCTTCCTTGCAGCTCTTGACAGCTCAAACTCAAAATAGAGTTAAGTGTCCTCATGTTGCCCTAACTTTCTTCACTATAGCACGTTTAATATCATAACTGTTTATTATTTATACTCCCCAGACTGTCATCTTCTTAAGTGCCATGTCTCATTCATCACTACATTTCTAGTACCTAATGTCAGAGCTGAATGAGCACCAGTACCCGTTCTATATACTCTTAGATCAAAATTCTTTACTGTTCAGTCGACTTGTTCTTAAGATATGTCCAAATCATAATTCTTTTTGTTACTATTTTCATGCTTGTAGTCATTCATTTTTTTCATTTACTTATAGACATTTCCCTTATCAGTTTTTAATTTCTTTCACATTAAAATATTTATTAGTTTATTATGAACCCATTCTCCTTTACTGCTATGATTAGAAATATTTAATATTATCAAAGGTGAACTCCAAATACTAGGTGTTATCTTTTTTGCTAAAGTAGGGTAATGAAAGATTCTAGTACTTCCTTCTTCAATAATACTGATGGTATTTATAACTTTATTTTATTTTTTTCTTTTTTTTAAATTAAGTTTATTGGGGTTACATTAATAAAATTATATAACTTTCAGGTGTATATTATCATTTGACTTCTGTATATTCTATTATGTGTTTACCACCCAAAGTCCAGTTTCCTTCAGTTACCATATATTTGATCCCTTTTACCCACTTCACCCTCCTCCTATTCCCCTACATTTGAATCTCTTTAGCCCATCCACCTCCCCACTCCTCCCCCACCCCACTAGTAACCACTGGTCTACAGTCCTCTGATACCCCTAGCCTATAGTCCATGTCTATGAGTCTCTGTTTGATTGTCCTGCTTATTTGTTGCTTTTAGGTTTATATTCCACATATAAGTGATTGCATGTGATTTTCAACTTTTTCTGTCTGGCTTATTTCACTTAGCATAATTATCTCAAGTTCCATCCATGTTGTTGCAAATGGCAATATTTCATCTCTTATTATGGCTGAGTAATATTCGGTTGTATATATGTACCACAGCTTCTTTAGCCAAACATCTATCATAGGAAACTTCAGTTGATCCTATGTCCTGGCCACTGTGAATAATGCTGCTATGAACATCGGTGTGCAAATATCTTTTCGAATATGAGTTTTCAAGTCTTTGGGGGTAAATATCCAGTAGAGGGATTGCTGGATCACATGTTAGATTAATTCTCAGATTTCTGAGGAACCTCCATACTGTTTTCCATAGTGGCTGTACCAATTTGCAGTCCCACCAGCAGTGTATGAGGGTTCCTTTCTCTGCATCCTCTCCAACATTTGTTATTACTTGACCTGTTGATCATAGCTATTCTAACAGGTGTGAGATGGTATCTCATTGTAGTTTTGATTTACATTTCCCTAATAGCTAGTGATGTTGAGCATCTTTTCAAATATTTGTTGGCCATTTGTATGTCCTCTGGGGAGAAGTGTCTGTTCAGATCCACTTCCCATCTTTTGATTGGATCATTTGTTTTTTTGTTGTTATTGAGTCGTATGATTATTGAGTTGTATGAGTTCTTTGTATATTTTGGATATTAGGCACTTATCGGAGGTGTTGCTTGCAAATATATTTCCCCTTTCAGATGGTTCTCTCTTTACCTTGTTGACCATTTTTTTTGCTGAGCAAAAGCTTTTTAATTTGATATACCCCCATTCATTTATTTTAGCTTTTATTTCCCTTGCTTTTGAGGTCAAATTCATAAAATCCTCTTTAAGTCCAAGGTCCTTGAGTTTAGTTCCTATGTTTTCTTCGATGCATTTTATTGTTTCAGGTCTTATATTCAGGTCCATAATCCATTTTGAGTTAATTTTGGTGTGTGGTGAAAGACAACAGTCTAGTTTCATTCTTTTGCAGGTGGCTTTCTAGTTTTCCCAGCACCATTTATTGAAGAGGCTTTTCTTTCTCCACTGTATGTTTTTGGCTTTTTTGTCAAAAATTATTTGCCCATATAAATATAGGTTTACTTCTGGACTCTCGATTCTGTCCCACTGGTCAGTGTGTCTGTTTTGCTGCCAATACTATGCCATTTTGATTACTACCACTTTGTAGTATAATTTGAAGTCAAGCAGAGTGATGACTCCAGGCTCGTTCTTTTTTCTCAGGATGGCTTTGGCAATTTGGGGCCTTTTGTGCTTGCATACAAATCTGATGATTT
>NW_011888988.1:2968-9839 GCF_000151845.1 Pteropus vampyrus | reverse complement strand
CTTGATCATGGTGTATAATCTTTTTAATATGATGCTGTATTCGGTTCGCTAGTATCGTATTTAGAATTTTTGCATCTGCGTTTATCAGAGATATTGGTCTTTAGTATTCTTTATTTGTGTTATCCTTACCACGTTTTGGTATCAGAGTAATATTGGCTTCATAAAATGTGTTTGGAAGTATTGCCTCCTCTTCAATTTTTTGGAAGTGTTTGAGAATAGATATTAAATCTTCTTTGAATGTTTGGTAGAATTCACTAGTAAAGCCATCTGGTCCTGGACTTTTGGTAGGTTTTTGATGATTGTTTCAATGTCCGTACTGCTGATCCATCTATTTAGATTTTCCAGTTCTTCTTGATTCAGTCTAGGAAGGTTGTATTTTTCTAAGTACTGGCCCATTTCTTCCAGGTTATTATATTTGGTGTGATATAGTTTTTCATAGCATTCTTGTATGATCCTTTGTATTTCTACGCTATCAGTCATAATTTCTCCTCTTTCATCCCTGATTTTGTTTATTTGTATCCTTTCTCTTTTTTCTTTAGTGAGTCTAGCCAGGGGTTTGTCAATTTCATTAACCTTCTCAAAGAACCAGCTCTTTGTTGCATTTATTTTTTCTATTTTTTTGTTTGTTTTCAACTTCATTTATTTCTGCTCTAATTTTGAATATTTCTTTCCTTCTGCTGCCTTTAGGCTTCAATTCTTCTTCCTTTCTAGTTTTTTAAGATGAATCATTAGGTTGTTTATTTGGGCTCATTCTTGTTTTTGGAGATAGGCCTGTAATGATATGAACTTTCCTCTTATGACCGCTTTTGCTGTGTCCCAAAAGTTTTGATATGTTCTACTATAATTATCATTCGTTTCTATGTATCTCTTAATCTTTTTTATTTCTTCCCTGACCCAGTTATTCAAATAGCATGTTGTTTAATCTCCATGTATTTGTGGTTCTTCCTGATTTCTTTCTGCAGTTGATCTCTAGTTTCAAAGCATTATGATCAGAGAATATGGTTGGTATGATTTCAACCCTCTTATATTTGTTGAAGCTATCTCTGTGTCCCCGTATTTGGTCGATTCTTGAGAATGTTCCATGTGCACTAGAGAAGAATGTATAAACAGCTGTTTTGGAATGGAAGGCTCTGTCAATGTCAATTATGTCCACTTGGTCTATGTATCATTTAAGGATGTTATTTCCTTATTGATTTTCTGTTTGGATGATCTGTCCATATCCGACAGTGGGGTATGTAGGTCCCCCACTATGATGGTGTTTTGGTTCGTTTCTCCCTTTAGTTCTGTTAGTAATTGCTTTACATATTTTGGGGATCCCTTTTTGGGAGCATAGATATTAATAAGTGTTATGTCTTCTTGGTGTATGATTCCCTTTATCATTATGAAGTGTCCCTCGGTATCTTTATCTTTTTCATTTTGAAGTCTGTTTCGTCTGATATTAGTACTGCTACTCCCGCTTTTCTCTGAATGCCATTTGCTTGAAATATCATTTTCCACCCTTTCGCTTTCAGTTTATATTTGTTTTGGAACTGAGATGTGTCTCCTGGAGGCAGCATATGGTTGGGTTTTGTTTTTTTGATCCATTCTGCAACTCTGTGCCTTTCTGTTGGTGAGTTCAGTCCAATTACATTTAGGGTGATTATTGAAATATGAGGTCTTTTTATAGACATTTTATCTCTTGCTTTCTGGTAGCTCAGTGTTTCCATTGCTTCTTTTTCCCTGTATTTCTGTTTTGTTTATTTTTGTTGGCTTTTGTGGGGTTTCCCTCTGGTTCTTCTTGTTTTATGTTATATACTTTAGTTCTGAATTTTTGGTGTGTGGTCACCATTATGAATACGAAAAGGATAGTTATATATATATACAGTTGTCCATTTTCTTCTGCACGTGCCTTATCTCCATTCCCCTTTGAGAATCTGGATCTTTGAATCTCTCTCTTTTCAGTCATTGTTATCTCAATTTGTCCCTGTCTGCTGAACGTTCATTATGATCTTGTTAAAACAATTCTCTTATTATTTAAGCTTATAATGCCCTGTTTTTAGTAAGGGTTGCACTCCTCTGCTTCTATTTGCGTGATAGTCGCTTTACTCCTAATTATGTATTTTTTTGTCATTTTGTTTTAGATGAACTGATGCCTTTCAGTATTTCTTGTAATGCAGGCCTCGTAGTGGAAAATTCCCTCAATTTTTGTATGTCTGGAAAGGTCTTAATTTCTCCTTCATACCTAAAGGAAAGCTTAGCTGGAAACATTATTCTAGGCTGGTAGTTCCTTTCACTTAGTAGTTTAAATATTTCATTCCATTCCCTTTTGGCTTGTAACGTTTGCGCTGAGAAGTCTGAGGATAATCTAATGGGTTTACTTTTATAAGTTACCATTTTTTTCTCGCTGGCTGCCTTCAGAAGTCTATCTTTGTCGTTGATTTTTGATAACTTTCATACAATGTGTCTTGGTGAAGGCCTTTTTCGGTTGAGATAATTGGGTGTTCTGTTGATTTCTTGAATTCCAATCTCTAGCTTATTCCTTAGATTTGGGTAATTCTCGTCAACTATTTTCTGAAAGTGCTTTCTAGTCCCTGCTCCTTTTCCTCACCTTTGGTAATGCCCATTGTTCTTATGTTTCCTCTCCTGAAGGTATCAGCTAGTTCTTGAATTTCTCTTTCATTATTTTTCATTCTTTGGTTTCTCTCTTTTTTCTTCTGATTTATTTCTAGATTTCTGTCTTCGATATCACTATTTCTTTCTTTCATTTGGTCGACTCTATTTCCCAACCTTGCCATTTCATTTTTCAACTCTTGCAGTGTGGTTTTTATCTCCAGAATATCTATTACTTTCTTCTTGAGGGTTTCAATCTCCTTGCTCTACTCATCCAGTTGTTTTTTCAATTCCTTAAATTGTTGATATGACTTGTTTCGGATCTCACTGAGTTTCTTCAGAAGTATCATCCTGAATTCTCTGTCATTTAAGTCGCATACTTCTATGTCTGTAAGCTTATTTTCTGGAGATTTTTCTCTTTCTTTCTGAGATACCTTGTCACTTTGGCTGTCCATGGTATTTAATGGTCTATTTCTCTGCCTGGGCATTAATGGAAGTGTATTGTGTTGTTTTTCTAGAAAGAAGATATATTATATATAAAGGTATCTCTTTAGCCTGTTGCAAAAAAGGCGCCTTTTTTTGGTTTCCAGTAGGTGGCGTCTAAGCCTCTTAGATCCCTGCTTTGTATAAAGCCTTAAAACGCCATTTAAGAAACAAAAAATTTGTAGTTATTTAATCGTGCTTGCTACCCTCAGTTTCAGATCCTGTCGACAGTCTTGGTAGGGTTTGCTCAGATTCCCATGGGGTTCCGCGGTAATCGGACTCCGGGGTTTGGGGGGAGGTGCCATCTGAGTTGGAGTGTGGCGGCTGCGGCACAGCTGTTTTGCACCCAGGGTCGATAAAAATCAGCTGCTTCTCTGCAGTCTCCTCTGCTTCTCTGTCCTCTGACCTGATGTCTGGGCCTTTCCACCCAGCGTGGCAGCTCATAGCAGACCCAGGCTGGGCTGTTCAGGGAAGTTCCCGTAACTTCACCCCTCCCACTCCTCCTGCAGGGAGCTCGGGGGCTATGAGAGGCAGCTTCTTTATTACTACTGGTCCATCGCCAGACACCGGGGGTTCTGACCTGTGGTAGCTCTTATGCGCAGATCCCACGCTCAGATGTGCTGGTGTGCAGTTTGGGTGTTTTTTTTTTGTTGAGTTTTAGATGTTCAGCTTATTGTTGTTTCAAGGGGAGAGATCTGGGGACATCTCTCACTCTACCATGTTTCCCCACATTCCTTTATAACTTTAAAATTGCAAATATTAAGCACTACCTGTGCCAACCATTGTTTTAAGTGCTTTTTACTAACTTAAACTTCATAATCACCTAGCACAGTGTGTCCCTCATAGTCGCTATTCAAGAAACTTTGGTGCTCAATGTACCACTGCTGTCAAACAGAAAACAATGGTGAAGGATATACTATAATGAATATTTAAAATCATCATTTTGAAGATTTATGCACTGGAGAAATTCGGGGCCATGTAATGTCTTTTGTTGCCTATCTCCCAGTGTCCAGCAACCTAGCAATTGACAGGATAAGGACTGCTGTCTTTGCATTGTAATATGCAGACTTAGAAAACTACTATGTAAGCACGTGTTGACCTTATCTGCTTTAATTAGAAAGAAAGAAAAGACAATAGGCAGAAGACACCACACATAACAGGAGATTTGGGTTTTGTCCAAAAAAAGCAAACTTCTCCTGGAGAAATGAGATTGGTCTCCAAAATTTGACAAATGTTCTCTGCTGCTACTTTAAACCATTTGGCCACTACCTCTGAGATGGCAAGCCTCCCAGGCACAACATTGTCTGCTTACAGAACCTTCTCCGCCTGAGCTGCTTCGAAGGTAAAATGTTTATTTTATCCACATATGTTCCCTTCCCAGCATATCGAGTTCTCATTTTTTTACTTTCTCTAAGTTTTAGTTTATCCCGATTTTACCTTTTAATCTTCAACTTAACCTTGTTTTTCCTCCTCTTCATTTCTAGTTTTGCCACCTTCCCTGCTGGACCCTATTCACTTTATCTATCCTCTATTGCAAAAGCTCTCAACAGCTCCTTCAGCTTCTAGCTTTAGGTCTATTCTAAAGTTAATTCTTCTTTTAAAAATTCCTCTCATTTCCTTCTTACCACCATGGTTGCCTCCCCTCCCCCCATAGAAATGAACTTTTTAATCATCAATTACAACATAACTGGAGTGTCTACAGGCCTGCAGACTTTTCATTAACAGGGAAAGACAGAAGGAATTTTTCCTGGGCTCCAAGTCCCAGCTGACATTATACTTAATTTCCTGGTACTTAATAGCTATAAAAATATGTTGAGACCAAGGCAAAAAATTGGGCATTGGCAACCACAAGTGTGACAAGACAGACAGGACCTCTGTATTCTAGTGGAGAAAGAACAGAAGAGTTTTGGAAGAGTGATAAGTTAAGGGGTTTTTAAGCTGGAGTGGGTGTTTCTCACTGATGTAGTTTGCCTAGAGAAGTCCCTGAGAGTGTAAGATTGCAGCTGAGTTTGAAAAATAAGGAATCCACAATGCAAGAGGCAGGAGGAGAATGCTTCTAGACTGAAGGAAGAAACATACAGAAGCCGCAGAGTGGCAGTTTGGCCTGTCTGATGAGCAGAAAAGTCCTTCTTTCCACCAGTCATTTGTTAAATGCTGTCAGAGAATCATGCTCCTTCCCTCCAAATCACATCTCTTGGGCTATAACATGTTGGTATTACGGTATGGTTACCATCCACCGCTACCAATAAATTTTAGCAAATATTTACTGATTGCCTACCGTGTGCCTGAAACTGGGGATCTAACAGTGAGCAAAACACAGTCCCTGTTAACCTTTGTGTGTGTGCATGCTTGCAAACAGACAAATAGAGAAATAAGGATCATGAAAATAGAAAGGGCTTATTATGTATGGCTCACCAGTGTATCCTCAAGACCAGCACAGGACCTGGCACATGCAAGGCTGCTGCTAAGAAAAGAATGCAGCATATAAACTTCTACATATAATGAGAGCCTAAAAATAAGTTGGGCATAGAATCCCACATGCATATAAAGATAAAAGGAAATACACTAGACTTTAAGAATGGCTGTCCTTTGATTGTGTATGTTTTATAAAATAAGCATGTTTTCTTAGCATACATATATTTTAATACTCATTATTTTCAATAAAACACGAATCAAACTTAGTGGATGGCCTTCTGCTTTAGTTTATGAGCTGTTAGGAGAAAACTCTGTTAACGTTATTTATCGATCATTTCTTAAGAGTCTCATTTCTTAGTAGGTTTTTCTAGGTTGTTTTGCATTTCCCCTCAAACAGGACCCAACCTAATTAAGAAAAAGAAAGAAAGAAAAAAAAGAAAAGGAAAGAAAGAAAAAAGAAAAATAACGTCCAAAAGACATTAGGGAATAGAATAGGATACTGCCTATATTGATTTATGGGCGTGGCGGGGGGGCAGGAAACCAAGCTAAACCAAAACAAAACAGCCTGCACACCTGCACAGCAAACCATTACGATTTGGGGGCCACAAGGAGCCTATTACCTTTATATACAAAAAGCACCGTGCGTCATTCCCTCTGAACCCCAGGCACCCAGAACCTGCTCTCACTCAAGGGCTCCACGCACAAGACTCCCCAGATGCCACAAAAAGCAAGCAAAGGGTCCTTGCCCACACTCCATATCGATGGTCTCGCCACTCTCTAAAGCAAGCACCCAGTAACACGGACCGTGTTACACAGCCCAACCCGGCCACTCACCAAGGCATCACCCGTCCACCGAATACAGCGCAAATATCCTCAGGGGCACAGAAGGGACCTAACATTCCAGTGCACTCGTGGACGAGCCCTCACCTTGAACGTTCGGTCCGCGCTCCCCAGCCCCTTTGGCTCAATCCCCAAACACCTGCAAACTCGAATTTCAAAGGACACACCTTGGCCGGGGGCAAATACCGGTTACGCCCACCACCGAACAACGTCCGCCGCGCCCACTACGTGGTCCCCACTCCCGCAGATCCGCGCACAGCACAGTCCAGGGAATCTCTGGCTAGGCCTTCACCCCAACTCCCTAACACCCGGGTCGGACCAACCCCGCGCCTCCGACCCGACCCACCAAGCCAAGCTCCCTCCCCGCCCTGGTTCCAGTCGGCCTGTTCCACAACCCGCTCCAGTTCGCCCTCGGAGCGCACACCCGCTCCAGGCCCCTACCGGAGGATGTGGGTAACAGCAGGACTAGAGCCATCAAAAGGATCCCAAGGAAGCTCCAAGAATCAAAGGGGCTCTCGGGGAGGCGGAGAGGTGCAGTGCGCGG
>NW_011888988.1:0-1375 GCF_000151845.1 Pteropus vampyrus | reverse complement strand
CCCCCCGATTAGAAACATACTCTGATTTGGGATAAAATACACTGGAAACAAAATAAACACATTGTCACAAATAAATCTTCTGTAATCCTATATTTTATTTTTATCAGATTTGAAAATCAGGTTTTCAAAAAATGAACAATAAGGGCCTCTATAAATGGGACTTCCCATTTCACTGCAGATACATTCTTCCAGCTTTAAGAAACTTTTAGTTCAAATATGCTTCTTTCCCTGTAAACAAACTTCTCTACAGAAAACTGGTTTGCCCTATAATTCAGTAATTGACAAATTATTTGACAAACAATATTTACACATATATATCAATATCACATATAAATATATTCAAATGAAAAAAAAACTAAATTTGAAGCAGAACCTACTATAAAAGTTGATTTCTGTTGGTAGGAATAACAATCTTTGGTTGAAAATATGTCAGTGAGACTTAAAAAAATATTGCCATCTCTGTTTCTAAGCAAGAGCTAATTCTTGAAAATAAGCATGTGAAAATGGGTGTAGTAAACTTCTCTATATTTAATTCAGAAAACGTTTATTTCTGCTCAAACTCATCTTCCTAAAGTCTGGCACCAGAGATGACAAAGGGAAGGAACACTTGTGGTGCATTATAAACATGTCTTTATAAGAGTAAAACAGTATTTGCCCTGGCCCACTCTGATTCCCCAATCACATCCTTCTCAAGGCAACATTTCTTGGCCCAATTTGTGGTACTAAATATAAAAGTGTGAAACAAAACTTGTAAAGATGAATGAGAGGGGCGGTTCCTCCTCTTTGCCAGCTGGCTCATTTGCAAGTGCCCTGCCTGGTGTGAGGACTCAGAAGAGGGGGCATCTATTCCACCTGAGCGGAGAGCTCTGCCTGACCTGGGGGTTCTTTCTTCCCTTCCTAGCACCAACAACCAGCGCACAAAGTTAAGCGTTCTTTTCTGAAATACATGGCTTACGGTCTACCCTGCCTTTCAGCAGGTGAGGTGGGATGCACACACAGACCGAGATCCTGATAGAAGTTGAGGTTATCTGATGAGTTTACTCCCTGCAGAATGGCCTGCATTTAGATGACTTGTTTAAGTGAGTCATCTCTTCAAGGAGGGAGAGAAAACCACCTACGCCAGAATTTAGAGTGGCGTCTACGTCTTAAAAAGTGGAATTCTCCTTGAAAAGACAAGGCCACTGTGTTCACTTTGTACCGAGCTGGCATTCTTGTTGTGGGTGTTAGAGCCCTCTAACTTTTACAGAAGTATGCAAATGATTCCCAAGTATTACTGATTTCTTAGACTGTTTTATTGATATTAAAAATGATGAAGAAATACATTAATTTTATGACTTCTTTAAATCACCAAGAAGTTACAAAGAATTTTAAAAAG
>NW_011888987.1:3932771-3934454 GCF_000151845.1 Pteropus vampyrus | reverse complement strand
GGTTAGTGTAAGGTCTAGGCTAGGATTAGATTTTGGGTTAGTTTTAATGGTAGGGATAGGTTTTGAAGAAGGATTGAAAAGGATAGTGTTAGAGTTACAGTTGCAGTCAGGATTAGCTCTGGGTTTCTTAAGGTGGTTAGACTTAGCTTTGAAGTTATGATTTGGTTATAAACTAGAATTAACTGTTACTGTAAGGGCTAGTGTCAGAGTTAAGTTTAAATTTAGGGGAAGGTTAGTTAGAATTAGGTTTTGAGGTAGGTTTAGGTTTAAGGTTTATATTAAAGTTAGAGTTGATTTATGATTAGTTACACAGATAAAACAGGTGAAATTCGCTTTGAGATTACGGTTTAGGTTTAAATCCAGGTTAGGGTTACAGTTAGGTTGAGAGTAGAGCTTGGGTTAGGTTTACATTTAGTATTAGAGTTTGGTTGAGGGTTTGTGCTGGAGATAGAGTTGGTGATAAGTTTAGGTTTAGCTGGAGTTTATGATTAAGGTTAGAGTTCAGGTAATGGTAAAGGTTAGAAGATTATTTAGCATAAGTAATACTATTACTTTTTGAGTTAAGGTTAGTGTTAAAATTAGGGTTAAAATTAACTTTCATTTGGGGGTTGTATTTTAATTAGGGTTAGGTTTAGGATTAGAGTTTGGTTAGAGTTCAGGTTAGGTTTTCATTTAGGGTTAAGTTAAGGTTAAGGTTGAGTTTATAACTCAAGTTACTGTTAGATTTAGGTTTAAATGTAGCTTTAGGTTAGGGTTTTGGGTTAAATTAAGGGTATGGTTAAGGTAGAGTTAGAATAAGGGCTAGGTGTGGGTTACATGTAAGGTTAAGCTTAGAGTTAGGGTTAGGTTAAGCTTTAGCATTACAATTAGGGTTAGTGTTAGAGTAGAGTTTATAATTAGGATTAAGTTTAGGTTTAGGAATAAAGTTAACTTTAAAGTTAAAATTTGGGTTTAAGGTAGGGGTAGGATTAGGTTTAGGCTAGCGTAAGGGATCAGTTTAGGGTGAAGTTCTGGGTTACAGGTAAGATTAGGTTTTGAGTTAGTGTTAGGGTTAGGGTTAATATTAGCATTAGGATTAGAGTTAGAGTTGAGTCTATAATTAGGTCGATGGCTAGGGTAAGGGTGCGAGTTATCTTTGAGGTTAGGCTGTGGGTTTAAATTAGCATTAGGCATTAGGATAGTATTAGGGTTAGAGTAAAAGCTACAGTCAATGTTAGGGTTAGGGGTAGTTTTGGAATTAGGGTTAGCATTAGTATTAGGGATAGCATTAGCTCTGAGTTTAGGTTTTCACTTAAACTAGGGTTAGGGTTAGGGGTGAGGTAAGGGCTAGTGTTACCATAAACTTTACTGTTAAGGTTAAGGTTAGTTTTAAATATTAATTTAGAGGGTAGAGTTTTGGTTAAGGTAATAGTTTTAGGGTTTGGGTTATGGTTGAGTTTATGATTAAGTTCAGTGATAAGGTTAGATTTATCTTTAGGTAAGGGTTTGGGTTAAAAATTGTGTTCGTGTAAAAGTTAGTTCTTGGGTTAGGGTTAGGGTTAGGGTTATGGTTAGGTTTTGAGTTAGGATTAGACTTGGAGTTAACATTAGAGTTTGGTATATGGTTAGGATTGAGTCAGGAATAGAGTTAGTAGTATTAGTAGCATTGGCATTGGTATTGGTATTGGTATTGGTATTGGTATT
>NW_011888987.1:3902189-3931102 GCF_000151845.1 Pteropus vampyrus | reverse complement strand
TTAGCATTTGGGTATTATTATTTGGGTTGACATTAGGACTTCAGTTAAGGTTAGATTTGTGTTGCTGTTAGGATTACGTTTAATATAAGAGTTAGGGTGAGAGTTTAAGTTTGGGATAGGTTTAGAGTAGCTTTAGGGTTGCTTATAATGGGGTTAGAATTAGGGTTAGGGTTTAGTGTTATTTGCTTGATGTTATGATTAGTGTTAAGTTTGGGTTTATGATTGAGTTTGAGTTAGGTTAGGGTTTGGGTTGGGTCAGGGGTTAGGGTGAGTGTGGGCGTTGGGATTAGGGTTTGGATTAGCTTTAATTTTAGGTATAGGATTGGGTTGAGGTTATGAGTTGTGTTAGCCTTAGGGTTGAGATTATGCATAAATTCAGGTTTGGGTTATGATGAGGTTTATGTTCATCTTTAGGTTTTGGTTGAGGTTTGGAATGTAATTCCATTTTAGTTTAGGGTGAGGGTTAAATTTGAGGTTTGTATTAGTGTTAGGTTAAGGTTCGAATTATCTTTCAGTTAAGGTTTTGAATTCATATTGTGGTTAGTGTTGAGGTAAGTGTTAGGGTTAGTTTTAGTTTTCCATTATAATTTTAAATTGGAACCACATTAAGAGTAGGGTTGGAGTTAAGTTTATGGTTCGGTTTGTGTTGATTGCAGAATTATAGTTAATATTATGGTTAAAGGTATGGCTAAGATTGAGGTTAGGATTAGAGTGAGTCTTGGGGTTAGCTTTAGGGCTAGGGTTAGGCTTAGGTAAAGGGCTAAGGTTAGAATTAGGTTTATGGTTTAGGTTAGGGTGTGGTTTAGCTTTATTTTGGGGGTTGTTTTTAGGGTTAGTGTTAGGATTATTTTTAACATCAGTTAGTGTTGTGGTTAGTGTTTGAGTTATGTTTAGGGTTAAAGCTAATGTCAGAGTCGAGATTGTTGTTTGGCATGAGGTTAGGTTTCTGGTTGCAGTTAAGACTGTTTCTAAAATGTTCTTCCAACTTGACTCTCAGAAAGGTACTGATAACAAGTCACATCATAAAATTTGCTATGTGCATGACTGGATCAATTAGAGTTTCATTCTACAAAAGAATCCTACTGAATACAGTGTGCTCGAGTCAAGCCCATATTACAGGCATTGCACAAAAGTGTGATTTCCATCGTCTGTCTTAGCACTGTTCTCAGCGATATGCCAGTACCTTGTCAAAAACATCTTTTTGAAAGGATGGTACAACCAAAGGCATCATAGAATATGTTTTGTTTCCATTCCCTGATATATCAATGTCATGCATAGTTTGCAAGTAACTTGTTAGTAACATAGAGATTATAGGTCATGTTTAAACATAGTGCTACATGCATTACAGAATGGTTTCAATTCCATTTATCTAATGAACACTGTACCAAACTCAGATCGCAACTATCCAGTTTGGTACATACATATAAACGTACAACAACCTGTAACAACAAAGTTACTGATGACAAGTCATGTCATAAACTTTGCTATATGTATAAAAGGATATGTTTGAGTTCCCATCTATGAAAGAACTCTGCTTAATAGTGTGCTCCAGTCAAATTTTTCTTTTACATGCATTACAGATAAGTCCATTCTCTGACTCAGTACTGTTCTGAATACAGCTTCAGTGTTCATAGTGCACTAATACCTTGTCAAAAACATCTTTTGACAAAAAGGCCACATTACACTTGAATTAGAATATGAGATTAATTTCCATACCCTGAGAGACAAAATTGAGAAACACACTTTGCAAGTGACTTGTTAGAAACATAGAGATTACAAATCGTGTCTAGGAATAGTAATAGTCACATGTCATAAAAGGTTTCAGAGGCATTCAGAAAATCAACACCCTGCTGAAGAAAATTTGCAAGTATTCTGTTTGGTACATATTAACTACAAGTAAGTTTTAACCCCATACTAGATGTTTTACACAATATGTAAGAGTTTGACAACTAAAATGTTCTTCTAAAGCATATTTCCAGTTACCTTTTTGGAAAAATGCCGATAACACAGCACATGATAAATCTTGTAACATGCAGCAGAGAATGTGCTGAATATAGTGTGTTCAAGTCAACCTTTTACTACATGTATTACAGATAAATGTGATTTCCATTTTCCAAATCATAACACTTTAGATAATAAAGTATCCTGATCACACTTTAGATAATAACACAGAGTGTTAGTAATCAGTCAAAAATATTCTTTGATGAGCCAGTAAGTGACCCCCTGTATTAAAAAATGCATTTATTATCCATTCATTAAGAGTCAAAGTTGTGGAACACAGTTTGTAAGTAAATTTGTAGAAACAGAGATTACAAATCATGTTTAAAAACAGTACTACATGCATTAGAAAATGGGTTTCATTTCCACTCAGATAACCATTATGCTTAACCATGTTTGCATGTATTCCATTTGGTATGTATTAATGACAAGTAAGTTTCAACCCTTTACTACCTGCTTACACAATGAGTAGGAATTTGAGGATTAGAAGGCCACTGCATAATACAAGTCATGTCTCTGAGCCACATGTGTGACAGGATGTGGTTGAGTTCCCTTCCAAGGAAGAACTCTGATGAATAGATTGTGCTCAAGTCAATCTCTTTTCTACCTGAATTACAAACAAATGTGTTTCACATTCTTTAAGAACTTTATGAACAGTTTTGATGCTTACAGAGCACACTAGTACAATCTTTAACATAACATCTTTTGGAAACTCCATTACAGACCACTTGCATTAGACCGTTTCGACTTTACTCACTGAGAGAGGAAGTCAAGGAATGAATTTGCAAGCAAATTGGTAGAAACATAGAGATTACAAATCATGTCTAGAAACATATCAGAAAAGGTTTCAGAACCATTCACAAAATGAATACCCTGCTGAACAAAATTTGGTATTTATTAATTACAAGTAAGGTTTACTTACAAACCAGATGCTTTACACAATGTGTTTCCCACTACCTTTTTGGAAAAGTGCTTATAACAAGGCATGGAATAAATCTTGTAACATGCAGCAGAGAATGTGTTGAAGTTCCATTCAAGAAAGACCCATGTTGAATATGGTGTGCTCAAGTCAAATTTTTACTACATGTATTACAGATAAATGTGATGTCCATTCTCTGACATGAGTGTTCTGAACACACCTTAGTAACACAGAGTGCTACTAAAATACTCTTTGATAAGCCCATAAGTGACTCCCTGCATTACAGAATTCACTTAGTATCCATTCATTGAGAGTCAAATTTAAGGAACACAGTTTGTAAGTAACTAGGTAGAAACATAGAGATTACAATTGATGTTTAAAAACAGTACTACACACATTAGAGAATGGGCTTTATTTCTCTTCACTAGGTAAACACTGTGCTTAACTGTGTACCTTTTTGAAAACATCTCTCAAAAAACTCAACCATGGACTACTTGCATCAGAGATGTGTTTCTATTCCATTCACTGAGAGACGAAGTTGAGTAACACAGTTTGCAAGCAAATTGTTATACATGTAGAGATTACAAATCACATTTATGACAGTAAAACATACATGGCAGAATGGTTTTCCATTCCATTCACCAAATATAAACACTCTTCTGAACACAGTTTGCAAGTATTCCATTCAGTACATGTTAATTATGAGTAAGGCCTTTATTACATGCTTTACATGAGATGTAAAATTTGGGTGATTAAACGAATCATTCCTTGACTTCCTCTCTCAGTGAGTAAAGTCGAAACAGTCTAATGCAAGGGTCTGTAATGGAGTTTCCAAAAGATGTTATGTTCTAAGTAGTTTACAATTAGCTGGTAAGTAAGATACAAGGCATACCATAATCTTTGTGACAGGTTATAGAATGCATTTGAGTTCTACTCCATGAGAGAACTCTGCTGAATATAGTGTGTTCATGTTTAACTTTTTTGCTATGTACATTATAGATAACTATGAATTCTATTCTCTGTCTAAGGAGTGTTCTGAACACAGTTTCAATACTGCCACAGTGTGCTAGTACCTTGCTGAAGTCATCTTCTTGACACCTCTTTCGCAGACCACATGCATTCGAGAATAAGATGTTTTCATTTGCTGAGAGACAAATGTGATGAACCCTATTTGGAAGTAACTTGTTAGTAAAATAGAGAAAACATCTTGTTGGTAAATAGGTCAGACACTGGTTCAATCTTAGTTTTAGCGTTAACTTTAAGGCAGGATTGGAGTTACTTTATTATAAGGGGTAAATTTGAAGTCATGTTTAGGATTAGTGTTAGGTTTAGGTGTATTGTTAGGGTTAGGATTTGGGTTGACATTCAGATTAGGGGTAGATTTCAGGTTGGAGTGAGGTTATAGTTAGGGTTGAGGGTAAAATTAAGGTTAGTGTTTTGGTTAGGATTAATATTTAGGTTAAATTTAGGAATAGGTTTACTATTTTAGTTTGCAGGTAGGTTATTAGGCCTAGGGTTTGTTTTAGTGTAAGGCATAAGGTTGAAGTTGAGGTTAGGATGAATGAAAGGGTTAGCTTTAGAGTTAAGATTAGGTTTTGGTTGTTGTTAAAATTAGCATAATGAAGGCATAATGGTGGCTGTCCATCCAGGCCTTGTTCTGGTGCCAAGTAATTCAGGCTTTCTCAGTATAAATCTTGCACGAGCCTCTGACCCAACACCAGTGTCCCAGTTCTGGAAGCTGGATGTCTGAGATTAGGGTGTGCCATGGTTGCATCATGGTGAGGTATCTCTTCTTGGTTATAGACTGCCGTTTTCTTGTTTTCCATGTTGGAAAGAAAAAAGAAGTAAAATCAAACAAACAAAAATATGTTTAGCCACAAATCATGCCAACTCTGATGGAAAATAAAAATTACTGAAAAAGAGGAAGAAAAAAAAAATGGTGTAGATAATAGAGGTTCTGTTCATCCCTCTGGTGACCAAATCAAAGTTATGATGGAAACATGGAGCAAGCAGCAATGAAAAATCACCTGGGATCTAGATGAACAATCCATACAACCAGGGAGAAACCCAAGAAATCACCCTGCAATGGCAGAAGGTAAGATGGGGCGGGGATGCGAGGCTTCCAAGTCTGGAGCAGCTGAGTGAAATGGAGGCTGCGGCAGCAGCAAACGCCTCTTAAAGAGGCCATTTCCGTGAGTGGGTTTTTTCGGTGATGGACCTGCTCACTCTGAGCACCAACACCAATTCGGCTGCGGCAGGGGACACCAGGGACTTATAGGGAGACATCGTCAGAGTGAGGGCTTAGATGAGACTTGCTCTGTACAGAAGTGCCAGCGATATCCATTGTTCCCTGTTGAGCCCTCCCCACTCCCAGTGCACAGACACAGCACCACCATAGCTGAGATGTCATGAAACTGAATAACAGAGGTCGCTCTACCCAGAGAATTCCCTGAAACTTTGTCTCCCCCAACTTGCAGCCCCACCCAAGTCACATCCAGGTATATTCTCAGTGAATCAGGTGCTCCTTGCTGAACAGCGCCTAGACTCACTCTGTAGGCAGCTGGCCTTGGTTTCTGGTGTGGCCTTTTGAGACAACTATAAGCACAGCATCTGTGGATTGCTTGCTGAATCTTAACAAGTGGCACAGTTTTGGGCTAAATTTGGTCTGCAGCTGAATCCCTCTCAGGACTGTACCACTGGACATCTACTTCACAAATCCACACTAATAAGAGTGGGAGACTTAGGAGCTTTGCTTAGTACATAGAAACAGACACAGAAAGACAGCTAAAATGAGAAGACAAAGATGCAGAACAGAAATCCAGAAATAATGAAGTCAAGTAATCTAACAGATGCAGAGTTCAAAACACTGGTTATAAAGATGCTCAATGAACTCTTGGGAAGTGCATTTCAGATATTAAGGATAGTGTTAGCTCTTGAGTTAGGATAGGTGTATGGTTAGGGTTAGAGTTAGCTTTGAGGTTAGCGTTTGATGTTATTTATGGTTAGGGTAAGGTTTAGGGTTGTTTATATGATTAGGGTTATGGTTAACATTAAAGTTACCTTTGAGGTTATGGTTTGGGGGTAGTACATTAGTATTAAGGTTACCTTCAAAGAGAAACTCTAACCTCAACCCTAGGTGGTCTTAAGATTCCGGTTAGGGTTAGCAATAGGTTTTGACTCAGGTTTAGGATTTGCATTAGGGCTAGAGTTAGCTTTGAGTTTAGGGTTTGCGTTTAATTAGTGTTTGGTGTGGGATTAAAGTAAGGCTAGGGTTTTGTTCAGTCTTAGTGTTAGGTTTCCGGTTAGTAAAATAGTATTAAGAGTGAGGGTTAGGTTAGGTTCAAGGTTAAGATTGGGGATAAGTTTTGAGTTAAGATTAGCAACATGGTTAAAGATCACCTTGAGTTTAGGGTTTGAGTTTAGTTAGTGGTTAGTCTAAGGGGTAGGTTTAGATTGAAGTTTAGCATAAGGTTCAGGGTTAGATTTGTGTATTGAGTTGGCATCAGGGCAAGGCTTAGATTTAGTGTTAGGATAGCATTATAGTTAGAGTTGATTCTACGATTAATGTGAGGGGTAGGGTTAGCTTTTAGATTAGGATTTGGTTTAATTTAAGGTTTGGCTTAGGGTTAAGTTTAGCACAATGACTAGTGTTGGGTTTAGGGTTCAGGTTAGAATTTAGATCATGGTTAGAGTTCAGGTTGAGTTTACGTTAGGATTATTGTTACGATTAGACTTAGTTTTGTAGTTATTGCTTTGAATTATGTTAGTGGTAGGGTTAGGGCTAGCATTAGGGTTAGGGTTAAGGCTAGGGCTAGCATTAGGGTTAGGGTTAGGGCTAGCATTAGGGTTAGGGTTAAGGCTAGCATTAGGGTTAGGGTTAGCATTAGGTAAGGGTCAGGATTAGGTTTGGATTCTGAGTTAGGGTTAGGGTTAAGTTTAGGGATCGTGTTGGAAAAAATTTTGAGTTAGGGTTCAGAGTTGGATTATTAGAGTTAAAATTAAGGCGAGCGTTAAGGTTGATTTTATAGTTAGGTTTAGGTTTAGATTTAGGATTAGGATTTGAGTTACCTTTGAGATGAAGCTTTGGATTTAAAATAGGATTAGCTTTAGGGTTAGGGTTCTGGTAAGGGCTGGTCTTAAGATTCAGGTTAGGGTTAGCAATAGGTTTTGACTCAGGTTTAGGGTTTGCATTAGGGCTAGAGTTAGCTTTGAGTTTAGGATTTGCATTTAATTAGTGTTTGGTGTGGGATTAAAGTAAGGCTAGGGTTTTGTTTAGTCTTAGTGTTAGGTTTCCGGTTAGAGTTAGGGTTGAGGTTAGAGTTTCTCTTTGATGGTGTTAGGGTTAGGGTAAGGAAGGGCTCGTGTTAGTGTTAAGCTTTTGGTTAGGGTTGGGGTTTGAGTTTGGGTTAGGATTAAGGTTAGGGTTAAAATTAAGGTCAGGTTTAGGGTTACATTGAGTTTGTTTCTAGGGTTAGCATCAGCTTTAGCTGAGGATTAGGGTTAGGGTGAACTTTAGTTTTAAGGATAGGATTTGAGTTGAGGTTTCTAAAGTTACTGTTTGTATTAGTTTTAAGGTAATGTTAGGGCTAGGATTAGTTTGGGGTTGAGGTGAAAATTCCTTTTCAGTTTAGGGTTAGGGTTAGGGTTACTATTTAGGTTTACTGTTAGGGTTAGAATTAGCACAGGTAAAGGTTCGTGTTCATATTACGGTCAGGTTTGAGGTTAGTATAGGGTGAGTTTAGCATTAGGGTGTTGTTATTATTTGGGTTGACATTAAGGTTTGAGTTAGGGTTAGGTTTATGATTTGTTTTGAGTTGTGGTTAGGATTACGTTTGATATAAGGTTTAGGGCTAAAGTTAGGGTGAGGGCTTAGAGTGGGATAGGTTTAAAGGTGTGTTAGGGTTACTTGTAGTGTTAGGGTTGGGGTTAGAATCAGGGTGTAGGGTTGATGTTAGGATTAGTGTTAGGTTTGGGTTTATGATTGAGTTTGGGTTAAGATTAGGGTTAGGATTTGAGTCTTGGCTTAAGGTAAATGTGAGAGTTAGAATTAGGGTTGGGGTAGTTTTAGGGGTAGGACTGGGGTGAGGTTACAAGCACTGTTAGGCTCAGGGTTGAGATTAGCATATAAATTGAGGTTTGGATTATGGCGAGGGTAAAAATAGGGTTAAAGTTTTAGGTTAAGGTTAGAATTAGGCTTACTCTTTTGAGCTGTACGTAGGTTTAGGCTTATGGTTCATTTTAGTGTAAGGGATAGGGTTGAAGTTGAGGTTAGGATGGATGATAGGATTAGATTTAGAGTTAGAGTTACGTTTGGGTTGATGTAAGGATTAGGTCTGGATTTGGGTTAGGGTCAGGTTTGACAATAGGATTAGGATTACGTTTATGTTGATGGTTGAGTTTGGGTGTAACATTAAGCATAGCATGTTATTGTTAGGGTTAGGGTTCAGTTTAGCTTAGGCTTAGGGTTAGGCGTAGGGTTGAGGTGAGGGTCATGGTTACAGTTAGGATTAAGGTTATCATTGGGGATAGGTTTTGAGTTAGGGTCAAGGTGAGAGTTATGGTTCGGGTTAGGTTTTAAGGTAGGGTTAGGGGTAGAGTTTGAGTTAGGGTTAGGGTTAAAATTAGAGTTAAGTCTGAGATGAGAGCTTGGGTTTAAATCAAAGTGAGGCTTAGGGTTAAAGTTTAAGGTTAGGGTTAGGCTTCATTTTTGAGTTGGGGTTTGGGTTAAAGTTAAAGTTGGGGTTAGGGATAAGGTTAAGTTTATGATCAGGTTTGGGTTTAGAATTAGGGTCAACCTTAGCTGAAGTTATTGTGTGGGTTTAAATTAGGGTCAGGGTTAGGGTTATGTGTAAGCTGAAGGTAAGGGCTAGGGTTAGTGTTAGGTTTAGAGTAGCGTTAATTTTAGATTTAGGCTTAGGGATGAGTTTTGAGTTGAGTTTATGATTAGCGTTAGTGTTAGGGTTAGGATCAAAATGAGCTTTGAGGTTAGGTGAGGGTTCATTTGGAGTTAGGTTTAGTTTAGGGTTTGTGTAAGGGCTGGGGTCAGAGTAGTGTTTATACTTAGGTTGTGTGAAAGGTTTGGGTTTAGGCTTAGGGTTAGAGTGAAGTTTATAGCCAGAGATATGATTAGGGTTGAGATGATGATTGGGGATAAATTGGCGTTCGAGTTAGAGTAAGCTTTGAGGTTGAGGTTTTGGTTTCAACTTGGATTAAGTTTAGGTTTTGAGTTAGGAGGAAGATTAAAGTTAGTGTTCAGTTTAGGTTTAAGGTTAGTTTTAGGTTTTTATTTAGGGTTAGAGTTAGGTGTAGGGTTGAGTTTATGATTAGCACTAGCATTAATGTTATAGTAGATTTGAGATTGAAGTTGCAGTTTTTATTAGCATCAGGGTTAGTGTTAAGGTTAGGGTCAGATTTAGGGTTAGGGTTGAGTATATGATTAGAATCAGTGTTAGGTTAGAGTTAGCTTTGAGGGAAGGGTTGCAGTGTAAATTAGTGTTAAGCTTTGTATTAGCATGAGATTGGGCATAAGGGCTAGGTTTAGGCTTAGGACAAGTGTTAGGTTTAGGGTTAGCTTTTGTGTTAGGGTAGGTTTATGGTTGGGTTGGCATTAGCTTTGAGGTTAGGGTTCAATTTAAGTTAGGATTAGGGTGAAGTTTAGGGGTAGGATAAGAGCTGGTTGACGGTGAGGGTTAAGGTCTCGTTTTGAGTTAGGCTTAATGTTAGAATTAGGGTTAAGGTTAGGTTGTGGATAGGCTTTAGATTAGGTTTAGTGTTTGGACTACCGTTAGAGTTAGCTTTAGGTCAGGGATTGGGTTTAAATTAGGGTTGGGGTGAGGTTAGGATTAGGGGGAGTCTAGGGCTAGGATAGGTTTAGGGTTCCTGTTAGGTTTTAACGGGAAAGGTTTACAGTTAGAACTAAGGTTACAGTTAACAGTATGTTTGAGTTTATGTTTCCAGTTAAGTTTGGGGTCAGGATTATTGTTAAAACATTGAGATTAAAATTTGGGTTCAAATTAGGGTTTGTTTTAGGGTTAGGCTAAGGGCTAGATTTATGCTTAGGTTTAAGGTGAGAGAGTTAGATTTGATGTTAGCATTTGGGTTTCAGATAGGTTTAGGGTGAGCAACAAGGTTAGGATAAGGTCTCTGGTGAGGGTGAGGAGTTGGGTTAGTGTTAATATCAGGTTTTGAGTTAAAATTAGGATTAGATTAGGCTTAGGGTTAGCTTTGAGGTTAGGGTTAGAAATAAATTAGAGTCAGGGTTAGGGTGAGTGTGGGTCCCATGCCTGGCTGGTCCCAGGTCTGGCTGTGATCCAGGCTCGCAGCTAGGAATAGGACCCCGGATTTAGAATGTTACAGTAATGTAGTAGGGTGCCAGCTCATGTAAGCATAATTCAGCTTATAGTATCACGCACGTGGGGCAGAATGTTACTATTGTACTCTGACATATGTGGAGCCCATGCAGTTCTCTAAGGGGGCAGAAGCACATTCCTTTCAATAGAAGTGTGCTCCCCACAATAGAAGCATGCTCCCCGCAATAGAATTGATGCCTTCCACTTCGTTCTCATGTCGGCCCCTCATGCATTCTTTCAACTAGACATCTCACCACCAAAACCTTCTCTTCCTGATCAGCTCGGCACTGACAGTGAAGTTTAGTGTGACGGTTAGGGGTAGTGCTAGAGTTAAGGTTAGGTTTAGTGACAAGTTCATGAATAGGGTTCAGATTAGGGTTAAGCTTATATTTACTTTTGAGGTTAGGCTTTGCATTGAAATTAGGGTCAGGATTCGGGTTAATCTTAGGGTAAAGCTCGGGTTTAGGAAAGATTTAGATTTAGGGTAATGGTTGAGTTCATGATTAGGGTTAGGTATGGTGTTAGGTTACTGGCTAATGTTAGCATTAGGTGTAGGTCTAGAGTTGGCTTTGAGATTAGGTTTTGGGTTTTAATTAGGTTAGGCTTTTGGTTAAGGATTAAGGTTATTAGAATAAGGGTTCCAGTTGAAGTTAGGTTTAGGGTAAGGGTGAGGTATTGGGTTATGTTTAAGGTTAGGTTTTGAGAATGAGTTAGGGTTATGATTAGGCTTGTGTTTCTGTTTAAGGTTAGGTTTACGGTTAGGGTTATGTTTTGAATAAGCTTCAGGTTAGGGTAATGGTTAGATTTAGGGTTAGGTTTAGGATTGATTTTATGATTATGGATAAGGTCACATTAGGGTTAGCGTTAACATTGATGTTAGGGTGTGAGTTTAAATTGGAGCTAGAATTAGGCTTAGGGTTAAGTCTAGGGCTAAGTTTTTAATTAAGTTTAGGGTTAGGGATGGGTTAACGATGAGGGTTAGGGTTAGAGTTAAGTTTAGGCTTCGGGCAAAAGCTCTGGTCTAGGTTGAGATTGTGATTAAGTTAAGGTTAATAGGAAGCTTAAAGTTACCTTTGAAGTTAGGATTTATCTTTAAATTTGGGTTAGGATTAGTGTTGTATTTAAGTTATGGATGGCCTGGGGTTAGGGCTGGGTTTATGGTTAGATTTAAGGGTAAGGTTAAGCTTAGAGTTAGCTTTGAGGTAAATTTAAGGTTTAAATTAGTGTTCAGTTTAGGTTTAGAATTAGGTTCAGGGCTCAAGTTAGGATGAGGGTTAGGGTTAGGGTTAGGATTTCAATTAGGCTTAGGGTTAGAGAGAAGGTTAAGTGTCATTTTATGATTAGGGTTTAGGGTAGAGTGAGCTTTGAAGTTCGATTTTATGACAAAATTAGGGCTAGGAATAAATAAGGACTAGGGTTAGGGTTAGGTTTAGTGCTATGGTCATGGTTAATGTTAAGGTTTGGCTATGAGTCAAGGGGTAGTATTAAGGTTAGAGTCAGTGTTAGGTTTATGATTAACTATCAAATTAGATAGGGTTATCGCAACACTCGTGACCAATGCCACCAGGGATGAATAAACCAAGCTTCAGAGATGGCCCAGGACAAGAGATAGCTGGGTTGTGCCTATCCAGCTGGGGGCCAAGACTAGCAATGACATGGAATTGGGAGGTCTGGGAGAGACTGCCCTGTGCTATGCTGAAGAATCAGCACCTGCCAAGACCCTAGATGGCCCTAGCGGCAGCTGGGCATGTGGGGTTTCAGTCTCCTTCTGGCCCTGATGCTCTGGGAAACCAGTTTACATGCTTTAGCTCCAAGTCTTCTGACTGAGCAAGAAGAGACCACAAGCCACTGTTTCTTGCCCAGGCTCTTTCCTTCTGGGAGCATTCACTACCTCTCACTCTGGACTCAGTTTCCTCTTCTGCAAACTGAAACCAAACTGGCCCAGGGGAACCTTGAACCCCGAAAGGGAAGCTCTGAGCCCATCAAGGGTGAGTTGATGTGGATTCATTGCCTCTGGGCCCTTTCTTGGCACAGATGAGTTGCCCAATTAAAGCTTTTATGAGAGAGGACTAGTTCTCAATCAATCACAGCTGTAGCCCATGCATTTGATGCTGGCCAGGCAGTGGGCTCACACATTGCCCAGCCCTCTGCTGTACCTCCCAACACTCCCAGAGCACTATTTATTTCCCTGAAAACCCCAATCCATTAGCCTTCCATTAAAAAACTGTCAGAGCCACTCCCCTGCCCCTTCCAAGTCCTGCTCTTTCCAAACACCCCATTTCTTTCCTCCTTCAGGTTTCCAATCAGCCTTGCTGCCCTTTCTACCTTCCCTCCTTTTTCATTTTGCCATGTTCATCAGCCTCCCTCATCTCAACTGGGGATCCTCACTTCCTCTATCATACTCCATTCTCGTCCACACTGCCCTTCCGTAGTCCTCACCCAGGACACTTCTCCCCTCTATGTTATATCTCAGGGCCCTAACCAATCATTTCCACTTCTGGGACCTTGGCCCCCATCAAGCTCTCTTCCCAGGCAGGCTGAGGCAGTGGGGCCCTAGCTTTCAGAGGTATGTGGTTTGCCAGTTGGTTTGCAGGCCTAGCCTGTACCTCAGAAAGGTTGGGCAATGCTGCCAGGCATACCTGCTTTCCTCAACAGCCAAGGCCAGCCAGAGGCCTGAGGAATCTGAGCAAGTCCCAGTCACATAGGGCACTGAATAGAAAGGCATAGGCTGGCTCAAGGCCCTGGCTGGGAATCCTGCCTGACTCTGGGAGACTTTGTGGGTCTGTGTCAGACAGAGACAGCAATGGCCCCTCTATTTGGCTTATTTTGCTATGTGTCTTTAGTATCCGTGCCATGTTCTAAGTGTCTGGAACACTGAGTTCAAAAGAGCACCTGGCTGGGTGTTTTCAGTGACCTCATGTGTGCGTGTGTGTCTGTGTGTAGTTTCATGGGTTTGGACATCCAGGCAAGCGTAAATATGTGAGTGTCTGCATGCGTGTGTCTGTGTGAAAATTTCTAAGTGTCGGTGTGTGTTTTCATGTGTGTTTGCAGATGTGGGGCTCTTGAGTGTATGCTGTCCCATGAGTGCCAATCAGCATGCGTGCATCAAGTGTCTTCTGCATGTAGCAATGTGTAGATGAGTGTGGGAAGGATTCCTCTCTGATTTCCTTCCCCACAGAGATCTGTAAAGAATTGGTTGGGCATGTGTGTGAAGGACGGGAAAAGAGAGATGGGGAATCATGTCTATCATATTTTGAGAGTTTCCTGGGTGACAGGTAATTACTAGACTATTGGTGGTGAAATCCTTGGAAAGTAGGTAGATGTCAGATCACTGCATCATGCACCTGAAACTAATACAACCTTGTATTCCATCTATGTTTCAATCAAAGATATCCATTGCAAACATGTAAGAGGAATCACATAAAAGTTATCCACAAGTAACTAGCACTCCCCACACCCCAGCCCCAAATCATTATGTGAAAACTTTATGCTCTGCACCACCATGGACACCGAGGGTCGCAAAGACTTCCGTGTCTGTCCAGTGGGAGATTATGCTCCTTGGCTCGCACAGGTCAGGGCCAAATCCACCTCAGAACTAGAGCATTTGGTCCTCAGGAGGAGGAAGCCTAGAACTAACTTTGTGGCCCATGGAGGCCTGGTATGGCGGAGGCCAAAGCTTGGATCAGAGCCCCGACTGCTGAGGCAAAAGCTGAGCTGAAGCTTCTTTCAGACGTTTTCTGAAAGAGTGAGTAGAAATCCTTTTATTCTTTCAAAGTTTACCTTGCTTCTCATCTTGTGCTTTTTTGCATCATGTGTAGATGAATATATGGTGATTGCAAAAAATGAGTGTGTGATATGTCGTGTGTAACACAGGAGCTCAAGGCCAGAAACCTGCACCTGGGCCATGGTATTCTGAAAAAACCACCAGGAAGGCTAGAATAGTGAGACATGCCGTTTATTACTCACAATACAAAGAGGCTTCAGCACTTCATCATTTGCAGTGCAGGAAATGGCAGCCAGCCAAGAGCAGGCATTGTTTCATATGCAAGCAATGGGGATGGGGATTGCCTCCTCCCAGGGACCAAGGGTCTTTCCCCACAGATGAGAGCCACACGGGCTTCCTAGCTAGTGCTGGGGAGGACCGGACCAGCTGTGTCCTCGAGCTAAGCAAGGAGATAATGTCCATGGGAACGGCTAAAGGGGCAGATAGTGCCCATGGGAGCAATGGTCAAGCACAGCCCAGGGAATTATTTATTTATTATCCTCCTTGGGGCTGCTGACCCAGCAGTTCTCCTTGCCTCCCATGTTTGTGGAGGAGCAGTTTGAATTAACCCCATACGCCACCCCAACATAGCTCCTCCACCTCACATTCTTCACGTCAGTTCTTCCAGACAGGGTGTCCCTGGATGTCCAGAGATGTTGCGCATTGCATCTGAATGCCACAAATACAATAAAGATTATATCCTAACATGAACAGAACACATAAGCCTATCAGTCTTGTTACCAGGTAATGGCCCCAAGAGCCCAGGTAACACTTAACCAAGTGTTAAGGAGTTTGCTCCAAGTGCTGCAACGTGTGAGGCTATAATTCCTGACCAATTCTAGCCAGGCTCTTTATCATTCCTCAGTTTTGAAAGAAGAGAAGTGACGACCACTCCTGTGGTTTTGTAATAAAAAGGGAGGATTTCGGCGGTTAGAAGAATGAAACTGTCCTACATTCAAATGTATTGTTAATTTCTTGGTTTATTTTGAATACAAAGTAGTCTTCTGCATGATTCTATGTATTTGAGTCTCAACTTCCCAAGATGTGTTTACTATAGATTTAGCAGGTTATATTAGTCATTGTATAGATGCCTCATAGGTCTACAAAAACAAGAGAAAAACAAAGGTCAATAATCAGAAAAATTATAAAGAGGCTTCAGAATTTGTAAGGCTATCAATAAACATTTCTAGATATAAGGCTGGAAGAATCTCCAGTAACTTGGAGAGTATCTAAATAGATGATCCCATTTGCTAGCAAAAATAAAAGTCATGTGATCAGCGTTGCTCCGAGCATGACCAGATGAGCTTGAGCTCCATTCTACAAGAGAATGCTGCTGAGGCGGGATGCAAGGTGTCATGGTGAGTGTCAGGTCAGCTTTTAGGTTAGTGTGGAGTCCGGGAGAGTGGTGAGGGTTAACTCTACTTTGAGGGTTGGGTTGGGGTTTTGGTGACTACTAGGGTTCAAAATAGAGGTAGGGTTAGGATTCGGGTTGAGTTTCGGGTTCCAATTGAAGTTAGGCCTGAGGTTCGGGTTATGGGTAGAGTGAGGGGTAAGTGTGTGCTGAGATCTTAGGTTTGGGGTTGGTTTAAGAGAGTTTCTAAATAGATGTTCCCACTTGCTCATAGAAATAACAAGTCACGTGATCGGCGTCACTCCGGGCATGACCGGATGAACTCGAGCTCCATTCCAGAAGAGAATGCTGCTGATGCACGACGCAAAACCTTTGTGACAGGCATCGGGGGAGAGTGCGCTCTCCACTCACCATCTAAGCGCTGTTCTGAGCAACAGTGTGCTGGGACCTTGTCGCCATCTTTTTGAAAGGATGGTAACAGCAAAGGCATACAAGAACGCGTTTAGCTTCCATTCCCCGACAGATCAACGGGATGCCCAGCTGACACAGCACTGGTTGCTAACCTAGAAATTACAGATCATGTTTTAACATGGTACTGCGTACGTTGCAGAGCAGGCTCAGTTCCTTTTGCCTGAGGGCACAGAGTGCTGAACTCGGTTGACAGCGCTCCCCTTTGGTCCAGAGTAATGACAAGTGAGGGCCTCCCCCTTACCACCTGCTTTACACAATGTGCAAGAGACCGAATGGACTGGAAGACCACCACCTTACATACACCCTAACTCAAAAGCCAAATCTAACCCTGATCTGTAGGCTCAGCTTCAACATAACCCTCAGCCTAACACTAACGAAATGCAAACCAGACACTCAAAGCTCTCTCTAACTGAATGGCTTACCCTCATCCTAACACTGGACCCATCTCCGACCATAAGCCTGAAACTAACCTAACCCTGACCCTTGATGCAGCCCTGACCCTCACACTAACGCAGCTCAAACCATCACCTCAAAAATAACTTTAACGTCATCCCTAATCCGAACGGACAGTAAACCCTTAATCTGAGAGCTAACGCGAACCCTAACCACAATCCCATCCTGTCTCCAGAGCTAACGCTAACTCTATTATCCTAAATTTACCCACGCCCCTACACTGGAGCCCAACGGTGGCTCCAACCTGAAACACAAATGCAACCCTTGAAGCTAACTCTAAAGCTAATGGTAAGTGTAAACATTAACCTAAGCAAAAGCCTAACACTTCAGACTATCTCTCAATTTAACCCTACCTCAAAACATAACCCTAACTCTAACCCTGACATGAACACGAACCGTAGTCTATCCCAAACCCTGAGCCTAACTCTAGCTGAAACCCTACACCTAAATCTATTGCTAGCCTTAAAGCTAACCTAGTCCTTACCCCAAACCTAACGTTAAATCTAAACAGAGCCCTTCTGAAGATGCAAAGCCTGAGCCCAAATCTAAAGACAACTCTAACTTTAGGGGACACCCAAATCCGAACATGAACCTTGACTGTAGACCAAACCCAAACTCTAAACTTAAACGTCCTCCTAACACCAACCCTGAAATTGCCCTCACCTCAATCCTAATGTCATCCCTCATGTCAACCCAAACCCTGCCTTCAAAACTTACACTGCACTTAAACTTAACCCTAACCCTAACCGTCAGCCAAACCCTAACTTTAGTCCTAACTCTAACCACAAATCTGACTCATAACCTGAACCGAGCCCTCATCCGAACGTGAACCCACACCACCAACCCGGGCCTACTAAACCTACTCCTAAACCTACTTCTAAACCTACTCCTCTTCAAAGTTTCAACCCTAACCCTCATTTTAACCCTAACCATGAATTCGGCCCCTAACCTCAACCCTAATGCTAAGTCAAAGCCTCGCTCTAAGCATAACCTTCAACCTTGTCCTAACCCACACACTAATCCATAGTTGAACACTAACTCTGCTCTCTGAGCTTCCTCCAACCTTAACCATACCCTAACTGTGTAAGGTCCTGATTTTTACCCTCATTTAAATTCGGCCCTCAGCTCCAAGCTACTCCCAGAGATCATCCCAACCTGGACTGTCACACTAAACCTAGCCTTCATTAACCCTGAATCTAACCCAGAAACATAGCTCTGACCCTACCCCTGAACAAACCCTGGTCTTCTTTTGGACCCAACCCTCACCCGAAAGATAATTCCAATCTTGGCCCCTCAACCCTAAACCTCCTCATAAGCTCACCACGAACCCTACGCTACCCCTAAGGATAACCCTGTCCCAAATCCTAACCCTATCTGGAAAGCTAAGCCTAACCCTCACCTCAAAACTACCGCTTTCCCTAAACCTAACTCCAAGCCTAATATAAACCCAAATCCTAATGACAAAGCTAACTTGGATTCCCACTCAAACCCTAAACCTATCTCAGATCTGGACGCTGACCGGAGTCTGCCTAAACCTTACCTTTGCTCTAGTCTTTAGAGAAAACTGAGATCTACCTTCAATGGAAGCCTAAGCTCAAAGCAACCTCTAAACCTATTTTAAACCTGACACTAGTGCATATTGTGAGATCGATCATGTGCTGTGCTTTTAGAACTTTTCCACGAAATGATGAAAACACGCTCTAGAGCTGTAGAATTCCAGCTGTCAAAACTCCAAGACATGGCGCAAAGCGTCCAGTAAGGGGTAGGACCTCCCTTGACCTCAATACGCGGCATGCGGGAAACGTGCAAATTGGGTTCGGCAGAGGGTTTCTTTGCTGAAGGAAACTAAATCTCATTGTCCCCACACGATGTGCAATCACTGTTTCTAACAATTTGCTTGCAGGCTGTGTTCCTGTGCTTCATCTCTCAGCGGAGAAAATCTAAGTATATTCTCTAACTGACAGTTCCAAGAGATGTTTTAGGCAAAACCTGGCACATCCTGTCGGTATCCAAATGGCTCAGAACAGTTCTTAGAAATGGGAGAACACACTTCTTTACCATGCAGGCAGTAAAGAGATTGACTTGAGCACAGTCAGATCGACGGGGTTCTTTCTGAGCCTGGAAGTCAAACATATCCTTGTCTCCATGAAGCTAAGTTTGCGACGGGCACTGTTTGCAGGACTCAGTCAAGAGCCTAGCTGGAAATGCTCTTCAGGTCAGTGGCCTGTTACTCCTCCCGATGCCCACGCACCACGTAAAGCGAGTAGTCGAAACTGGGATCCTACTTGTAAATTCATATCAAGTGGGATCCTGGCACACTGTGCTCGGCACAGCGTTCCTTTGGCGAGCGGAACCGAAACACGACCTGTCTTGTGCATAGCAGCGTTTTTAAACGTGATGAAAACTATTTTGTTTAGGACAAGTTGCTTGCAGACTCTGTCCCCGACGGAGATTCTCCGTGAGTGGACACCAAGTGCATTTTCTAATGCATGTGGAACGTGACCGACGTTTCCAAAAGATGTTTCAGACAAGGAACTAACACATTGTGTGAGCACCGTATGTGCCTTTGCAGAAGTACTTCGTCGGGAAATGCAACTCACATTCATTTACGTAATGCACGAGGTTAAGCGAGTGACCCCACCACACTCTTTCAGCAGGGTTCTTTCTTGGAATGAACTTCGCTCATGTCCTGTTATGCCTATGGCTAAGCTTAGGAGGTGACTCGTTCCGATGTGGTCTTAGGACGCTCTTTGGAAACACGCTTTAGCCTAGTGGCCTTACACTCTTCGGACTCTTACACACCGTGCGGAGCGGGTAGTGACGGGTGGTTTCTTACTTGTACTTAACGCGCATGGCATGGGCTACTTGCAAGTTACGTTTGGCCGTGGGTCTTTGGGGTGATAACCACGGAAACCCTTTCGGCAATCGCTGTCTCAATTCGATTTTCCAGTTACTTGTGAGTTTCGTCCGTCACGTTGGTCTCTCAGGGAATGGAAACTAAACACACACTCAGTGCATGTGGTTCGTGTCTGACGTGTTCAACATAGGTTTTTGACAAGGCACTAGCACACCAGGTGAGTGCTGAAACTCGGTCTGAATCAGTGCTTAGTCAGACTCAGTGTCACGCTTACCTGTAAGGCATGTAGTAAAGAGTCTGACCTGAGCACACGCCATTCAGCATGGCCCATGCTTCAAACTCAAACGCGTGCCATCACACCTGAATCTACGCTTAGTACTGGGGTGAGAATTAGGCTTAGAATCGGGGTTACTCTCTTGTTAGGGTAAGGGCCGGGGAAGGCCTAGTGTTAAGGTCGGGTTCAGCTTTAGTTTATTGTTTGCGTGGACGTGGGGATCATTTTCTGCGTCGCTATATATCCAGGGTAGGATTAGGGCGAATTTTAGGTTTAGGGCTGGGATTAGGGGTGAGGTTAGATGTGAAGTCAGAATGAAAGTTCATTTTAGGGTTAAGGTTATGGCTAGAGTTGAGGTTAGTGTTTGGTAGGAGTTCAAGAATAGGGTGAAAGTTTCAGATTCAGGTTAAGGGTGGATGTCAGGTGAGTGTCAGATCAGGTTTCAGGTTAGTGTGGGTCCAGGAGAGTGGTGAGGGTTAGCTCTATTTTAACAGTTAGGTTAGGGTTATGGTGATTAGTAGGGTTCAAAATAGAGGTAAGGTTAGGATTCAGGTTGAGTTTAGGGTTCCAATTGAAGTTAGGTCTGAGATTCAGGTTAAGGGCAGAGTAAGGGGTTAATGCATGATGAGAGCTTAGGTTTGGGGTTGGGTCAAAAGAGTTTCTAAATAGATGTTCCCACTTGCTCATAGAAATAACAAGTCACGTGATTGGCGTTGCTCCAGGTGTGACCAGATGAGCTTGAGCTCCATTTAGTTGAAGTAGACAAAGAAAGCAAATACCATACGATTTTTTTTATATGTGGAATCTAAAAAATGAGATAAATGATCAAAGAAAGCAGAAACAAACTCATAGATACAGAGAACATACTGATGATTGTCAGATGGGAGGGGAGTTGGGGGGATGGATGAAAAAATTGAAGGGATTAACAAGTACAAATTGACAGTTATAAAAATAACCATGGATGTAAAGTACAGCACAAGGAATATAGTCAATTATATTGTAATAACTATGTATGGTGTCAGATGGGTACTAGACTTATTGGGGTTATCACTTCATAAGTTTTATAAGTGTCTAATCAGTATGCTATACACCTGCAACTAATATTGTGTGGCAACTATAATTCAAAAATGTAAAGATATATTAAAAAAATAGATGGAATCATTGGTATGAATGTGCTTAGAGGAAAGAATTTCTGTCTGCCTGCTTAAGAATTCAGGATAGCAGCTGCAGGCCCTGCCTTTGAGTTTTGGTGATCTCATGGAGGGGCGCTGTCCCTTTCCTGGGACCTGCCCTTACCCAGGTGAGATGGGTCTCTGCGATGCTGATAAAAGTGCCCAGGAGGGAGATATGACAATGACTTCCTCCCACTCCCACCCTCAATCTTCTCCACCTGCCACCCATCCTCAGGCTCAGTCCCAGGGATCATATGTCCCTGACCAGCAGGTCGTGGAGCTCAGGGCAGTGGCCAATACAGTCCCAGCGTAGCCAACTACAGGACGGGGCCTCAGCTGAGTTGCACCAGGGAAGATCTGTTTATATTTGGGCCGTGATGGGAGGTCCTAGATGATCTGTATGTGAGCTTACCTTGACTGACAGTTCGCTGCTACATAAAACTTTGCCTATTGTGCACATGCTTACCCAGAACCCAGTCTGTTATGATTAGATTCATGAACTTCCAGGCATAGTCATGATATTATAATGATGGTATAATGGGGCTGAGGTTGTGGGCAGGTTAGGGTAGTACTTTCTAAGCATGCATTTGTGGCCGGTTTAGCCAGCAGCTTTAATGGCCTTAGTGCTCTAGGATTTGAGGTATTTTATAACCCTAAAAGAGAGATGTTTCTGAGAGGTCCTTAAGAAAGGTCTTCAGGGAAGTTTCAGCCTTCAGTACTGTGCTTTTGCCAGACTAACTACCTAAGAGTAGTGACCTGGAGATAGCAACAGGATCTGCAGGTAGTATACAGAACAGAAACCAATTTTAAAACATGGTCTATGTAAAAAGACCAATTCTTTCAGTCTATAACATTCTGAGATGGACTTAGGAAAAATATAAATACGTTACCAGGGATCACAATGTTTTTTAAGAAAATAGTTATGTGGATTAATATCAGAAAGATATTAGCTGGAATAAACCCTGATCTATTCACATTATGATTGGACAGTGAAGCCAAAAGGCTCTGAATTTAACCATGATATATTCAGGAGTGTAATGCATTATTCTTGAGATAATGCATTATTCTTGAGGTAACCAAAAAATAGATATCAGTAAATTTATATGTGAAGTTAAACTAATTAATTGACAAATATGTTATCAATATGTTAGACATTGCTTGCCCATTTTCCAAGCAATGTTAAAAACATTTATAAAATGATTTTGAATTTCCCAGATAAAATTGGAAACACCATTGTTGAGTTTCTATTTTCCTGAATGGTATATTGGTGGTGCCTGTTGGATGAAAGACTTCTAAAGGGGGCTCTGCCTCAACTATCCACCTGAGCAGTCATGAGCCCTCCTCAACACAGCCTAGGAAGCAGATATGAAAACATTTGCTTATTAGAAATAGGCTATGTAAACAAATGATTATATTTTGATCTTGATTTAATTCAACAAGTTTATTGGGTATTTCCTATGTTTGTTACATAGTCCCAGTTCAAATACAATTCTGCATTTGAGAGTCTCTTGGTCTCATTTATGTAGTAACACCATTTATGTTTCCATAATGTAACTTATTTCCTACAGTTGCCTGAGATAATCCAATGATATTTTTATCAACCAAGTTAACAAAGATTATATTTAGTGCTGGTGAGGGGAGAGGAAATTTGTTATAATCTTTCCGGAAAGCTGTTTGTCAGTCTGTATCAAGAATTTTTAATGCTCTTTAACCTAATCATTCTACTTCTACTTTTATATGAGAAATAATTAGAGATATAGATAGACTTTGGGATACAAGTATATTTATTGCTCGTTTTTTCCTCTTCAAGTTGCTGTCCTCTTGTATCTGACCATACCTGTTGGAGTTTCCCTGCCCTTCTCATTCTTCACTCTTTCCCAAGGCCCTTCATCTTGCCTATAATTTCAGTTACCTTCTCTTGAAAATTTTTCCTCTCGCAGATTACCAACTAACTAACCGACATTTTTACTTGGGTGTCTCAAAGACATTCAAATTCAGAAGCCCAAAATTGAACTCATATTTTTCTGCCTGGTCCTTTTCCATGTTTCCTATGAGAAAACAATGTCATTCCTATACTAAAGAAATTTCAATGACTTATTGTTTTTAAAATAAGGCTCTGCCATGGTAATTATAAGGGTGAAAAAAATTTTAATTACTATGAGCAATCTAAGAAATATTATGGTTTTCATTATTGAATTTTATTGATTATTACTATCCTAAGAAATATTTTACTGTGTATACAAATTAGCTTCTTTTGTTTGTAGTTCAGAAAAACCAGTGAGACTGGATCAGAAAGATATGTCATTAGTAGGACCCCCTTAAATGATTTACACATCATTTTGTTGTATTTACCCTTGCAAAGAATAGAACAAGGTAGAAATCAAAGTAATAGACAGAAAAAACAAATGTATCCCATTCTGCTCAGAGTGTACATCCAAATCAGGCCGAGGAACATGCAAGCTCTGTAGTGTCAAAAGCACCAGTTCTCAGAATAGCACTTCTCAACAGGACCACACATTAGACTGACCGGGGGAGTTTACAAAAATGCATATGCCCAGGCCATACATAAGAATCTCTGAGATGTGACCCAGGATGAGCATGTTTTTAAATCAACTTGGTTATTTCAATGGTCATTCAAGTAGGAGAATTAAGTATGAATGTATCACCTTATTAATAAATTTCATTTTTAAACCTTAAGAAAAACTTTTTAAATATGAGCCTGAATTTAAAACAAATGCATAATTTGGTGTGGGAATCACAGCAGCAGATTTGGAATTCTTTTAATACTGTTTCACTGACTGAGAAGGGGAAGAATGAGGAACCAAGATAATGTAAAAAGCAATATGTAAAAAGTGTCTTAATTCATTGCGATAGTTCAAAATCCAATTTCTTAGATGGAAGGAAGAAAACATCTCAGAAGAAAAAAAAAGTGCTCATCAGCATGCCTTGAAACCTGAGTGTGAAAAGAATCTCATCAAAGCCTATTGTCTTTCCCATGGAGACACTAAGGGTGTTGATTTTAGAAGCACTCACTTTTTATTTTTATTTATTTATTTATTTGGCTCTCAATGATTTTCATTTATTCACATATTCAGGTTGAGATAACTTCTGATTTACTTATTTTCTCTTTTTTTGAAGTTATTGAACAGGTAGAACTAAAACTATGCCAAGTGCACTTCGAGGGTTGTTTCTGTGTATCTTCTATAATGATATCCTTCATTTTGCCAACCAGCACTTCTCTTAGTTTCTTACTGGTACTCATCTTCCTCAGAAAAACCTTCCACTCATTCTGAGCAGAGAGTGAGCTTATTATGCTTATGAGATATGATTGGTATTCAAAGTTCAATGGAACAAACTATAACAAAAAGAAATTAGCCCCAAGGCATTTTCCAATTAAGGCTATCCCAGTTCATCTACCATCAAATTAGGTTTAGACAATTTTAACAAATCATTTTTAAACCATTAATTACTAAAATCATTAATTGGAGATTTTGAATTCCTCACTTTTATTATATTCTATAAATTCGTTTGGTCTAATTTTTCAGGAAAGAATAACAAATCCATCTAAATACATTAGGCAGCAAGCACATAGAGGATATTTTTTCAATCATGCTGAAGCTTTAGTTTCAATCAGTAAAATTCAACATATTTTGCAAATAATTGGTTTCCACATATATTGTTCCAAGTATGTTGGTGGCAATGACATCTGATGAAAATATTATAAAACAATAAATATGGCAAACCATCTTGGGTCTGACCACTATTTGAATAAATATTCACAGTTAAAGAAACCCTGTTTAATCATAGGTCAGATTTAGAGTTCCTTGCAAACTTGGCTTTCTGTTCCTAATAGTGATAAGGGTTGTTTTTCAGAAATCATAGTGGCCTTTCATGATACCTTAAAAGGCAAAGCTGTCACTTAAATATCCCATCATTTTTTAAGGCCTTAGGTATAAATTTATCATAAATTCCTCTAACTATTTTCTGAATTAGCTTATATTTTTAGCTTAGACTACAAGTTACAGTGTGGAAATTAAAATGTATAAATAATACTTTCTTCAAATATCAAAATTTTCCCAGGATTTATAGATCGAAATACTTTCTCCATAATTTAATAAATTACTTTTTAAATTTTGATTTTATCAAAGTCATATTTAAATGTCGTTTTTAAAGCCGAATATTACTGTAAGATTTTTAAGGAACAAAAGGAGTAATGTTCGGAAATATTACATTCCTAACCTAATTCGAGTTCAGTTTCTTAATTCGTTTTTTTCCCTAGTATTTGCATCTATACTTCTCAATAACATGCTTATATTGCTATTTCTTTTTTTTCTTAAGTTTATTGGAGTAACATTGGTTAATATAATTATATAAGTTTCAGGTGTACATTATAATTTGACATCTATATATTCTATTGTGATTACTACCCAGAGTCCAGTTTTCTTCAGCTACCATATATTTGATCCCCTTTATCCACTTCACCCTCCCCCAAACCCCATATATTTAACCCCCTATACCCAGTCTACCTCTTCCCTCCTTTCACACCCAATACCCTCAGGTAACTACTAGTCTATTGTCCATGTCCCTGAGTCTGTCCTGTTCGTTCGATGCTTTTAGGTTTATATCCCACATATATGTGATACCATGTTGTCGCAAATGGCAGTATTTAATCTCTTCTTATGGCTGAGTAATATTCCATTGTATATATGTACCACAGCTTCTTTAGCCAATCATCTATCGTAAGACACTGCGATTGCTTCCATGTACTGGCCACTGAATAGTGCTGCTAGGAACATCGGTGTACAAATATCTTTTTGGATATGGGTTTTCAAGTCTTTGGAATTTGCATTTTCCTAATACCACCGATGTTGAGCATCTTTTCATATATTTGTTGGCCATTTGTATGTCCTCAAGGGAGAAGTATCTGTTCAGATCTGCCCATTTTTTGATTGGATCATTTGTTTTTTTCTTATTATAACCATTTTTGCTATGTCCCACAAGTTTTGGATATTAGACCCTTATTAGAGGCGTTCCTTACAAATATATTTTCCCATTCGGATGGTTGTCTCTTTACCTTGTTAATGATTTCTTTTGCTGAGTAGTTTAATGTAGTCCCATTCATTTATTTTAGCTTTTACTTCCTTTGCTTTTGAGGTCAAATTCATAAAATCCTCTTTAAGTGCAAGGTCCTTCAGTTTAGTTCCTATGTTTTCTTCTATGCATTTTATTGATTCCAGTCTTATGTTCAGGTCCTTAATCCATTTTGAGTTAATTTTGGTGTGTGGTGATAGACAACAGTCTAGTTTCATTCTTTTGCAGGTGGCCTTCCGATTTTCCCAGCACCATTTATTGAAGAGGCTTTCCTTTCTCCACTGTATATTTTTGGCTCTTTTGTCAAAAATTATTTGACCATATAAATATGGGTTTACTTCTGGACTCTCAATTCTGTTCCACTGGTCCATGTGTCTTTTTTTCTGCTAATACCATGCCATTTTGATTACTGTCACTTTGTAGTATAATTTGAAGGCAGGCAGAGTGATGCCTCCAGCCTCGTTCTTTTTTCTCAGGATGACTTTGGCAGTTTGGGGTCTTTTGTGCTTCCATACAAATCTGATGATTTTTTGTTCTATTTCTTTAAAAAATGCCAATGGAATTTTGATGGGGATTGCATTAAATCTGCATAATGCTTTAGGTAATAAGGTCATTTTAACTATGTTGATTCTTCCAATCCAAGAACATGGAATATCTTTCCATTTTTTTGTATCTTCTTCGATTTCTCTTAATAGGATCTAATAGTTTTCATTATATAGGTCTTTCACATGTTTCATTAAATTTATTCCAAGGTATTTTATTCTTTTTTGTTGTAATTGCAAAAGGAATTATTTTTTCCACTTCTTTTTCTGATGCTTCATTATTAGAATATAGGAATGCTATGGATTTTTAAACATTGACTTTGTATCCAGAGACTTTACAGTATTTTCTTATTCTTTCTAGTAGTGTTCTTGTGGAGTCTGTAGGGTTTTCTATATAGAGAACCATGTCATCTGCAAATAGTGACAGTTTGAATTCTTTGTTTCCTGTTTGGATGCCTTTTATATCTTTCTCTTGCCTGATTGTACTCGCTGGGACCTCCATGTAATATTGCATAACACTGGTGATAGTGGACAGCCTTGCCTTGTTCCTGATCTTAGAGAGAAGGTTTTTAGTTTTTCACCATGAAGTATAATGTTGGCTGAGGGTTTGCCATATATGGTCTTTATTATGTTAATGTACTTTCCTTCTATACCAATTTTGTTAAGTGTTTTGATCATAAATGGATGCCGTATCTTGCCGAAGGCTTTTCTTGCATCTATTGATATGATCATCTGATTCTTAGTTTTTAAATCGTTTATATGGTGTATCACATTAATTGATTTGCATATATATGGAACCATCCCTGTGCCCCTGGGATGAAGCCCACTTGATTGTGGCATGTAAACTTTTTAATATGTTGCTATATTTGGTTTGCTAGTATCTTATTTAGGATTTTACATCTGTGTTCAAGTAGTATTCTTTTATTTGTGTTATCTTTACCAGGTTTGGTATCAGAGTAATATTGGCCTCATAAAATGTGTTGGGAAGTATTGCCTCCTCTTTGATTTTTTGGAAGAATTCGAGGAGCATAGGTATTAAATCTTCTTTGAATGTTTGGTAGAATTCACTGGTGAAGCCATCTGGTCCTGGACTTTTATTTTTTGATAGGTTTTTGATGATTATTTCAAATTCCATACTTCTGATCAGTCTATTGAGATTTTCCAGATCTTCCTCAGTCAAGGAAGATTATATTTTTCTAAGTACTGGTCCATTTCTTCTAGGTTATTAAATTTGTTATTATATACTTTTCATAGTATTCTTACATGAACTTTTGTATTTCTGCAATGTCAGTCATAATTTCTCCTCTTTCATCCCTGATTTTGTTTATTTGTGTCTTTTCTCTTTTTTCTTTAGTGAGTCTAGCCAGGAGTTTGTCAATTTTATTAACCTTCTCAATGAACCAGCTCCTTGTCGTATTTATTTTTTCTATTGTTTTTTGTTGTCATCGTTGTTTTCAATTTCATTTATTTCTGCTCTAATTTGGATGATTTCTTTCCTTCTGCTGACTTTAGGCTTCACTTGTTCTTCTTTTTCTAGTTTTCTAAGATGAAGCATTAGGTTGTTTACTTGGGCTCATTTTTGTTTTTGGAAATAAGCCTGTACTTATATGAACTTTCCTCTTATAACCGTTTTTGCCATGTCCCACAAGTTTTGACATGTAGTACTATCATTATCATTCGTTTCTTTGTATCTCTTGATCTCATTTCTTCTCTGACCCAGTTATTCTTCAGTAGCATGTTGTTTAGTCTCCATGTATTTGTGGATCTTCCTGATTTCTTTTTGCAGTTATCTGTAGTTTCAAAGCATTATGATCAGAGAATATGGTTGGTATGATTTCAACCCTCTTATATTTGTTGAGGCTATCTCTTTGTCCCAATATGTGGTCAATCCTTGAGAATGTTTTGTGTGCACTAGAGAAGAATGTATAAGCAGCTGTTTTGGGATGGAATGCTCTGTAAATGTCGATTATGTCCAGTTGGTCTAATATGTCATGTAAGGATGTTATTTCCTTATTGATTTTCTGTTTCAATGATCTGTCCATATCCCACAGTGGGGTATTTAGGTCCTCTACTATGATAGTGTTTTGGTCTGTTTCTCCTTTTAGTTCTATTAGTAATTGCTTTATATATTTTGGGAATCCCTGATTGGGAGCAAAGATATTAATAAGTGTTATGTCTTCTTGGTGCATGATTCTCTTTATCATGTAATGCTCTTCCATATCTTTCTTTACCTTTTTTATTTTGAAGTCTGTTTCCTCTGATATTAATATCACTACTCCTGCTTTTCTCTGAATGCCATTTGCTTCTTGGAATATCATTTCCCTTTCACTTTGAGTCTATATTTGTCTTTGGAGCTAAGATGTGTCTCCTGAGGCAGCACATGGTTGGGTTTTGTTTCTTGATCCATTCTGCAACTCTGCCTTTTTATTGATGAGTTCAGTCCTTTTACATTTAGGGTGAATATTAAAATATGAGATCTTATAGCCATTTTATCTTTTGCTTTCTGGAAGCTTAGTGTTTCCATTGCTTCCTTGTCCATGTGTTTCTGTTTTCTTTATTTTGGTTGGCTTTTGTGAGTTTTGCCTCTGATTCTTCTTGTTTCATGTTATATATTTTAGTTCTGAATCTTTGGTGTATGGTTACCATTACAAATATGAAAAATAGTTATATATA
>NW_011888987.1:3676666-3902138 GCF_000151845.1 Pteropus vampyrus | reverse complement strand
TCCTTTCCCTTTTGTGAATTTAGATCTTTGAATCCTCCTCTTTTCAGTCATTGTTATCTCAGTTTGTCCCTATGTATGCTGAACATTCATAACTATCTTGCTATAGCAATTCTCTTTTTATTGTTTAAGCTTATAATGCCCTGTTCTTAGTAAGGGTTGCACTCCTCTGCTTCTATTTGTCTGATTTTACTCGCTTTACTCCTAATTATGTATTTTTGTTTTGTTTTGTTATTTTGTTTTTGATGAGCTGACACATTTCAGTATTTCCTGTAGTGCAGGCCTCATAGTGGAGAATTCCTTCAATTTTTGTATGTCTGGAAAGGTCTTAATTTCTCCTTCATATCTAAAGGAGAGCTTAGTTGGATACATTATTCTAAGCTGGTAATTCCTTTCACTTAGTTGTTTAAATATTTGATTCCATTTCTTTCTGGCTTGTAAGGCTTGCACTGAGAAGTCCGAGGATAATCTAATGGATTTGCCTTTATAAGTTACTATCTTCTTTTCTCTGGCTGCCCTGAGAATTCTGGGGGGGTTTTTGTAGATTTTTGATAACTTTAATACAATCTGTCTTGATGAAGGTCTTTTTGGGTTGAGATAATTGGCTGTTCTGTTGACTTCTTGAATTCCATGCTCCAGCTCATTCCTTAGATTCTTGTCCACTGTTTGTCTGAAAATGCTTTCTAGTTCCTGGTACTTTACCTCACCTTCAGTAATGCTCAGTATTCTTATGTTTCCTCTCCTGATGGTATCAGCTAGTTCTTGAATTTCTCTTTCATTATTTTTCATTCTTCAGTGTCTCTCTTCTTCCTTCTGATTTATTTCTAGATTTCTGTCTTCAATATCACTGATTCTTTCCTTCATTTGGCTGACTCTATTTCCCAAGCTTGCTATTTCATTTTTCAACTCTTGCAGTGTGTTCTTCATCTGCAAAAGTTCTATTCGATTCCTTTTCAGGGTTTCAATCTCCTTGCTCTGCTCATCTAGTTGTTTTTTCAATTCCTGAAATTGTTGATTTGAGTTGTTTTGGATCTCATTGAGTTTTTTCAGAAGTACCATCCTGAATTTTCTGTCATTTAAGTCACATATTTCTATGTCTGTAAACTTATTTTCTAGAGATTTTTCTCTTTCTTTCTGAGATGCCTTGTAACCTTGGTTTTTCATGGCATTTAATGGACTATTTATCTGCCTGGACATTAATGGAAGTGTATTCTGCTGTTTTTCCAGAAAGAAAATTTATCATATAAAGTTCTCTCCTTAGTCTGCTGCAAAGAAGGTGCTTTTCTTTTGGTTTCCAGTAGGTGGCATCTAAGCCTCTTGGATCTCTGCTTTATATAAAGCCTAAATGTCTTTTTTATTTTCTTGCAGATATTTAGTCACACTTGCTACTCTGTTTCAGTCTTGGTCAGTTTTGGTAGCATTTGCTCAGATTCCCCTGGGACTCCTCAGTGATCGGTCTCAGAGGGTATGGGGGGAAGGCCCCTCTGGGTTGGGAGTTGGGGGCTGAGGCTCAGCCTCGATTTTGCAACCTCAGCAGATAAAAATCAACTGTTGTTTCTCTGCGGTCCTGTCCTGCTTTTCTGCTTTCCGCCCTGATGCCTGGGCCTTGCTGCCGGCTGCTGGAAGTTCTGGCACTTCCAGGGAGGCTGATCTTGGAAGTCGTCACACTTTCACCCCTCCCCCTCCTCCTGCAAGGAGCCCCAGTGGCTGCAAGAAGCAGCTTCTTTTCTCCGAGTCCACCGCCCGACACCCAGGGCTCTGACCCGTGGTAGCTCTTATGCACAGATCACATTCCCGGACGTGCTGGTGTATAGCTTGGGTGATTTTTTGTTGAGGTTTAGGTGTTCAGCTTATTGTCATTTCAAGGCGAGAGATCTGAGGACGTTTCTCACTCCACCATGTTTCCAAAGGATCGATATATTGCTATTTTTTGATGTTTATTATAGACATTAGATATTGACTTTCTATTATGGAAGATGTTCGTTTAGCACTCTTATATACATCTCTCTCAGACACAAAATATCATACACACAATCACAACTGAACATACACTACAAATACAGTCACTTCATCCAGTATAGTTGTTCCACAATTTTTGATTAAGTGCACATTCAATATTTATATCATTATGAAATAATTGTTATTCATGGATGAACCACACATACATTATTACATTTCCTTTCTTATGCAGTTTGTCTTTTTCCTGGTGTTAATATACTTTGTTTTTGTTTACTTGGTTAGCATTTTTTACTGAACACTTTAGCACACACTATGCTAAACATTTTACAATATAGTAACAGTTTATTTCTTGCACTTTTATGAGGTAGGTATTATAATCATTCTTATTTTACAAATGAGGAAACTGAGACACAGAAAGATTGAATAACTTGCCCAGGTCATAAAGCCAGTAAATGGCTACCTTGAGATTTGAACACAAGCAGTCTGACTTCCCCTTAACCACAGCAATATATAACAACAAAAAAAATGTCCAAATGTTTTGAGGCTAGTTGCTTGAGAGAGGAGTAGTGTTATTAGTGAAAATGAAAAACTGGAGAGATGATCTAGCCTGGATTTTTGATGGCAAAAAGAGAAGAAGGAAATGATCAATTTAATTTTGGACATGTTAGAATGATGTGATGTCATGACACATAAACATCTGTCCTATAGATAGACATACATATGTGATATGAGAAACCTGCACTGTGGATATGATTTAGAGAATCTTTAACATAGAAAAGGTAAATTAATAGGTGAGAAAGTATAATTTTTCCAAGCAAGTGAATATACAGAAAAAAGAGCAGAGAGAGTGAAGTTGAACTTTATAGTATAGTAAATACATAAAGATGAGGAAGAAGGAAGAGAAACTAAAGTAGGAAACAGTCATATATAGGAAAGAGGAAAATAAAAGTAGTGCTAAGACCCCAGCTAGGAGAGACTTTCCTGAATGATGAGCACAAAATAAAGAGGGTTAAGTCTTTCAAAAAAATGGAGGAAAGTGATGAATTAAAAAAATAAATTTGGGAAGAAGGTGGTTATTGGTGACTTACAAAAACTATTATAAATATTAAGTATAAATAGCAGTAGATGTTACTATATTTTTCTCTTATTTGTTTTTAAATTTTATTTTATTTCAGATATTTTATTGTTTTTGATAGGCAGAAAAGAGTGAATCGTTGCTCTTCTAAGTGTTTCTGGGTCAATCCCCAGAAATCTTGCCCCAAACTTAGGCAGAATGTTAGCAATGAGAAAAGGACCTCAGGAGTTCATGCTGGTTTATTTTATCTCATTAATTGGGAATTGAGGCACAGAGTGCTTAAATGACTCCCATTAGAGAAGCTCCCTGCAATGAACCTGGAGGTCTGAGCCAAATCCAGGCCCCTTCTCTTTCTGATGAGTCTCAATATGGTTTTGGAATAAATAGAGTCAGCTAAAAGCCTTCTGCTTTCTTCTGACTTCCATGTATTTTAACTTTAGCCAATGCCACGAAATAGAGGGAGACCTTAGATCAAATGAAGAGATTTTTTAAAAATTCTCCATGGTTGAAGCAGAACAATGAGCTGTGTTTTGTTTGGTTCAATGCTGTTGTAGATCTAATAAGCATATTTAGAATCTCAGTAGTGTCAAGATGAAATACATATTCATTCTGGAAATGGGTATCTATTTACGGACTTTAAAATTGTGACACATAACTTGTAGCATTGGAAAATATAACAGTGGTTCCAAATTTTAAAATGAATTTCTGTGTAATTTTGTGTACCTTAGCACATCACAATAGAGACTGGCTACTGGAGACAGCTCTGTGATTTTTCGACCTATGTTGCCTTTCTTGGCTATGAATGCAACTTTTTACCCAGAAGCCAGGAGATTTGTTCTTAACTGATTAGGAATGTAAACTGACTGACAAAAAATTTCACAGTATCCTGGAACCCAAAGGCAGTATGTGTCATTGTTTTGAAAGAGAACTATAAGTTAGTTTGTAAAATAAAAGAATGTGTCTGCCATTTGAAACTACTAAACTCCTCGACTAGTTAGGGTTTGGAGCTGTACTGTATTGGAATCTATATAAAATGTGATTATAGAATCGTGAGCTTGCTTCAGCTTATCTGTTTTTGAACTGATCGGTTCTCAGCGGCACTGGGAAGATTGAAGCAACTTACACAAAAATCATGGATGATATTAGTAAAAGGGCAGAAAGGACTTCTGTGTTTTAGTTTAAACTTAGACCAAAGCTTGCTATTTAAAACAAAAAAAAAAACATAAGTACTTTGATACCACTTTATCTTTCAGCTCTATGAGAGTCATTTTCACTTGCAGTATGTCTTCACAAAAATAAAAAGCTATATAGCAATTAAGAAATGCTGCAAGGATTGCCTCCATACCAAAGGCAAACTTGAGGAGCTATTGCTTAGAATTTTTTAAAATGTGCAAATTGTAGGAGTATAATATGCTGGTTTTATCATGATACATTTATCTGAAAGTGTTTCTAGTGACAGCATCATGTAAAATACATATATATCCAATACATATATCCAGAAAACATAACACATTGTTTGGTCCATATTAGGCAGTACCATAAGCCATTTTTTCTGAATATCTTATGCTACCTTGTGCTTTTATTTATAAGTAAATATTTTTCTAACTATAGAAGTTATATGAACTCTGTGCTGAGAATTTGAAAAATGAAGAAAGGTACAAATTCCACCAACCACAGTGTCTTCTGCGTTTCCTAAAATGATGATATCACTCTCAAATGTGTAAATTAAAGAGACTTTTGTTAAGAACAGAACTTTTTTTCCCATTAAATTAATGCCTAATATAAGCTTAAGGAAAAATTAACTCTTCTGCTTTTCAATGACATTTTACTTATTATTATTACTACTAATAATAATAAACATTCTCCTTGAGCATTTAGCATATGCGTCAGGCAGAGTTCTAAGTACTGCATATGAAAGTTCTCACTTAGTCCTCACATGAAAATTCAGAGAATGCCATTATCCCCAGTAACTTAATACAGGTGGGTAAATGGAAGCACAGAGTGACAATGAGGGAACTAGGACTGACACCCAGTCCTCTGAAATCATTATACTACCTATTCATGAAAGGAATGGAGGGAAGGAGCTAATTTATTGAGTTTCTTCATTATTGTTATATAAAACACAGTGCTGGTTTTCTTCCCTTGCTCATCTCCTTCAATTCTCACAACCTCACAAGGTAAACACTATTATTGTCATTTACAAATCTGGAGACTTAGGCTTAGGATAGTAAATACTTTACTGAGAGTCGCACAGCTGTTAAGTGGTAAAGTTATGAAAAAAACTCAGCTTTGTGTTTCCAAAGTTATTTTTTTCTAGTCAACTACACAAGAAAACTATTTTTACATTTCTTTCTCCCACATAGATTTATAAGATAAAATTTGTTGCCACTTTTTATAATTTGTACAGGAAATACACAAATTAGATTTAAAGACTCTGGTCCTGTAGATTCATTCTGACTCAGACTTCGATGTCCAGCTTAGAGAATTCCACCAGAGATTCAACATAATCTCCAAAGATTATCTTGTATGCACAATCTAATGTCTTGATATTTTAATGTTTAATCTCAATTTTAAATAAATCGGAACAATAGATTTCACATATTAGTTTAAAAGAGATCACATTTTTTAAAATGTGTAGAAGGAATCTAAGCATATTGCTATTTTGACAAGTTTTGACAAATTTTCCTAGTCAAAACTTCTCTAAGGAGAGTGATGTCAGGATCATGGTGGTGAGAGGTTCTCCATGTCTCTCCCCTTGAAGTTACAACAGGTTGAAGAGCAATAATTTGACAAAGGATTTCCTGCTTAATATACAAACATGTCTGAGAGATCCACACATCTAAACATCTGAATGTGGGCAAATCAGAGTGAAAAATGGAGTAGAGAAAGAAAAAGAGTAGAGATGGGTGCCATGAATGCAGCCCAAAGCTCACTGCAGTTCTCAGAATTGGAGAAGAATAGGACTACAGGTTCACTTTCTATAGCCCTGAGCATCCTGCAGGAGTGATCAGCACATATTATGGCTGAACCCAGCAATGGGACAGAGATGAAATAGAGTTTGAGCAGTTGTAGTCTAACAGCTACCATTACCAGGCATAAAACAAACCTAATCACCTCCTCTTAACCTCCCAGAGCTAGTAGCAAGCCCAGGGAAGCTGTAGCAGTGAATGTCAGGTTACAGAGCACAACTCCTGCAGCCAAAAGAATTAGAGAGATAGTTTCTGAGCAGCAGAGACACACTATAGTTGACCCCAATATAGGAGTGAAGATACAGAGGCAAGGCAGCTGAGGTATGGTAGCTGCCATTACTGGGAGGAGAACAAAGTCACAAATGCAAGAGTGAACTCTTCCAGCCCACCCTGCCCATACCCATCTGGGCTGATCCCAGTGGAGACACCTGAGACACCATGGGCAGTATAGAGCTAGTGGGAGCATCTGGTTGGAGGGGGAAGAACTGGGATTTCATGAGCTCAGAACCCTATCTCCCATCATGAGCACTTGGTAATGTGGTGCCTGGAGACTGAGGCGACCTTGTCACAGAGCAGTTGCTCACCTCCCTAGGGAATACATAGCATTTTCTCACTAGCCCCTAAAAGGTCTGAGAAGCCAAACAATACGAGAAAAAATAAAAACTTGCACTTCACCACCACCTACTGGAAAATAAAAGAAAGACACGCACTTATCAAACTGCTAAATAGAGGTATCACCCTTAAAAAAATAAAAGCAAATTTCATTCACATAAATGCTTAGGCAGATAAATAACCAAAGTAAAAAGGCAACTCAAAAAAATTCAAAATCTCTATAAAATAAATTTAAAGGCATGGAAATGTGTGATTTAAATGACAGAGAATTCAAGATTGCCGTTCTGAAGAAACTCAATGGTTTAACAAGCAGAAATAAATTCAATGAACAAAAGGAATACTTTACCAGAAAGAATGAACCTTTTTTAAGAAGAACCAAATAGAACCTCTGGAGCTGAAGAAATCAATAAAAGAGATGAATAAAATAGCAAGAATAGGAAATAAATCTTATCAGATGGAATAAAGAATTAGCAATATGAAAGACAGAAATCTGGAATTGACACTGATGGAAAAAGAGAGTCTTGAGAGTAAAAAAAAAAGGGGGAAGAAAGAAAAAAATCTACAAGAACTATCTGACTTCACCAATAAGAGCAATATAAGAATAATGAGTATACCAGAAGGAGAAAAGAAGAAAAAGAAAGCAGAGAGCTTATTCAAACAAATAATTGATGACAATTTCCCAAACCTATGGAAAGAACTGGATTTTTAAATCCAAGAAGCAAACAGAACCCCTAATTATCTCAACTCAAAAAGACCTTTTATAAGACACATTATTAAAACTGCCAGAAATTAATGACAAAGAAAGAATTCTCAAGACAGCCAGGGAAAAGAAGATGGTAACATATAAAGGAAAACTCTTTAGATTATCATGGGATTTTTCAGAAGAAATTCTAAAAGCTAGGAGGAAGTGGAATCAAATATTCAAACTATAGAAAGAGAGAAATTACCAGTCAAGAATAATATATCCAGCAAAGTTTTCCTTTAGAAATGAAGAAGAAATAAAGACATTTCAGACATATATAAGCTAAGGGAATTTACCAACACAAGGCCTGCATTACAGGAAATACTGAAGGAAGTTATTCTACCTGAAACAAAAAGACAAAAAGATACAAAACTATAAAAGTAAGATGACTAACAGGCAGACAGAAACAGGAAAGATAGTAAAAACATTTTAAAAGAGATAAAGACAATAGCTACTGCAACTCAGAAATAAACTCACAGCATAAATAAAGATGATTTGTGACAACAAAAACAGAAAAGGAAAGGGAATGAAAGTCTCAACTTGTGAAAGAGAATGGAGATAAGATGCAGAAGAAAAAGAACTACTATATATATAACACTTTTTTTCACACAAACGTAACAGTAACCACACACACACACGTGCACACACGCACACACACAAATCCAGAACTGGGACATCTAACATAAAAAAAGAGAAAACAGAGGGAAAAAATTATAAAATATTTTTTTATTTTATTATTACAGAAACACAAAAACAAAGAAACAACGGAGACACCAAGCTAACAGATAATTAAAGGCAAAATGGCTATGGGAAAATCTCACATATCAATAATCACTCTAAACGTAAACGGATCGAACTCACCAATAAAAAGGCCCAAAGTAGCAGATTGGATCAAAAAACAAAACCCAACCATATGTGTCGTCAAGAGACACATCTCGGCTGTGAGGAGAAATATAGACTCAAAGTGAAAGGATAAAATATGATATCCCAAGCAAATAGCAACCAAAGAAAAGAGGGTATAGCCATACATACATCCAATGAAATAGACTTTAAGATAAAAAAGGGAACAAGAGACAAAGATAGACATTTCATAATGAGGAGACAATACAGCAAGAAGATGTAACACTTAACAATATATATGCTCCCAATCAGGGAGTACCAGAATATATAAAGCAACTACTAACAGAACTAAGAGGAGAAAATGACAAAAACACAATTATAGTAAGGGGCATATCTATTGACAGCTATGGATAGATCTAAACAGACATCTAAACAGAAAATCATTAAGGAAATATCAGCCTTATATGACACATTAGACCAATTGAACATAATCAACATTTACAGGACCAGGACATGAGATTATACATTCTTCTCTAGTGCATATGGGACATTATCAAGAATAGACCATATATTGGGACATAAAACTAGCCTCAACAAATTCAAAAATATTGAAATTATACCAAGCATATTCTCTGACCACAAAAATTATATGATCATATCATATCAACCACAAAAAGAAAAGGGGAAAAACCACAAATCTATGGAAATTAAACAACTTGTTACTAAAGACTGAGTCAAAGAAGAAGTAAAGGAGAGATCAAGAGATACATAAAAACAAATGAGAATAAAAGTACAACATATCACAACTTTTGGGACACAGCAAAAGCAATACTAAGAAGAAAGTTTATATCATTAGAGGCCTATCTCAAGAAACAAGAAAGATCGCAAATAAACAACCTAACATTACATCTTTAAAAACTAGGAGAAAAAGACCAAATGAAGCCCAAAGCCAGCAGAAAAAAGAAAACAATAAAAATTAGAGCAGAATTAAATAAAATTGAGAACAAAAGCAAATAGAAAAAATTAATGCAATGAAAAAATTCGTTGAAATTTTTATTGAAAAAAATAAAAAAAATTGACAAACTTCTCTTTAGACTCACTACAGAAAAAAAGAGAAAAGATACAAATAAACAAAACCATAAGTGAAAAAGAACTCACAACAGATACCACAGAAATACAAAAAATCATATCATAATATAAGATTATATGTCATAGAATTCAATAGCCTAGAAGGAATGAGTAAGTTCTTAGAAATATACAACCTTCCTAGGCAAAATCACACAGAGCCGAAAAATCTAAATAGGCTGATAAACAGTAGGGAAATTGAAATAATCATCAAAAACCTCCCAGAAGGTAAAAGTTCAGGACCAGATGACTTCACTAGTGAATTCCACTAAATATTCAAAGACGAGTTAATACATGTTCTTCTCAAACTCTTTCAAAAAATTGAAGAGGCAATATTTTTTAATTCATTTTATGAGGCAGACATTACCCTATACCAAAATGGTAAGGATAACACAAAAAAGGAAAACTACAGACCAATATTTCTGATGCATACAGATGTAAAAATCCTGAACAAAATACTAACAAATTGAATACAATACATTAAAAATATTATACATCACAATCAAGTGGGATTCATTCTGCAGATGATTGGTTGTACAAAGATGGTTTGACATATGCAAATCAATCAAAGTGATATACCACATTAACAAAATAAAAATATAAAAATTATATGATCATATCAATAGATGAAGAAAAAGCATTTGATAAGAGCATCCATTTACGATTAAAACAACTAATAAAATAGATATATAAAGATCATATCTCAACATAATAAAGGCCATATACGATAAACTCTCAGCTAATATTATATTTAATGATGACAAACTAAAAGCTTTTCCTCTAAGATCAGGAACAAGACAAGATGGCCCACTCTCACCATTTTTATTCAATATAGTATTGGAAGTTCTAGCTAGAGCAATCAGGCAAGAAGAAAGAAATAAAAGGCCTCCAATATGGAAATAAAGAAGCCAAATTGTCACTTTTTGCAGATGACATGATTTTCTACATAGAAAACCTTAAAGACTCCAACAAAAAATGATTAGAAACAATAAACAAATACTATAAAGTTACAGGATACAAAATCAATGTACAAAATTGCATTCCTATACAATGTACAAAATTGTGTTCCTATACAATAATAATTAGTTTTCAGAAAAAGAAATGAAGAAATAATTCCATTTCCAATTGCAACAAAAAGAATAAAATCCTTAGGAATAAACTTAACAAAACTATAAGGCATTATTAAAGAAAATGAAGAAAACACAAAGAAATGGAAATATGTTCCATGTTCATGGATTGGAAGAATCAACATAGTTAAAATGGCCATACTACTCAAAGCAATATACAGATTTAATGCAATCTCCATCAATCCCAATGGGATTTTTCAAAGAAATAGACCAAAAACATCATCAGATTTGTGTGGAATCACACAAGACCCCAAATGGCAAAAGCAACCTTGAGGGGAAAAATAAAGAAATCCAGAGGTATCACACTGTCTGACTTCAGATTATACTACAAAGTGACCATACTCAAAACAGCATGATATCAGCAGAAAAACAGACACTCAGACAAATGGAACAGAATTGAGAGCCCTGAATTAATCCCACATATATATGGACAACTAAATTTCAACAAAGGAGCCAAAAATATACAATGGAGAAAAGAAAGCCTCTTTAATAAATGGTGCTGGGAAAATAGGAAAGCCACGTGCAAAAGAATGAAACTAGGCTTCTATGTGTCACTATACACCAAAATTAACTCAGAATGGACCTAAATATGAGACCTGAAACAATAAATTTCATAGAAGAAAACAAGTACTAAACTCATGGACTTTAGATTTATAGAAGATTTTATGAATTTGATCTCAAAGGCAAGGGAAATAAAAAATAAATGAATGGGACTGTATCAAACTAAAAAGCTTCTGCACACCAAAAGAAACCAGCAACAAACTAAGAGGCAACTAACAGAATGGGAAAATACATTTGCAAACAATACCTCCAATAAGGGACTAATATCGAAAATATATAAAGAACATATACAACTCAACAACAAAAAAAACAAACAATCCAATTAAATAATGCACAGGAGATCCGAACAAACACTTCTCCCATGAAGACATATAAATGGCCAACAGACATATGAGAAGATGCTCAACTTCACTAGCTACTGGGGAAATGCAAATGAAAAGCAAATGAGATACCACCTCACAGTTGTTAGAATGGCTATCATCAACAAAGCAAGTAATAAATGTTGGAGAGATTGTAGAGGAAAAAGAACCTCATACATTGCTGGTAGAAATATAAAGTGGTATAGCCATTAAGGAAAACATTATGGAGTTTCCTTAAAAAATTAAGAGTAGAATTACCCATACAACCTGGCAATTCCTATTCTAGATATCTACCCCCAAAATTTGAAAACATTTATTCCTAAAGATATATGTATCTCAATGTACGTTGCAATATTATTCACAGCGACCGAGACTTGGAAACAAATGAAGTACCCTTTGATAGATGATTGGATAAAGTAGATGTGGTACATATATATAATGGAATATTACTCAGCCATAAGAAAAGATGAAATATTGCCATTTGCAACAACACCGATGGATCTTGAGATACTCATGCTAAGTGAAATAAGTCAGACAGAAAAAGTTGAGAGCCATATGATTTCACTTATATGTGGGCTATAAAACTGAAAGCAATAAATGAACAACACAAAGAAACAAAAACTCAGAAACAGACAACAGTTTAGTGGTTAACAGAGGGAAAGAGGGAAGAGGGGAAGTAGATGAGGGTAAAGGGGGTCAAATATATGGTGTCAGAAGGAGATCTGACTTTGGGTGGTGAACATACAATGAAATATAAGGATGATGTATTATTGAATTGTACACTTGAAACATATAATTTTAGTAACCAAGGTCACCTCAATAAACTTTTTAAAAAGCAAAAAATTAAAAAAATTATGTTATCATCTACAAAAAAACCTTATAAATTTGAAGAAGTAGATATCTTACAGGTCTCATTCTTTCATTATAATTCAATTAAACTAGAAATACGTTTTAAAAAACTGACTAATAATATCATATCACTTGGAAATTAAGTAATTTATTAGATACACCTTACACCAAAGAGAAAAATCAAAAGAAAATTTACAAACTTAGAAAGTTATATAAAAACACTTTATCACACTTTATAACTTGAGACCAAGTGAAAACTTACTGTGAGGAAAATTTAAAGCTTTATTTTTTTATTATTATTAAAGAAAATAAGAAAAAGTTAAGGCACTAAGCAGTTCTTAGTGCAGTATTTAAGGGAGACCAACAAATGGCACTCCTCCTTCTTTCCCAGTAAGAGAAAATAGTTAGACAGATGAAGACCATACTATCTCAAAATATGGGCTTGATCACTGCGATTCTCATTTGGCCACAGTAAGTAGCTTGACCACACCTGAGTTCAAGGGTAAAAGCAAGTGCATTCTTTCCATTTACCCAGAAATAGGGCAAACAGGAATATCTGTGAAGAGCTCTAAAGACTTCCATAATTCTTATCCCCAAATGTCACTTGTCTAGAATTCCAATGGTGTATTCAACTAAACTTTCCAATCTGAAAGCTTCTTTAATAGAAAGTGTTGGTGAAATAGGTCATCATGATGGTAGATGATAGAACCAGAGATGATGATGATGATGATGATGATGATGATGATGATGATGATTTTATACATTATCTTTACATTGCATTATGTGTTCACTATCCAAAGTCAAATCTCCTTCTGTCACCATATAATTGACCCCCTTTACCCTTACCTATCCTCCTTCCCCCTTTCCCTCTGGTAATCACTATACTGTTGTCTGTGTCTGAGTCTTGCTTGTTTGTTGCTTTTAGTTTTATATCCCACATATGAGTGAAATCATATAGTTCTCAAATTTTTCAATTTGATGTATTTCACTTAGCATGATAATGTCCAAATCTATCCGTGTTGTCGCAAATGACAGTATTTCACCTTTTCTGTTTTTTAAACCAGGTTGTTTAAACTAGCCCCTTTTCCAATATTCTTCTTCATGAGGCTGTAGAAATAAATAACTGTAGAAATAAATAACTGTAATTAAGTGGGGCTTGGATAACATATACCTCCTGAGTGACTATTGAGCTTCTTTGCCATTCTATTTCTCCTTACCTTAGTCAGTTCCCCTGTCTCCTTCTCTTTATTTTTTCTTTTCTGGCTATTTCTCTTCATAGATTTTCTCCTTACCTCTTGGTGGCTTTCTCTGTCAGCCTTTCTCCCTTTCCCCTCAGTGGGCCTGCCTTTCTTACCTCCACCCTTTCTGATACTTACACCAAACCTGATAAGTCAAAAAGCAAAACTATTCATAGTTCTCAGTTGAGGGAGGGGTAAAAGGGAATGAGTTTATGGGTTTATGATCTTGATTAAATTCAGGTCTTTGACTGCTGATCCATTATTTCCTGAAAAGTTAGAAGTTTTCTTCCTATTTGTTACAATTATTATGGTTGCAGTGGTTTTATATGTGCATCCATGTATCCTTCCTTCTACACAACACATGTAAGTGTTAAAGGAATATTCTCATCATTGGTATAAAAAAAATGCCAGCTAGTAGTGCCTGAGTGCTTACACTGACAACTGCTCTTGAGTTACATGCTGAAAACTTCTTAATAAAACCTCCAAATCGCAAAAGTAGAAACACAGCTGCTTATGCCTATAAAGGGAAAGCATAATCAGTGCAACCTTATGTTTAGTCAATTACTATAACAGTAGACAAATAGAAAAATCATATATATTTGGCAGGAAGCCATTTTAAGAAACTATATATTTGTACGTGTAATGCAGGTACCCCAGGCCTGGAACTGACACCTGGGTTTGGATATTCCAGAAAAACCACCAGGAGAACCAGAGGAGTGAGAAATGCCATTTATTACTATCAAGGCAGGAAAGCTGCAGCAGCAGTGGTCAGAGATGCAGGAAGGAGAACTGCTGCTGACCAAGTGCAAGCAGAGTTTTTTTTATACTCACAAGCAGAGGGAGGGGTTATCTCATTGGGGGAGCAGCCATCTTCTTGGATGAGAACAAGATGTGATGCTTGGTTATAGGAACAGATAACATCTACGGGAGCAGAAGAAAATGTCCTTGGGCATAGGCACTACTGAAAGCTCTTTGTATACGTCCTTCCTTGGCTGCTGCCCAGGCAGCTATCAGTCTTCTAAGTATGTGGAGGGACTATGTTCTGAATTAACCCTACTGTATGCTGCAAATGTAATGAGAAATGTAAATTCCATCAATTATTCTTGGGTTTTCCTGAAAAAAAAAAAAAACAGAAAATTAAAACTTTGTTAAAAATGCGAGTGTTTTGATTTAGCAGCCCATTTTATTTCTTAAATTAATTCAGAGGTTTTTTTGTAAAGAAATTTAATATATCTTAAATATGCCAAAGCTTGTTTCAGAAAACTCTTTGTTTTGTGATTTCCAAGGCTGTAAAAAACACAATCTCTACCAGACCTTGAACTGGATTGAGGAGGGCTATAGAGGATAGTCAAATCCAGCAGAGTGTGGCAGGTGATTAGAGAAGTTTCCTTGGTAGATATAGAATATAATCAGTGAAGACAGGAGGACCATTGGGGGACTTTTGTACCAGGAAAATATAAGAGGCCACGCCAGATTGCTCAAAAGACCCATTGCTGGCCCACTGGTGGAATCTCAGTCCTTGGGATCAGAACGCGCGCGCACGCGCGCACACACACACACACACACACACACACACACACACACACACACACCACTAATGAAATTGAAAAGGAACCAGGAAGGACCCTTGTGCTGGGATAATCCTGCTATTGGAACTGGGGTTCAAGTCAGGTGCTTGGTACAAAGATACTTTCTAGAACATTCAGACATAAGGTATAATTGTAGTCATTTATTTCTCAAATTTTACTGATTGAGAACTGTTTTGAGAGCCTGGAGTCAGGTTGAGTCTTCAAATGACAGTTTTAACTTTAAGTTATAATATCATTCTAGTTATAAAGTCTGGGGGGTGGGGGAATATAAGTTGCAAATGAAATTTTACTAATCTGATATAACTGCAGTGGTGCTAAATCAACAAATGATAAAGTTGCAGTGTGAACTAATGGCAAATTTCATAAAGCATTTCTGAAAACATTTCTAAAATTTAATTATTATGGCACCAAAAGTTTTTAAAGTATTGTTAATAAATAATAGATAAATAAATGGATAAGATGCATGGTTGTATAATTAAATTAGCAAAGATCCCCAAACAACTGTGCATGAATCAACTGCATTAGAACAACTTGGTGGTGCTTTAAGAAATAGACTCTCAGGCCCATGGGAAGTCTATGGATTTAGTATCTGAGAGAAGCCTAGGAATCTGAATTTTCTGCAAACTCCTCTGTGAACTAATGACATTGATGACAACTTCCCTTTAGAGCCTGGTCAAATTTATTCCACAGAGAGTATTTCAAGTGCTCCAAAGTTTTAAGAGTTTGAAGTCTTTGTTCTCTCTAAAAGTTTAATCCTTCCCCTTCTAATGGTATCCTATAAACATGTAGATAAATACAGCTTCTTATTTTACCATATTATGTAGCTTTAGCTCAGTGCTTCCCAGAATTATCACGAATTCCAATTTATGAATTAATGAACTTTTAATTCTTGAAAACCATACTCCTAAAATCCTCCTATTTCTCCACAATTATACCACCCACCCCTGGGGTGCATCTTCCCATCTAGACAATGTCCTTGGAACAATTTTAACTCTATCCCCATTTTGTGTAACTTATTCCTATCTCTCCTGTCATGCCGAAGCGAATTTTGTCTAGTGTAGTCAAGACGTAAAGAGAAGCTTTGATCCAGGTCATCAGAATGCAAAGACTCTATATCCAGTCAGATTATTGTCCCTAGGGTAACAGAGGAAAATATAGGTATAATACAACTTTGACACCCAAGTAGGCTTCCTGCCACCAAACTTCTGAACAAGTCTCTGACCAGCTGGCAGCTGAGAACGGATACTAAATCTGTCCACAAACTCTAGTGGTTATCCCAAACTCTTGGATTGGAAATCAGGGGATTAGAGTTCTGGTTTTGCCTCCAGTAATAGCCATAAATAATGTCACTTCTCTGGGTTCTATATTCTTGTAGTGGTAGGAGCAAGAGTTTGAATCCTGACTCCACTTCCTATTCATGTAATTTTGGGCAATTTATTTAACATCCAGTGCCTCAATCTCCTTACCTAAAAAGCAGAGGTAATAAAAGGACACATCTCAGAGAGTTGTGGTAATTTACTCAGACACTACCTATTAAGTACTTAATACAGTGCCTGGCACAAAGTAAGTTTTCTTTAAATGTTAGCTATTATATTTAGCAATAAGTGGGATAATAGGTGGTAAAACATTTTGAAATGGTTGGAGGCCCAGATGTATATAAGAAAATAAGTGAGAAAGTTCTAGCATTAGCTATCTAATGCTGTGTAGAAAACCACTCCATAAGTTAGCAACTTACTATAACAAAAATTAATTATCTCACACAGTTTCTGAAAGTAAGTGGTTTGGGCTCAAGCTCTCTCACAAGTGTCAGTAGCTCAACTAAGCTGAAGACAGAGCTGAGCTGTTCAGCGTTGAAGTAGATAATTAAAGCAACGGGCCACAGTGAAAGTAACAATGAAGCCTTTAATCTCATGCTGCAATAGTATAAGCAAAAAGCTAAAACTGGAAAAGGCATCAACTGCCCCCTATTTGTTTTCCCCCATGTGAACAGTGTGCTGAACAAGAGAGAATGAGGGGAAGAAATGAGGTCTAGGTGTAGAAAAGTATAGAGCACTGAATCTGAATGGGAAAACCTGTCTTCAAGTCCTCCCCGCATAAGGGGACATCAACAGAGGCACCTTAGCTGAAGAGTGCCTGGACTAGAATAGCAAAAATACGTGAGCCTGGCTAGCCAGATGGGCTTGAGTCCCTTCAGAGACTTTATGCATCGGTTGTGTACAAAGTCTGGTATGGAGAGGGAAGTGTTCCCCCATTAGACCTGCCGAGTAAAGCCTTTGTAATTGCCTGTGGTCGGGCCTGAAAAAAATCACACATAGGATTTTGGTTGGGAGCTGAATTCCTCAGTCACCACAGACGTGATCTGTTGTGGTGAGGGGTTGGGGAGTAGCAACAAGCTGCATACATATAGTGGGCCTCAGTAGCAGGGCAGCTGAAGCAAGGACCTACAGCCCAGTTAGATAAAGCCTGGAAGGCAGTGGAGGGCAGAACCAAACAGACAGTTTGAAAAGATGTACACAGGAAGTCAAGAGAACAAAGTGAGCAAATATCAGAGGACCAAGAATCAGAGTAATTCCAGTCAGCCAGGACCCAGAATCTAAGACTGTTTTTCAATGTATAGTGCTGGGACCATCTGTGTTACCACCTGAGAAACATGCTAAGCATTCCAGGCCCCATCCTCAGTTTCTCACTCACTAGTTTTAAATTGGAACAAGGACTTTTAAAATACATTTTAAGCAAATTCTCTTATGATGTTGATGCATACAACAATTTGAGAAACACTAGATGAAGAAGTCAACAAGGAGGGGAGAGCAAGTCAGAAACAACCAGAGAGGCTTGGTCATGTCAGAGTCAGGAGATAGGCACTGACTGAGTACCATGCCTTCTCTGCTTGTTTTTATTCCTCTCTTTTCCTGATGGTAATTTTCCCATCTCTGGTTATATATAGCCTGGAAACACACATAAGGCAAGGTAATTGGGAATGAGTTAAAAAAAAATCCAGGACTTAGTAACCAAGATCAGATGTGGCTGTTAATAGTTGTCCCTGGTAATAGTATTGTGCCAAGCACCAAGGCTGGTCTTAGCCCTCTTTCTGGCTTGAATTCTCCAATACAGGTAGAAAATGCAAACCTTGATTGACATGTGAACCAGTTAGATACATACATTGTCTGCACCCATAGTGGCAGTCTGATTAGAACTATTTAGCTTGACTTGATTTATCCAGTTCAACCTCATAGGAATATTTCAGATTTTATTAAACTCATAATGATGTTAAAGCAAAGGTTATGTTTTATTGTGAGAAAGCCAGCTAGACTCCAGTGGTCCTCTGAGATAGAGTTCATTGTTTCAGTGGTATAATGATTATGGTCACTGGTCATGGTGCAGTGAATTAGTAGGTAATAAACTGCAAATCTTAATTACCTGTAGCTATCTGATCAAGAGGGGAGGACCATAAAACTGAGAAATTCACACTCTCATTTTTGGCACCATCAGCATTTGATATTTGTTTCTGTCATGCCTACTGGTCACAATTAGCAGTCCAGAATATCCTGGAAAAAGTATTCATCAAATTCTAAAGGTCCTTAGGATATTACAAAGTACAAGGACATAGCCTAAAGAATGTGGATGAGATTTCTACTTATTTACCGATTGCTTGATGATCAGATTATATGTTAAACAGAGGTCCAATTTAATGAAGAGAAAGATCTCATAGTTAGGAGAGAATGAGGATATACTTTAGCAGTATTATGGGATCTATATTCTGAAAAGTCATCTTCCTGAAGTAGACACAGATTTCAAACAACAAATACACTTTAGTAAAAAGGCTGATTGCAAAACAATCAAGAAAATTCCTCAGAGCCAAAACAAAAACAAAAACAAAAACCCATAAACAAACAAACAAACAAACACTGTAAGCTGAAATCAAGCCTGCAAGTTAACATAGAAGCCTGGCCACCCTGGAGAAAATGCTGACACCTGAAATCTAGGGCATTGACATTTATAGTAATTGCTAAGGAAATAAAAGGGTAAGCCTTGTGGTCCATGCAAAGAAAGGAAACAGCCTGAAACACATATAAAATTAAAATCTATAGAAGGAGTTATGCCTTCAATGAAATAAGGTGTAAGAAAAAAGTCTCGAGGACATCAGAAACATGGAGGAGTGAGAAACATCCCCAGATTTCTCCCCTTGAAACAACAATAAGCTGAACCTATAAAACTCAACAAAAAACACCTAAAGTGCATACCATCACATCTGAGAGTGGGATCTGCGAATAAGGCCTACCACAGGTCAGAACCCCAGGTGTCGGCAGTAGACTGGGAGAAACAAAGAAGCTGCTTCTCACAGCCAGAGCTCCCTGTAGGAGTAGAGGGGAGGGGAGACGGCAAAGTGAGTTCACTGAACAACCCTGCCTGGAAGAGCTGTGAGCTGTACTTGGTTGGCGGCAGTGCCCAGTCATCGGGGTAGAAAGAAGAGAAGTAGGGACAGCAGAGAAGGGAGGATGACAAAGAAACAACAGTTGATATTTACCAGCCTTGGATGCAAAACACGAGGCTGAATTGCAGGTCCCATACCCCAACTTAGAGGGCCCCTACTCTCATAACCTCCTAGACCAAACACCGCGGAGCCCTAGAGGAATTTGAGCAAATGTTACCGAAACGGTCACTAACACTGACAGGGACTGAGACGGAGGGTAGCGAAAGTGCTTGAATATCGTAAGGAAAAAAAAAAAGGCATCAATAAGACTTTATACAAAACAGGGATCCAAGAAGCTTAGACATCACCTACTAGAAACCAAAAGCAAAACACCTTCTATGCAACAGGCTAAAGAGAGACCTTTATATAGTAAATATTCTTTCTGGAAAAAAAGCAGAATATACTTCCATTAATGCCCAGGCAGAGAAATAGTCCATTAAACACCATGAAAAACCAAGGTGACAAGGCATCTAAGAAAAAAGAGAAAACCTCCAGAAAAATAAGTTAAAGACATAGAAATATGCAACTTAAATAACAGAGAACAGGGATGGTACTTGTGAAAAAACTCAGTGCATTCTGAAACAAGTCATATCACTAATTTCAGGAACTGATAAAACAAGTAGATGAGCAGAAACAGTTCTTTAGCAAGGAGATTAAAAATCTCAAAAAACCAAATAGAATTTTGGGAGATAAAGAACACACTGAAAGAGATGAAAAATAAAATAGCAAGCTTGGGAAATAAAGTCAAACAAATCGAGGAAAGGATCAGTGATATCAAAGACAGAAATCTAGAAATAAATCAGAAGGAAGACAAGAGAAACTGAAGAATGAAATATAATGAAAGAGAAATACAAGAACTGGCTGATACCATCAGGAGAGGAAACATAAGAATAATGGGCATTCTCAAAGGTAAAGAAAGGAGCAAGGATTAAAAAGCATTTTCAGACAAATTGTTGATGAGAATTTCCCAAATCTAAGGAATGAGATAGCATCAACAAATATAAGAGGGTTGCAATCATACCAACCATAGTCTCTGATCATAATGCTTTGAAACTAGAGAACAACCGTAAAAAAAAAAAAAAAAGTGAGAAGAACCACAAATACATGGAAATTAAACAACATGCTACTGAAGAATAACTAGATCAGAGAAGAAATAAAAAGAGAGATCAAGAGATACATAGAAACAAATGATAATGATAGTACAACATATCAAAACATTTGAGACATGGCAAAAGCGGTCATAAGAGGAAAGTTTATATCATTACAGGCCTATCTCAAAAAATAAGAAGCCCAAATAAACAACCTAATGCCTTTCTTAAAAAACTAGAAAAGGAAGAACAAATGAAGCCTAGAGTCAGCAGAAGGAAAGAAATAATCAAAATTAGAGCAGAAATAAAATAAATTGAAAACCAAAAAAAGAAAAAAGAAATGCAACAAAGGGCATGTTCTTTGAGAACCTTAATAAAATTGACAAACCCATGACTAGAATCACTAAAGAAAAAAGTGAAAGAACGCAAATTAACAACAGCAGGGATGAAAGAGGAGATTACGACAGACACTGCAGAAATACAAAAGATCATACAAGAATACTATGAAAAAGTATATAACACCAAATCCATAACCTAGAATAAATAGACCAGTACTTAGAAAAATACAATCTCACTAGACTGAATCAAGAAGTTAACTGGAAAATCTAAATAGGCTGGTCAGCAGTATGGAAATTGAAACAACCATTAAAAACCTTCCAAAAAGTAAAAGTCCAGGACCAGATGGCTTCACCAGTGAATTCCACCAAACATTCAAAGTAGATTTAATACCTATTCTCCTCAAACTCTTCCAAAAAATCTAAGAGGAGACAAACTTCCCAACTCATTTTAAGAGGTCAGTATTACTCTGATACCAAAACCTGGTAAAGATAACACAAAAAATAAAATTACAGACCAATATCTCTCATGAACACAGATGCAAAAATTCTAAATAAGATATTAGTGAACCGAATACAGCAATATATTAAAATGATTACATACCATGATCAAGTGGGCTTCAGCCCAAGGGCACAGGGATGATTCAACATATGCAAATCAAATAGTTTGATACACCACATAAACAAATTAAAAATAAGAATCAGAGGATCATATCAATAAATGCAGAAAAAGCCTTGGACAAGGTACAGCATCCATTTATAATCAAAACACTTAACAAAATCGGTAACTTAACATCAGAAAGCCCATATATGACAAACCCTCAGCCAAAATTATACTTCATGGTGAAAAACTAAAAACCTTCTCTCTAAGATCAGGAACAAGGTTATCCCCTATCGCCATTGTTATTCATTATAACATCGAAGGTCCTAGCGTGTGCAATCAGGCAAGAGAAAGATATAAAAGGCATCCCAATAGGAAACAAAGAAGTCAAACTGTCACTATTTGCAGATGACATGATTTTCTATATAGAAAACCTTAAAGACTCCACAAGAACACTACTAGAAACAGTAAGCAAACACAATAATGTTTCTGGATAAAAAATCAATGTTCAGAAATCTATAGCATTCTTATACTCTAATAATGAAGTATCAGAAAAAGAAGTGGGAAAAATAATTCCTTTCACAAGTGCAACAAAAAGAATAAAATACCTAGGAATAATCTAACAAAACATGTGAAAGACCTATATAATGAAAACTATTAGACCCTATTAAAAGAAATCAAAGAAGATACAAAGGAATGGAAAGATATTCCATGTTCTTGGATTGGAAGAAAAAACTTAGTTAAAATGACCTTATTACCTAAAGCATTATACAGATTTAATGCAATTGCCATCAAATTCCCATCAGCATTTCTTAAAGAAATAGAACAAAAAAATCATCAGACTTGTATGGAAGCACGGAAGACCACAAAATCCCAAAGCCATCCTGAGAAAAATGAACGAGGCTGGAGGCATCACTCTGTCCAACTTCAAATTAACTACAAAGCATCTATAATCGAAACGGCATGGTATTGGCAGAAAAACAGACACATGGACCAGTGGAACAGAATCAAGAGTCCAGAAGTAAACTCATATTTATATGGTCAAATAATTGTTGACAAAAGAGCCAAAAACATACAGTGGAAAAAGGAAAGCCTCTTCAATAAATGGCGCTGGGAAAACTGGAAAGCCACCTGCCAAAGAATGAAACTAGACTGTTGTTTATCACCACACACCAAAATTAACTCAAAATAGATTAAGGATCTGAATATGAAACTTGAAACAATAAAATGTATAGAAAAAAAACAGGAACTATACTTAAGGACTTGGACTTAAAGAGGATTTTATGAATTTGACCTCAAAGGCAAGGGAAGTAAAATAAATGAATGGGATTACACCAAACTAAAAAGCTTCTGCACAGCAAAAGAAACTGTCAACAAGGCAAAGAGATACCCATCTGAATGTGAGAAGATTTTTGCAAGCAATGCCTCTGATAAGGGCCTAATATACAAAATATACAAAAAATTCATACCACTCAATAACGACAACAAAAACAATCCAGTTTAAAAATGGGCAGAAGACCTGAAAAAACGCTTCTCCCAAGAAGACAAATCACCAACAGATACATGAAAAGATGCTCAACATTGGTAGCTGTTAGGGAAATGCAAATCAAAACAATGAGATACCATCTCACACCTGTTAGAATAGCTGTTATCAACAGTACAAGTAATAACAAACATTGGAGAGGATGCAGAGAAAAAAGAACCCTCATACACTGCTGGTAAGACTGCAAATTGATACAGCCACTGTGGAAAACAGTATGGAGGTTCCTCAAAAAACTAAGAATTGATCTACCATATGATCCAGCAATCCTGCTACTGGGTATTTACCTCAAAATTTGAAAACCCATATCCAAAAAGATATTTGCACACTGATGTTCATAGCAGCATTATTCACAGTGTCCAGGACATGGAAGCAACCAAAGTGTCCTATGATAGATGATTAGCTAAAGAAGCTGTGGTACGTATATACAATGGAATATTACTCAGCCATAAGAAGAGATGAAATACTGCCATTTGTGACAACCTGGATGGACCTTGAGATAATCATCCTAAGCGAAATAAGACAGACTGAAAAAGTTGAAAACCACATGATATCACTTATATGTGCGATATAAACCTAAAAGCAACAAATGAACAGGACAAACAGAGATTCATGGATATGGACAATAGACTAGTGGTTACCAGAGGGGAGGGAGAGTGATAAAAAAATAAATAAATAAAATGCTAAATAAATAAATAAATAAAATGTTAAAAGAAAAAGTTGAAAATCACATGATATCACTTATATGTGGGATATAAACCTAAAAGCAACAAATAGGACAAACAAATTCATTGACATGGACAATAGCCTATTGGTTACCAGAGGGTAGAGAAGAGGGGGAGGGGGAAGGTATATCTGGTAAAAGAGGTCAAATATGTGGTGGCAGAAAGAAATCTAACTGTAGGAGGTAAACACACAATGTAAATACATATATGCCTTACTGTTAAAATGTACAGCTGAAACTTATCAGATTTCATTAACTTATGTCACCAAAAAAATATTAATTAATTATAATAAAAGAATCATACATGTTGGACAAAGAAAAAAGAAAAAAATCTTACAGCCAGCAAAGGGAAAATAAGAGGAAATCTATCTAGGCTATAGCACTGGGTGATAAAAAAAAATTAATAACAACAACAATAATATTGTCTGTTCTGAGAATTTTTGAACCTATCCATTAATTTATTTGTAATTTGTGGGTTTGAGTTTTTACTATCTATTGAATTTATGCTACCCACAAGCAGGAAAATCCCAAACTGAAAAATAAAGTAGACCCAGATAGAAAGCACTCCCTGGTGCCTGACATAAGCAAATACAAATTGTTGAGAAAATGTGTTGTACTTTTGAAGTAGAAATCTGATTATGACAGCCCCTTGTTTAATTTTTTTTCAAATGCAACTTGAATAAAATTCAGTGCCTACCAGACCCATCATGATCTGACTCCTGCTTTCCACTCCTTGACTCTTCTGAGTTTCAGCCACAGTGACATTCAGTGATTTCCGAACTATGTCAAAGTTCTTTTCATTTTAGTGATATTCTTCCTCTTTCATTTGACTCTGTTAACTCCAAATCATTTTCAGACATTATTTTTTCTAGCCTACAATTTCTGCCATATCACAGTGAGTCCCTTTATGTATATATTTGTAGCTTTTCTTTCTTCTGCTTGCTAACATTGTAATCACTTGTGCAATGATCTGCTCAATGTCTATCATTACCAGACTGTATTTTCCATTAGGGCAGGAACTATATCCATATTTTTCACCACAGACTCTCCAGTGATATCACAATGAAAATAGTAGACACTCAGAAATCTACTGAAAGTTTAATTTTCAACCTCAAGGATATGGTTTATCTTCTTTTGGAAAGAAAACAATATATCTTTATTTCTGAGGGTTTGTTCTTTAATAATAATAAACCAAGATAAATAGGTTTACATATTTGGGAATATATGGAATATGTTTCCCACATTTTCAATCTAAAAATGTCGAGTAAAATATTCATAGGTTGCTAAATATAACATCAATATACTATAGAAGTACTACTGATATTGAACTCCTAGGTCAACATTAAAAATATTTGTAAATGTTGAATTAATTTTATAAATAAATTGCTTTTCTCTCAAAGAAACCTTGTTAATAATTAACTGTCATTTTTCAATAATTAAAGGTATGATTAGACTTTGAGTTTCCTATTCATGAAAAATACCTAAGTTTGAATGAGGTCTTGAGTAAGACCTTGCTTTCTTTGTCTTTCTCTTATCCAGTCAGTGTTAACAATAAACAGAACTACTTTTTAAAAGATAATTCCCAGCCACTCTGAAAAATGATTTGTCAATTTCTTTAAAAACTAAACATGCAACTACTGTATGACCCAGCAGTTGTACTCTTGGGCATTTACCACAGAGAAATAAAAACTTATCCTCACATAAAACTTATAAATGAATGTTGATAATAGCTTTATTCATAATAGTCTAAAACTGGAAAATAAAATGTTTCAAGAGGTGAATGGTTAGATGTGGTACATCCATATATGGAATACTACTAAGTTATAATGGGGAAAAAGTTGAATGTGGTTGTATAAGGGCAACACAGGGATCCTTGTCATGATAAAAATATTCTGTATCTTTTTTTTAATCTATTCATTAGCAGATGGACATTTAGATTGTTTTGCCCTTGGCTACTGTGAATAATGCTGGGCATATGCTTTCAATTTCTTGCATAGATATCTAGGGGTAAAATTGCTAGATGATGGTAAATTAGCTATCGTATATTGCTTAACTTTTGAAATAATTGTCAAAATGTTTTCAAAAATGGCTATACCGTTTTACATACCTACCAGCAATGTATGAGTATTCCAGATTTTCTCATAGTGGCCAATACTTGTTCTTTTTCATTATAGCCATTCTGATGAGCGTGTAGTGGTATCTCACTGTGGTTTTAATTTGCATTTCTCTGATAACTAATGATGTCGAGTGTCCTTTCATGGGCTTATTAACCAATCATATATCTTGTTAGTGAAATGGACATTCAAACCTTTTGTCCATTTTTTAAATTGGGTTACTTGTATTCTTATGATTAAATTTTAAAGTTTCTTTATATATACTGGATATAAACTCTTTATCAAATATTTGATTTGCAGATTCTTAGCAGACACCAAAAATGTGAGAGAACCTCTTCCTCTTCTTCCTCTTTTAGAGACATGAGGAGGCAGCAACCTCTCAGGAACAAAATGGGATCTTTCTCTGCCTTGGTTAAAACAATGTCATGTTGAAATAACCATCTAGACAGTAAAGATGGTGGAGTTGGTAAACACTGTGCTTGCCTCCTTCTAGAACACATCTAAATTGCAACTAAACTACAGAACAACCATCATTGAGAATCTCCTGAAATCTAGCTGAACAGGAGTCCTATAACTAGAGACACACAGAAGAGGGCACCTCAAGACTGGTAGGAGAGGAGTAGATACAGAGTGACTGGTCCCATACCTATGCATAAGACCGGAAGGAAATCTCAGCTACAGAAAACCCCCAGAGAAGCAAAGAGTTCCAGCCCCACAACAGGTCCCTCAGCCCAGGGTTCCAGTGATCGAAAGATAAATCTTCACAAATTCTGGCTGTGAAAACCAGTAGAGACTGTGAATGAGTGAGACAGGGGCCTACCTCTTTGGGGGCCCACGCACTGACCTAATCACTGACAGACTCACTCACTCTGAGCTCCAGTGCTGAAGCCATAGCTTGTAAGGTGCCAGGTACATATGAGGAGGAACTGAGCTTCAGGGTGAGAGCTGGGTGCACAGCTTTCTCCTGGACAGAAGTGCTGGTAGAAGCCATTATTCCATTGTTTAGCCCTCCCCCTTGGCATGCAGATCCAAGTGGGCATCATATCTGGGTCTCTGTCAACCTAATACAGTTATCTCCACCCTGGTGATTCCCTGAGACTGTCCCAATTTGCAGACTTACATGAGCCGCTTCTAGTGTCTTTTCCATACAAACAGCCTATCTAGACTCATGCTGCAGATTTTTCTAAAATCTCTCAAAAAAAAAATGTTCACTAAACCTAAACAAGCAGCAGCTGGCCTCAGACATGCCCCAAACCTCTTGCTGAGCATCCTTAATCCTGGCACTAGCAGTAGCTGGCCTTGGTTTGTGGCTTGGCCTCTAGAGGCACATCCAAGCACAGCATGAGTGTCAGCCATCTGGAGATACTTTGTGTCTCATTCCAGGTGGTCCTGAGCAGGGCACAAGCTGTGGCTGAAATTGACCTGTGTCAGGGATCCTCCCAGGAGACCCAGGTCCACATTCCCAGTGGCCAGCTTTGGTCTGAGCCAGAGCATTACCAGGGCCACATTTGAGGATGATACAACCAAGGGACAGGTACCAGATCCTGATAAAGTGAATTCTACTCCATAGGGTCAGACTCTAAACAATAGCTCCTCTACTGTAGTCACTACCAGTCCTCACAAACCAGTCAACCCAAGGATCAATCTCTCCCATTGATATGCAAACAGCAACCAAAGTTCAACTACAACAGAAGAACACATACAACCCATACAAGGGACACACCTGAAGCACCTGACTCAGGTGACTGGGGAGACTGAGCCACTGGGCCCCACAGAAGACCTACTATATAAGGCCACTCTACTAAGACCAGGAGACATAAGAGCCCTACCTAACACATAGAAACAAACACAGGGAGGCAGACATAATGGGAGACAAAGAAACGTGTCCCAAATCAAATATCTTAACACAGCTCCAGGAAAAAGACTAAACAAAATGGAAATAAGCAATCCACCAGATGCAGAGTTCAAAATACTGGTTATAAGAATGCTCTATCAACTTAGGGGAAGTTAGATAGAACTTAGAGTGAGAACTTTAACAAAGTTCATGAATTTAGAGTGAGAACTTTAACAAAGAGATAGAAAACATAAAAATAGAACTAGAAAACATAAAAAAGTCAGAAATGAAGAATTCTATAACTAAAATAAAGAATACATTAGGAGGAATTAACAGCAGATTAGATGAAGCAGAGGTTTGAATCAGCAATTTAGAAGATAAGGTAGCAGAAAACGTCCAATCAGAATAGCAACAAGAAAAAAGAATCCAAAAATATGAGGACAGTTTAAAGAATCTCTGGGACAACATCAAATATATCAACATTCATATCATAGAAGTACCAGAAGGAGGAGAGAGCTAGGAATTGAAAACCTATTGAAAAAAAAATTACTGAAAACTTCCCTAATCTGGTGAAGGAAATAGACATACAAGCCTAGGAAACACAGACTGTCCCAAATAACCATGAACCCAAAGAGACCCACACCAAGACATATCATAATTAAAATGCCAAAAGTTAAAGACAAGGAGAGCATCTTAAAAGCAGCAAGAGAAAAGCAATTAGTTACTTACAAGGAAGCTCCCATAAGACTATCAGCTGATTTCTTAACAGAAACTTTGCAGACAAGAAAGGATTGGAAGGAAATATTCAAAGTGATGAAAAGCAAGGACCTACAACCAAGATTACTCCACTCAGCAAAGCTATCATTTACAATCAAAGAACAGATAAAGAATTTCTAGATAAGAAAAAGCTAAAAGAGTTCATCAATCACTAATCCAGTATTACAGGAAATGTTGGAGGGACTTCTTTAAAAAAAGGAAGAAAAAAATAATAAAAAATATGTTATAAAATAGCAATAACTACATATCTAGCAACATTACTTTAAATGTGAATTAAATGCTCTATTTTTTTTTTAAAGTATGGCTGAATGGATAAGAAAACAAGACCCCTATATATGCTACCTACAACTCACTTCAGTTTGAAAGGTACACACAGACTGAAGGTGACTGATGGAAAAAGATATTTTATGAAAATGGAAACAAACAAAAAAGAAATAGCCGGGACAGCAATACTCATACCAGACAAAACAGACTTTTAAAAAAGGCTATAAGAAAAGACAAAGAAGGATCCAGTCATCCTACTTCTCAGTATTTATCTAAAAAGACTCAAAACACTATGTTCATTAAAACATTATTTACAGTAGTCAAGATATGTAGGATACCTGAGTGTCCATCAATGAATCAATGAATAAAGAAAATGTGGTACACATATACAAAGGAAATATTACTCAGCCGTAAAAAGGAATAAAATCCTGACATCTGCGACAACATGGAGGGACCTATAGGGTATTGTGTTGAGTGGAGTAAGTCAAACAAAGACAAATACCATATCATTTCACTTACATGTGGAATTTAAGGAACAAGATAGACAAAACAAAACATAAACACACTCATAGATACATTATATACATTATATGTATATATAATGTTTTGATGTTTGTCAGATTGGAAGAGGTTTTAGGGGTGGGTAAAAAAGGAGAAGAGATTAAGAAGTACAAATTGGTAGTTACAAAATTGTTATGGGTATGTAAAGTATAGCATAAGGAATATAGTCAGTAATAATAACTATGTATGGTGTCAGTAGATACTAGATTTATCAGGGTGATCACTTTGTAAGTAATATAAATATCTAATCACTATGTTTACACCTGAAACTGATATTATATCTTATGTCAATTGCAATTTAAAAATTTAAAACTTATATATATGTATGTATGTATGTATGTATGTATATATATGGTTTGCAAATGTTTCTACTAATCTGTGGTTTATATTACTATTGATGCTTTTGAAAAGCAAAAGTTTATAATTTTACAGTCTATGAAATGTTTCTTTTATGGATCATGCTTTTGGTGTTATGTCTAAGAAACATTTTTTAATCCAATGTCACAAAAATTTTCTATGTTTTCTTCAAAAGTTTTATATTTTTAGCTCATATATACAAGTCTAACTCATTTTGAGTTTATTTTTCTGTATTGTGTGAAGTAATGGTCTAAGATAACTTTTTTGCATATGTGTAGCCAATTGTTTTAGCACCATTTGCTGAAAATAGTTTCCCTTTTCTATTGAGTTGGCTTGGCACTTTGTCAAAAATCAGTTTATCATAAATTTAGAGGGTTATTTGTAGACTTTCTTTTCTGTTACATTGATCTATATGTCTATTTTTATATCAATAGTACATTGTTTTGATTACTGTAATTTTATAGTAAGTTTTGAAATAAAGTGTAAAGTCTCCAACTTTTGTTCTTCAAAATTATTTTGGCTATCCTAAGTTCTTTGCATTTCCATATAAGTTTAATATTGACCTCTTCATTTCTAAAAAAAACCAAAACAAACAAACAAACAAAATGCTGAATTTTTGATAAGGCTGGCATCTGTAGATCAGTTTGGGGAGTATTACCATCTCAACAATGTCTAGTTTTGCAATCTACAAACCGATTATGTCTCTACTTATTTAGGTATTCTTTCATTTCTTTTAGCAAAATTCATAGGTGCAGGTATGTGCCCATTTTGCTAAATTTGTTCCTAAGTATATTATTCTTTTTTATTTGATTGTACATGAAATTGTTAATATTTTTCAGATTGTTTATTACTAGCATATAAAAATGTAATTGATTTTGTGTATTAACTTTATATCCTGAAAACTTGCTAAACTGGTTTATTGGTTTTAGTAGGCTTTTGTTTTTTCATAGATTCTTACATGTTTTCTACCATGTGATCTGCAAATAAAAATTGTTTTGTGTCTTTCTTTCTAATCAGTATGACTTTGATTTCTCTTCTTGCTTTATTATTATAGCTAAACCTCTGGTACAATATCGAATAGAAGTGATAAGGGTGGATATCCTTTCCTTTTTCCTGATCTCAGGAAGAAAGCATTCATTCTTTCTTTATCAAGAAGTATCATGTTAGCTACTTGTTTTTTGTGTGTGTGTGGTGTATTAAGTTAGCATCATGTGCTGCCTTGTCATCCAGTAAAATTGGGAAGGCTGCAAATAGCCTAACCACAAGTTCCTCTCCCCATTCTGTTCTCATGGATATAGTCCTATAGCTTTAAAGAAAAAAAAAATCCTCCTTATCAAACGGGCCAGATGGAATTCCTGCTCATCTCGCAGTAGCAGGTTTCAGTTCCCTGCCAGGCAATGGGATTATTCAAACAAACCAATCATATCCTCTTGCAGGCACTAAAGGGTATCTCACCCTCTTGACACAGCCCCTGGTTATTCACTCTGTTCCCCAGTGCAACCACTGTGTGGCCCTTCATGGCATGTAGTGTACTCCTTCCCTAAACTATATGTATATGTGACTAATAAACTGCTGTTGATCTCCTCTGTCAAGGATCAGGTGTTATATATTCAGTCATGCCCGAAACCCTAGGGTAAGAATATCTCCTTTGCTAATGGGGTGAATAGAAGGCAATTAATACATTTCTGTAGACTTCCTTTATCAGGCTGATAAATCTTCTATTTCTAATTTAAGAAAATTTATCATAAATTGTTGTTGGATTTTCTTGAATGATTTTTCTGAGTCTATTGAGATAATCATGTGGTTTTTGCATTTATTCTATTAATATGCTTTATTACATTAGTTGATTCTCATTTGTTAACCAGGTTTGCATTCCTGGGATAAATACCATTTGGTCATGGTATATAATCCTATCATTTTTATGTTGCTGAATTCAATATCTAATATTTTTTAGGAGTTTTTGTGTCTATGTTTATGTTGATTTTTCTCCTTTCTTATAAAGTCTTTGGTTTTAGTATTAAGGTACAACTAGCTTCTTCAAATGAGTTGGAAAAATATCCTTACTCATTATTTTCCTATTCATTATTTGTTTTTCTTCTTTCGTTTCGGGTTTAATTTGTTCTTTACCTATTCTTCTTAAATTAGAAGCTTAGTTTATTGATTTGATACTTTTCTAATATTGGTATTCATATATCATAATATATATAAAGAAGTGCTTTAGCTGCATCCTATACATTTTGAAATGTGCCTTTTTAAATGTGTTCTAATTTGTCTTGTGATTTCTTTTTAGTCTCATGCATTATTCATAAGCATGTTATTTAATTTCCAAATATATGGAGATTTCTCCAATTTATATATGCTATTGATTTGTAATTTAATGTAGTTGTGGTCAGAAAATATACTTTGTTTTACGGCTTATCGTATGGTCTGTCCTGGAGAATGTTCCAACTGTACTTGAAATGACCGTGTATTCCTTGTTAAGTAGAATGTGAGTGGCTACATGCATCTCAATTTACCACAGTCTCCACTAGTTAGGTTAAATGAATTAATAGTTTGTTAATTCTTCTATATCCATTTTGATTATGTCTCTATTTTTTCTATTCAATATTGAACATGCAGCATTGAAATCCTTAATTATAGTTGTTTATCTATTTCACCTTTAATTTTGTTAGTTTTCATTGTGATTTGAGTCTCTTTCGCTACTATAAATTTAAAATTTCATTTTCGTGATATGCTGACTCATCATTATGAAATGTCCCTCTTTGTCTCTAGAAATATTTCTTATCTTAAAGTCTGTTTTGTCTTAATGTAGCCATAATAAAAGCTACATTAGAACATAATAAAACATAATAAATATGTTTTATTATGTTCATATTATGATAGAACATAATAAAAGCCATATATGATGAACTCTCAGCTAATATCATACTTAATGATGAATAACTGAAAGCTTTTCCTCTAATATCAAGAACAAGACAAGATGCCTACTCTCAACTATGTTATTCAACAATATTAATATCCAACTATATTAATATCCTTTTATTTTCACCTAGTTGTGTCTTGGAAACTATTGTATCTTTTATAGACAGGATACATTTGGATATTGCTCTTTTATCCAGTCTGACAATTTTTGCCTTTCAATTAGAGTGTAATCACATTAATGCAATTATTTATTTCTTTGGAAATGTCTTCATTTTGCTGTCTTCTACATATCTCACATATTTCTTGTTTATCTGTTCCTCCTTTACAGCCTTCTTTTGTGTCAAATATTTTTAGTATATCATTTTAATTCCTCTGTCAAATTTTTAAGCATACTGTTTTGAGTTATTTTCTTAGTGGCTGTGCTAGAGATTACTGTATGCAACATAACTGATCACAATGTACATCAGGTTAATGCAGACAAATTCTGGTAAAATAGAACAATTCTGCTCCAGTGTAACTGTTTTTCCTTCATTCTTTTTTGTGCTATTAGTGTCATATATATTACATCAATTTACTTTATAAACTCAACAATATAGTATTATAATTACAGTTTTAGACAATCTAATATCTCTTAAAATAATTAAAGAATAAAAGAAAAAATATTTGTACAAATTTTTACAATTACCCACACATTTACCATTTCTGGTGTTCTTCCTTTCTTCTGAGTCGTTCATTTCCTATCAGTAAGAAGGTCTTTAGCATTTCTTGGTAGGCAGATCTAAATTCTCTCAAACTTTGCTAGGTATACAATTCTTGGTTGGTAGCATTTCCCTCTAGCACTTTGAATATGTTATTCCAGTGTCTTCTGCATTTGACAAGATAGAACATAATAAAAGCCATATATGATGAACGCTCAGCCAATATCATACTTAATGATGAAAAACTGAAAGCTTTTCCTCTAATATCAGGAACAAGACAAGATGCCTACTCTCAACTATGTTATTCAACAAAGTACAGAAAGTCCTAGCAAGAGCAATCAGGCAAGAGAAAGAATTAAAAGACATCCAAATTGGAAATGAAGAAGTAAAGTTGTCACTTCTTGCAAATGATATGATGTTTTATATAGAAAACCCTTACTAATCCACCAAAATAAGAGATTAAAAATAATAAATAAACACAATAAAGTTGCAGAATACAAAATCAATGTACAAAAATCCATTGTGTTCTTATATGCTAACAACGAACTATCAGAAAAAGAAATTTTAAAAAACCCGTTTGCAGTTACAACAAAAAGAATAATATACTTAGAAATAAATTTAACAAAAGATGTGAAGAACCTAACAAATATTGTTAAAAGAAATTGAGAAGACACAAAGAAATGGAAATATATTCCATGTTCACAAATTAGAAAAACCAACATAGTTAAAATAGCCATTTTACCTAAAACAATATACAGATTTAATATAATCTCCATAAAAAATTCCATTGCATTTTTCAAAGATACAGAACAAAAAATTCAATTTGTACGAAACTTGTATGAAATTCAATTTGTACAAAAGACATTGAATAGCCAAAGCAATACTGAGAGGAAAGAGCAAATCCAGTATTATCCTCCATCACTTCAAATTATACTACAAAGCTACAATAATCAAAACAGCATGATATTGGCAGAAAAAACAGACACACAGATTAGTGTAACAGAATTGAGAGCCCAGACATAAATCTACATGTATATGGACAACTAATTTTCAACAAAAGAGCCAAAAACATGCAATGAAAAAAAGAGAGCTGCTTCAATAAATCGTGGTGGGAAAATTGGAAAGTCACATGCAAAAGAATGAAACTAGACTGCTAATTGACACCATACACAAAAATTAACTCAAAATGGATCGAACACCTAAATATAAGACTTGAAACAATAAAATACATAGAAGAAAACATAGGTATTAAACTTATGGACTTTGGTCTCGGGGAGGATTTTATGAACTTGACCTCAAAGGCAAGGAAAGCAAAAGCATAAGTAAGTGATGGAACTACATCAAACTAAAAAGCTTCTGCACAGCAGAAGAAACCGTCAACAAAATAAAAAGGCAACAAATCAAAAGGGAGAAGACATTTGCAAACAATACCTGTGATAAGGAGTTACTTTCCAACATATATAAAGAACCGACACAACTCAACAACAACAACAAAAACTCCAACAATCCTATTAAAAAATGGGCAGAGAACCTGAACAGACACTTTTTCCAGGAAGACATACAAATGGCCGACAGATATATGAGGAGATGCTCAACCTCACTAGCAATAAGGAAAATGCAAATCAAAACAATAAGATACTACTTCACACCTATTAGAATTGCTATTATCAATGAAACAAGAAATAACAGCTGTTGAGAATATGGAGAAAAGACTACTCATACACTGCTGGTGAGAAAGTTAAGTTGATACAGCCACTTTGGAAAACAGTATGGAGGTTCCTCAAAAAATTAAGAATAAATCTACCATATGACCCAGCAATCCTTCTTCTGGGTATCTACCTGAAAAATTTAAAACATTTACTAATAAGAATATATGTACATCTATGTTCATTGCAGCATTATACATGGTAGCTAAGACATGGAAACAACCTAAGTGCCCTTTGATGGATGATTGGATAAAGAAGATGTGGTACATATATTCAATGGAACACTACTGAACCATAAGAGAAAGTGAAATACTACCATTTGCAACAACACAGATGGATCTTGAGAGTATCATCCTAAGCAAAATAAGTCAGGCAGAAAAGGACAAGAATTATATGATTTCGCTCATATGTGGGATATAAAACAGAAAGCAACAAATAAACAAAACAGAGAAACCAACTCATAGACACAGACAACTACCTGTTGGTTACCAGAAGAGAAGGAAGGTGAGAGGAGGATGAGGATAGTAAAGGGGGTCAAATTTATGCTGATGGAGGGAGACTAGACTTTGGATGTTGAGCACAATATACAGATGATGTATAATAGAATTGTACACTTGAAACTTATATAATGTTATTAACCAATGTAACCTCAATAAACTTAATAATTTAAAAAATGAAGGGTACATGGCTTCCCAAGGATGCAGGAAATCAGTTAAATGGTTTTAACCAATACTTTTTTTTTTTTTTTTTTTTTGGCTATCCAAAGAGAGGTGGGATGAGAAAGGATTTTTCAATCTATTATAGCAACTATAACCAACCAAAATTTGGGCACGTATTATCGAGTGTAAAATGGTTGATTTGTGCATTTGTCCAGAAGAATTCCTGGTTGGGAATTTAGGTAAAAATTTAGATGGACCAGATGAAAGGACTTGAGTGAGATTGAAGATGCCTCAGGGATTTTGGTGAAGTTGTGTAATTGGAAGACTTTTACCTTAGCCAGGGCAAATTGCCATTCCTAGGCAAGGGTAGGAATATCTAATTTTTAAGTGCCAGAATAAGCTAGGTTGTATCTCTTGTTAAATAGTCCTAATCATTAGATAAGGGGCTTCAGTTACTGTACCCAAGAGGGAGAATCACTTCCTAGTTAGACCAGTCACTCAGTTGAAATGTCTTCTCTCGAGAGGTAGGGTTCCATGTGAGGAGAGTTTGAGTTCATTCTTGTGTTGGAGGTTTTACATGGATCTGTAATTCTCCACAAGAAGAACCCCAGAGGCCCTGGATTTAAAAAGAGCTTCAAGTTTCTTATATACCAATCTTTGGAGAAAGCTTTATGATTTGGTTGTTACCTAAAATATGCCTTTACCATATCTATTAATTGACAAACTCTTTCCAGATATCATTTGACCTATATGTGCATTAAAAATGAATAACTATATTCCATGTACTGACAATGTAAATAATTCTGACTCAAGGCTGGCTTTACTCTATCATTTACTTAAAGTGCCAGCAAAGAAAGAGTATGAAAATAAATGATTTTATAGAATTTTGACATTTAATTTAAAATATTTAAAATTTCCCTTGTGACTTCATCTTTGGCCCAGGAGTTTTTGTTTTTGTTTTTGTTTTTTAAGTATGTCAATTTCAAATATTTGGGTATTTTTCTAGATATCTTTGTCTTTCTCATTTGTCATTTTCATTATTGATTTTTAATTTTTTTCTTTTGTAGTATATTAATATTTTGTTTCATTGCAGTCACTTGTAATTTAATAAGAGTTGTATTGTTTTGGCCAAGAATATGGCCTATCTTGGTGAACATTCCAGGTATAATGAAAAGAATGTATACTTTGCAACTGTTGAAAAGTATCATTTAAGTCAAGTGGTTAAAAGCATTGTTCAAATGTTCTATAACCTTTTTGATTTTCATCTAGTTATTCTAGCAATTACTGAAAAAGCAGTGTTTAAATTTCAAAATAATTTTATCTTCTTTGTTTCTGTTGATTTATGCTTTATGTATTTTGAAGCTTTGTTATTAGGCACATGCATATTTAAGTTCTTTTTGATAGGTAGATCTATTTTTAAATACATTTTTATATTTTAATTACAGTTGGCATACAATATTAGTTGCAGGCATACAACATGGTGATTAGACATTTACACAAATTATGAAGTGATCACCCCAATATATCTGACACCATACATAGTTATTAAAATATTATTGACTATATTCTTTATGCTATATTTTACAACCCCATGATGATTTTGTAACTACTACTTTGTACTTTTTAATCCCTTCTCCTTTTTCACCCATATCCCAAACACTCTTCCCATCTGGCAACCATCAAAATGTTCTCTATAAATTTGTTTCTGTTTTGTTGGTGTGTTTATTTTGTTCTTTACACATGTGACATATGGCATTTGTCTTCTTTATCCATTCATCCATTGATAGACACCAAGACTGCCTTCATATCTTGGCTATCGTAAATAATGCTGCAATAAACATATGGATTCGCATGTCCTTTCAAGTAGCATTTTGAGTTTCTTCAGATAAATACCCAAAAGTAGGATTACTGGATGCTTCTTTGCCTCTTGTTACAGCCTTTGATTTTAGTCTATTTTGTCTGGTATAAGTATTGCTACCCCAACTTTTGTCTGTTTGTTTCTATTTTCATGAAACACCTTTTTTCATTCCTTTACTTTCAATCTCTGTGTGTCTTTTGATCTAAAGTGAGTCTTTTCTAGGTAGCATATGTAAGGGTTTTGTTTCCTTATTCATTCAGCCACACTTTTTTAAAAATTAGAGCATTTAATCCATTTACATTTAAAGTAATTATTGCTAGATATGTAGTTATTGCCATTTTATAATTCATATATTTGATTTTTTTCTTCTCTTTAAAGAAGTCGCCCCCAAATTTCTTGCAATACTGGCTTGGTAGTGATTAACACCTTTAGCTTTTTCTATCTGGGAATCACTTTATCAGTCCTTCAATTCTAAATAATAGCTTTGCAAGGTAGAATAATCTTTGTTGTATGTCTTTGCTTTTCTTCACTTTGAATAGTTAATGACAATCCCTTCTGGCTTGCAAAGTTTCTGTTGAGATATCAGCTGATTGTTATGAGAGCTCCCTTGCAGATAACTAGTTGCTTTTCTCTTGCTAATTTTAAGATTGTCTTTAAGCTTTGGCATTTAATTATGATGTGTCTCGGTTGGGCCTCTTTAGGTTCATCCTGTTTGGGACTCTGTGCTTCCTGGGCTTGTATGTCTATTTCCTTCACCAGGTCAGGGAAGTTTTCAGTCATTATTTCTTCAAATAGGTTTTCAATTCCTTGCCATCTCTCCTCCTTCTGGCACCCCTATGATGCAAATGTTGGTAAGCTTGATATTGTCCCAGAGGTCCCTTATACTATCCTCATTTTTTTAGATTCTTTTTTCTTGTTGCTGTTTTGACTAGATGTTTTCTGTTACCATGTCTTTTAAATTGTTGATTTGATCCTCTGCTTCATCTAATCTACTATTGATTTTTTCTAAGGTATTCATTTCAGTTATCATATTCTTCATTTCTGACTGGTTCTTTTTTATATTTTCTGTTTGTTAAAGTACTCACTGATTTCATCTATTCTTCCACTAAATTCATTGAGCATTTTTATAACCAATATTTTGAACTCTGCATCTGGTAGATTGCTTGTTTCCATTTTGTTTAGTTGTTTTTCTGGAGCTTTGTTTTGTACTTTCATTTAGGACTTTTTTGTCTCTTCATTTTGGCTGCCTCCCTCCCTTTGTTTGTTTTTATCTGTTTGATGGGCCTGCTATTTCTTCTGGTCTTAGTAGAGTGTCCTTACATAGTAGGCGTCCTGCAAGGCCCAGGGGCAGTCTTCCCTGGTCACCTGAGCCGGGTGCTACTGATGTGTTTCTCGAGTGGGTTGTGTGTGCTCTCCTGTTGTAGTCGAGTCTTGGTTGCTGTTTGCACATCAGTGGGAGAGACTGATCCTCAGACTGTTGGTTGTGAGGACTGGCCATGACTACAGTGAAGGTACTGCTGTGCAGGGGCTGACTCTATGGCATAGAATTCGCTTTAGCAGGACTCTGGTGCCTTCACAGTTTGCCCTTTGGGTGTGTCTTTTGTGTAGGTGGTTGGGTGGTGTGCTGGTGTGGTCTGAAGCTGACCACTGAGTGTGTTTGTTATGGGGCTTCTTGGGAGGGGTTCTGTAGCAGGCCAAGGTCAGCTGCTGCCTGTGCTCTGCTGAACTGCAGATGGTTGCCACTTGTGCTGGACTTACAGATGTCTGGAAGAGGCTAAACTGCAAACTGAGGCTAGCTGCTGCTAGTGACAGGGTTAGGCTGCTGAGCAAGTGGTATAGGGCATGCCAAGGCTAGATGCTTCTTGTTTGGAATTTGTGAACCTTTGAGAGATTTTTGAAAGTCACAACATGAGCCAAGACAGGCCACTTGTTTGAAAAAGCCTGGAAGTGGCTTGGGTGGGCCCATAAGTTGGGTGGGATGGGTTCTCAGGGAATCACCAAGGTGGGGGAAAAAGTGTTAGCTAGGTTCCTGGAGATTCAGATACAGGACCCACTTGTGTCTGCATGCTAGGTGAGGAGAGGGCTCAACAAAGGAACAATTGCTTCTGTAAGCACTTCTGTGTGAAAGCTACACCACCAACCCTGCCCTGTAGCCAAAGAATTCAGTTCCTCTCCATGTATCCCTGGTGCCTTTTGAGCTACTGCCCCAGTGCTGGAGCTCACAGCAAGTGAGTCATGAGCAAGTAACTTCATGCATGGGCTCTTTAAGAGGAAGCCTATAACTCCAGTAGCCCTCCGTCTTAGCCACAATCTCTGCTGGTTTTCACAGCCAGAAGTTGTGAGGACTTCTTTTCCAAGCACTGGAACCCTGAGCTGGGGAGCCTGACATGGGCTGCAACCCCTCACTTCTCAGGGGGTTCTCAGTAGCTGATCTCTCGCCACACGTGTGTGTGGGATCAGCTTGTTTTGCATCTCTGTTCTGTTTCAAAGTGGCTTTCTCTGTATATCCTTAATTATAGGACCTGTTCAGCTAGACTTCAGGGGATTCTGAAGTCTAGGATGGTTATTTTGTAGTTTAGTTGTAGTTTTGATGTGGTTGTGAGAGGAGGCAAGTACAGCGTCTTCCTATTCCTCCACAATGACTGAAAGCTCCTAATTATCTAACTAAATAGGTAGATCTTATTTTTGTGAAGTATCTTTATTTCTGGAAGTGGTCTTTGTCTTCAAATTTGTACTAATATTAGTAACAACTTTATGATTAATATTTGTATTCTTTTTCCATCCTTTAAAACTATCAGTGTCTTTATATTTAACATGTATTTCTTATAAACAGCATATTGTTGGATTTGGGTTTTCACCAAGTATTGGTCAGTCCTGATTTTGTCCCCCAAGTGACAACTGATAATATCTGGAGACAATTTTTTTTTTTAATCACAATTAAAGGGAGAGGGATGCTGCTACTGCTTTCTAGTGGGTAGAGGCCAGGGATGCTGTTAGACATCCTCAGCAATCCTGTGCATTGCACGACAGTTTTCTACAACAAAAAGTTAGGTAGCCCAAAAACGGGCTGAAGGAGCAAAACTTACTGACTTTTAATTGATACCATTAGTCTATTTACACTTAATATAATTAGCAATAAGCTTAATTTTAAATCTGACATCTTGCTATTTGTTTTCCATTTGTCCTGTTGGTTATTCATTCCTTTTCTTCTTTTCTACCCTCTTTTGAATTAATCAAGTGTTATTTTTTTAGTACTCTATCTCCTCTAATGACTTCATATTATGCTTCTCTAGTGTAATTATCCTGGTCACCAAAGTTTTCAATTATTAATTTATTTTTCTATTTATTTCAGTATGAGCTCACAGGTTCCTATTTTATGGGTTATTGTCTATTAATATCATTATTTTAATGCTTAAATTGTTCCAGCTTTTGCCAATAGGATTTGCTTCAAGCTGACTTTCATGCCTTTTTGACTTGTCCCTGTTATTCTTTTAGCACTGTTTGCTTTCTGGAACTAACAAATATTCCAAGCTTATTTTGTTTGTTTTGCTCCTCCAGCAAAAGTAATCAGAAGTAATCAGTTATTTCTCTAAAGATGCCTGATTCCTTTCAGTAGAGAATAATATTCAGCAGCTGTGATCTAGAATCTAGATGTATTCATTGCTACTGATCTCAGGCACTTTTAGTAGACAAAGCCTGGGATTATATGTATAAAAATACACACATGCACACATATACTTACAGATTTACATCTATATTAATTTCTATATCTACCTAATACTTCCTCTTCCAATCCAGCACCTTTAGAATCATTCTAGTTCTCTTCATTTCCATATTTGCAATTCCCTTCAACAAAAAAATACATTCCCATTATCTTTAATGTATGTTCATATTTGATTAATCCCTCCTTATGTAACCTATCTCTCACCATCATCTCTCCCATATCTTTGGTGTGGATACCCTCCTGAGTCCATGCCAGATTACTCTTTGTGGAGTGCTCCTGCCATATGTTGACACCCATTGTCAGGGACTGCTACCCCCCTACCCCCACATACATACACGAGTGCCATCCAGTGACTTTTCTATTTCTGATATATTAATTCTAGAATATACATTTGGTTCTGAAATTTCCTCTTTGCTTATTATCCATCTTTTCTGTAAATTCCTCAAAACACTTTTTTTTTTTAAAGTTCTTGTCTGCTAGTAATCTACAAGTCTCTATTGACTGCTTACTCTTGATAATGGGTCCAATTCCTTCCCTTTTCATTCGACTTATAATTTAAAAAAATGTTTTCTGTATTAGGCATAAAAAAACAGTGGAGTAAAACATAATTTTGTGTTGGTTCAGAATGCATGCCTTTCATTCTGTGGTCGTTAGAGTGAAGGACTTATTTTTCAAGATCCCTCACAAGTTGAACTGAGCTGTTGCTGAGCTGCAGCTTTAATTACATTGAGTTCAACTTTGTTTAGTTTAATCCCTAACCTCCCATGCCTCATCTGCCAAGAGACTGAGCAATTTAACTTCTTTAAGTGTTTTAACTGGAATGAGTTGGGTCTCAGTTTTAGTTTGAAGCCAAATTTTGTTCCAACTCTGGCAATTAAGTGTGATGTGCAAAACTGCATAAACTCTTTGCTTACTAGGCCCTCCTCCACTGCAATTTTCTTGGCAAAATTCCAGGGAAAGGGACAGAATTGTTTGGCCAGACACTTAATGCCCTTGCAGACCCATCTCACAATGTTGTCAAAAGTTTAGTTGGTTTTGTCATTGAATGTGGGGGCAGCTATCCAAATCTTTCTTCTCTGCAAGCTGCATGTACACTGAAGCAACCATGTCAAAGGGCTCTGGAGTTGGCATTGATTTTGGCACCACCTAGTCTTGTGTGGGTGTCTTCCAGCATGAGAAAATGGAAATAATTGCTAATGATCAGGGAAACTGAACTACTCCATGTTATGTCAACTTTACTGAAAACCGAACATTTGATCAGTAATGCCACAAAGAATCAAGTTGCATTGAACCCCACTAACACTGTTTTTGATGCCAAACGCCTGATTGGATGTAGATTTGATAATGCTATTTTCCAATTTGAAATGCAGCATTGTCCCTTCATGGTGATGAATGATGTTGGTAGGCCCAAAGTCTAAGTAAAGTACAAGGAAGAGACAAAAAGTTTCTATCCAGAGGAGGTATCGTCTATTTTGACAAAGATGAAGGATATCGCAAAAGCCTACTTTGAGAAGACTGTTACAAATGCTATCATCACAGTACCTGCTTACTTCAATGACTCTCAGTGTCAGGTTACCAAAGATGCTGAAACTACTGGTCTTAACATACTTAGAATCATCAATGGCCAACTGCTGCTGCTATTGCTTACGGCTTAGATAAAAAGGTTGGAGCTGAAAGAAAAGTGCACTTTTGATGTATCAATTCTTATAATTGAAGATGGAATCTTTGAGGTCAAATCTACAGCTGGGGCCACCCACTTAGGTGGAGAATACTTTGACTACCGAATGGTCAACCATTTTATTGTAGAGTTCAACTGCAAGCATGACATTAGTGAGAACAAGAGGGCTGTTGCTTCCGGACTACTTTCATATGTGCTAAGTGTACTCTTTCTTCCAGCACCCAGGCCAGTATTGAGACTGATTCACTCTATGAAGGAACTGACTTTTATATCTCTATCACCTATGCCATATTTGAATAATTGAATGCTGACCTTTTCATGGCACCCTGGACCCTGTAGAGAAAGCCCTTCAGGATGCCAACCTTGAAAAGTCCCAGATCCATGATATTGTCTTGGTGTGTGGTTCTTCCCATATGGGTGTGGCTCTACCCATATCCCCAAGATTCAGAAACTCCTACAGGACTTCTTCAATGGAAAAAGAGTTCAAAAAGAGCATTAACCTTGATGAAGTAGTTGCTTATAGTATAGTTGTCCAGGCAGCCATCCTATCTGGATACAAATCTGAAAATCTGTTTATGTTTTGCTGCTGTTGGATGTCACTCCTTTTTCTCTTGGCACTGAAACTGCTGACAGAGTCATACTGTCCTCATCAAGCGCAATACTACCATTCCTACCAAGCACAGACCTTCATTATCTATTCTGACAACCAACCTGGTGTGCTCATTCAGATTTATCAAGGTGAGCAGGCCATGACCAAGGCTAATAACTTGCTTGGCAAGTTTGAACTCATAGGCTTACCTCTTGCACCTCATGGTTTTCCTCAGATTGAAGTCATTTTTGATATTGATACCAATGGCATCCTCAGTTTCTCTGCTATAAATAAGAGTACAGGAAAAGAGAACAAGATTACCATCACTAATGACAAAAATTGTCTGAGCAAGGAAGACAGTGAGTACATGGTCCAGGAAGCTAAGTACAAAGCTGATGATGAGAAAGAGGTACAAGGTGTCTTCCAAGGATTCACTTAAATTCTATGCATTCACCATGAAAGCAACTGTTGAAGATGAAAAACTTCAAGGCAAGATCATTAATGAAGTCAAACAGAAGATTCTTGACTAGTGCAATGAAATCGTCAACTGGCTTGATAAGAACCAGACTGCAGAGAAGAATCTGAATATCAGCAGAAAGAGTCTGAAAAAGTCTGCAACCCCATTATTATTACCAGGCTGTACCAGAGTGCAGGAGGCATGCCAGGAAGAATGCTTAGGGGCGCTTCCCTGGTAGTAGAGCCTTTCATACAGGTGGTGCCTCTTCTGGGTATACCAACGAAGAGGTTAACTGAGCCCACCTTGAGCACATATTTAGCACTGTTTTACACAAAATATTGAAGGACCAAAATTTGTAGCAAATTCCATGGCAGTTTTAAAGTTGAGCTGCTCTATGACAGGGTGTCCTTGACACTTGAATATGAAATATGTGTGCACAGGAAAAGGAAATAATGATGCACGTTATAAACACTGTATTGTAAAGTGGAAAATGCGATGCCTTAATAAATAAAACTGTATTTAATATTGGCCAAAAAAAAAGTTTAGTTGGTTTCTTCTTTCTTGTAAAATCTTCTGGTATATGGCAGCTCCACTTCTAATCCACCAACACTCAGTCATTTGCCCCATGTATAGGAGCTGCTTCAATCTCTGCTTACTTAATGAACTCATCCCTATCTGGGATTTATTTCATCTAGATTTGTTTGTATATACTACTCTGAAATAACTCCAATAAAGAGTATGTTTATTTTATCTGGACTTTTCCTGTTTCCACTGGATCAAAGTTCTATTTTACATCCTGACCAGAAGTCAATTTCACCATGTTTTTCAAGTGTGAAATTTACATTGGCTTTGAGTTCAAGACAATGAACACATGACTTTATATCTTCTCCAGTTCTCATTAAATAGGAAAAGAATTATTTGTAGTAATGGGACAACTGACTATACCATGAAGATGTGAGAAATGGGAGAATCTATCACCAGACCAGAGATTTTGGTATATATCCAGAAGACAAAATAGAAGAGTATGAACTGGAAGGTAGAGAAGAACAAGTTGTACCCTAGCGGCCTCACAGAAGATGCTTCTGGAGACAAGAGTCTAGCCAACCTATCACAAACCTAGAAAGGCTCTGGCATCAGAGATTATTGGAAAATTAGGGAGGGGCTAAGAATTGGGGCTGGTATTAGTGCAGTTAATGATTGAAGGTCTTTAAACTGACCTGTTGTCTCTCTTCCCTTTGCTTATGTGCTTGTAGCCAGGTATCTATCCCCTTAACAAAATACTCAAAACAGTTCTCTAAAGGGCATGTAGATATTTACACTCAAGTAAAACCTTCCTTTTCCTGGCATGAAGGGGTTCCCACAACATAAAATCTGGCTGAGTTTGAGACCCAATTTCTTAGCCATAGCTATGTTATTTGGGGGAAAGTTACTTAAGTTCATTGCCTGTTTCCTTACTCATAAAAAGTATATCCACAATAAAAGGTGGTTGTGAGGATTTAAGAAAATCATGTATACAGAAGTGCTTAGCACAGTGCCTAGAACACCGTAAACATTCAATAGATAGCCATTGCCATTTTTATTGTTATTGATCAAATACTTGTTTTATATGGAAAGGAAGAAAATAATCCAAAGGTTAGATGTTAGAAAGAGGAACATCTTTTCTAATTAGGTAGGAGAAATAGGTGAGAATGAGTATCAATGTATGTGTGTGGATTACAAATTAAAACCCCCATCCCATTTTCCTTAACAATACCTAGTTGTGTAAAACAAGAAATCAATATGTATAAGGACTCCAAAGAATCTAGAAATATCTATTATAAAAATGCTTTAAAATGGCATCCATCTGAAATTCTATATTATATATATGTGTATATATGTGTGTATGTGTATATATATGTACACACATATACACACACACTAAATTGGAGAAAATTCATTGTGCTATTTGCATTTACAATCCATAAAACAAAGAATTCCTTTTTTTTTTTTTTTTAAATGTTCTGTAGTGTCATTAACATCTAATATTGTGTTTAAAGAATCTTCATAAGCTGAAGGAAATTGAACTCTGGGTGGTAATCACACAATAGAATATATAGACGTTAAATTATAATGTACACCTAAAAATTATATAATTGTATTAACCAATGTTACCCCAATAAACTTAATTTAAAAAAATAATTAAAAAATAAGATTTAGATTTAGATTCAAGTTATGGAAAAAATAAATAAATAAAGATTCTTCGGTGTACTGGGGTGAGGAGGATACAATAAATGCCTTAGTGCAAGATTAAAATTGCTTAAAAGACTCATGATTTAAACTAAAAATTAATGTAAATCTTGCTCATCAATACATTGGTATGTTTTAATATAAAAAACATATTTACTACACATGAAATAAACATTGCTGGTCTAAAAAGATATGCCATGTTTCTTACTTATCCCTGGCACACTGCTAAATATCTTTGATTTGGGATAGATCAATATTTTTAGGTCCAGAACACATAACAAAAGTTTACTAAAACTGTCACTTATTCTAATTTTTAAGTTCCTACTTATAAAATATTATGAGGTCATCGCACAAGATGATTAGTCAATTTGATTTTTTTAATCAAAATGGTTTTTATGTATAACATTAAAAAACTCAAGTGCTTAGACTAGTTTTCAATTTCAAATCAGCTTTGGTCTAAGTAATAACAACAGTATTTCCTAATAAACATAAATGTAAAATACTTTATCAACCAAGTAGTTGCTCAAAACAATAACTACTTAAATTTCATTGTTTCATGTTTTATGTCTATGAATTGCAACTAGTGAATAGGGAAGATGCTGAAAAAATTAGATATTTGTAGTTTCCCTAGCTTGTCCTGAACCTGCTTATGTTTATAGCCCATTTTTTTCTGACTTTACAGTCTAGCTGTCACTAATATGCATAGCCAAATTTCCTTTGTTCATCAGTCAGACTTAAATAATTTCCATTTGTGATAAATCTTCATTTCTAACGGAAAATCAACAAAAGATTCAATCTTAATCATACTGGAGTCATGATGAAAATGAACTCAATTCACAAAAAGCTATTTTTTGGTGACATCAGCTATGTTTTCATTCAAACCTGCCTGAGTTTTTCCTCCCTAATCTTGACACTAGTTACTCTTTAACTACAAATGTGAGATTTTTTAGTTTTACTGACTCCATAACAGTCTTTAGTAATTATTAACTTAATGAAGATCTTGAAATAATATCCACTAAAAATAAAATTATAAAGAAAATGTAGTAATTTACAATCAAGTTTTTCCAATTTCTCCTTAGGATTCTAAATTCATTCATTCAGTCAAAAATATTTTAAAAAATACTCTTCTGGATAACTGCGTACCAGAAATACCAAGATATATATAAGCTTCTGCCTGGAAAGAGATGACAGTCTAGTAGTTTCCAAGAGAGATGTTCAAAAATACAGATGTAACTCCTTTGAACATTTACTATCAATTATATCTAATCATTCTTAAAATTAAACCATTTTCTTCTGGCATATATAATGTTAACTATCACATCACCTGTGGACAGGTAATGCAGAACATTATTTTGAAAGAATGTAAAAGAATACATATAAAAAGCCAGCACCCAAAACAGCAAATATATTTAAGCCAAAGTTTAAAAACAAAATATGCACTTATAGATTCTAATGAAGATTTTACTAAATCCACTAATGCACTAAATATAAATTCATTTTAATTAACAATTTAATTTTTTAAAAGCATAGAACTTATGAAAACACTGGTCAAAAAATGATCTTCTGAAAAGGTCTTTTCTGTAGACTTCTGTATTTATTAAGAAGAGCAAGAGAGACAATAAGCAAAGATAAAATACAAGTATTCCAGGGAAAGAGCTGAGCTAGAGCAAACTAAAACAAATTTTTGAATGAAAAGTTATGGGAAAAGAACTTAGCTCTTTATTATATAACAGTGTACATTTTTTAAAAAGATGTTTTTAGGGGTTAGTCCTTTTGTAGTTTTAGCAAGATATCATATAAGGAAACAAGTCAACATTGTGTTGAAAAATATCTCCATATTATTTCTTTTTACTAGAATGGCAGTTTTGCCCCAACATAATCCTTATCATTCCAGCTAACTCCTACCTAAACATATGATATATAAAATGAAAGCCATGATAAAATTAGTCTCATTAACTGCTAGATCTATTGTTTAATCTTTAGGTAAAAGTGATCAATTGATTTATTCTTCCCATACTATTCCTTCTCTATACTATCAGCTATATTAATGTTTAAAAATTGGCAGCTTTAATTTAGGGTGCTCTCTCTTAAGTCATTTACAGTTTTTTGTTTGGGTAAGAGAATTCATTGAAGTGGATATTCCATAACTTTTTGGTTAATAAATTGGCTCAAGTCACATTTTGAGCCCATAACTTTTTTGATATGAAAGTACATAGAAAATATGTTTTGTGTCTGTAAAAGTATCTGCTATCTTTTGAATATGATTTTTAGTACCATCTTAATACTTTATTTAAAAAGCAGAATATACCCTTATATTTGGCTTCCTCAAAGAGATATGCTTTAAAGCTAATCTGCTCAATATTGGCTCAGAAATTTAAAAGATTTTACTTAACATCAATTTAACTGTTTTTTTATAGCTGATAATTTTAACATTTGGCTTTTCTGTTATACTATTTCTGAATAGTAATGAAACACTATATTTCATTTGGATGATGTTAATATAAATATGTAACCAAATACTGGAAATTTTCCAATCAACCCACTACCAACCATAAACTCTAATGCATGGTCAATTTTTATGACTATCATTTTTAATATACTAAAATACTCAATAACTGGTACTTGCACATAACATGAAAAATTAATTTTTAACAAAATTTTATTCAACACATTAGGAAAATCATATTCGAAACACAGAAACAATCACACTATAACAATGCTGCATAGATAGTGGTATACAAGTTCCCTGACGCTTAGTGACTTCTAACAGAAACTTCAATTTTCAAGTTACCAAGTAGAAAATGGTAGAGGCATTATTTCATCTTTCTGAGGCTAGAAAAATGGCTTTGATGATGAGAAGTGACACATTTAAACAACGATTAGATTACCACCAATTTAATTATATTCCCCTCTTGTTATTTCCCAGAGATGAAACTTAGACTATAAGAATTACTAGAAGGAAAAAGGAGGTAAATTACCTCTTAGAAAATATCCTGATCAGTGCCTGCTTTAATCAGATAAAACACTGAGATGAGTTTTAAAAATTATAACCACACCATTATGCTTAATGGTCAATATGAACACTTTTTTACATAATACATTTTACATAATAAATGATTTGTTTTCAATCCTTTGACCTTAAGTGAAAAAAGTTACTAATGAGGATTTGAAAAATAATTTTAATGGCAGATGGCAGAATATTAACTTTACAGAGATTAAAATCATTTCTGAGTACTGAAAATACCTATATCAATGAGAAATTGCTAAATTTCTTTTTATAAGATTACTTTTCGAAAGAGAAGGCAATTTATTTGGAAGAAATCTGCAGCTGAAAACATTGTTAAGAAAACATGGTTACCCTGAGAAAGACTTAAAATTGCCAGTACTTTCAGAAGCCCCCAACAATGCATGCAGGAGCAACTTATAAGCTCTAGTCTCTTGAGTTACCTACACAAAAAAAAATGTTTTGATCTAAACAACAGTTTGGGCTTTTATGCTATACTGGTAACAGGTTACAAGCAAGACATCTGAATGTGATCGATTTTAAGCAAATTTTGCATTAATTTCAGGGAGACTTCTTCCTTTTTTCTTTTTGAAGAAAGAGTTTGAAATTCTACTAATAGTCTTCTGTAAGCAAATGTGTAGTTTTCTTAACAAGAGTAAACAAATTGTCTGGTCTACATCCTCTAATCTACGCCTAGAAAATAAGGCATTAGTAATTCTTCATTGGCCACTGCAGAACAGACAGTGTTTTCTTTCTAATAAGAGGCATATCCAAACATTCCTCAAAGTGCACTGTTATTTTTAACATCTCTTATGCATTTACGGAGTCAGAATTTATGACTCTCTACATATTTTTAGTATAAAATGATGCTTATTCTCAACATTTTATATATATCATAATACTCGAGAAAAGACAAAGTGAGAACAGCTATAGAAGTAGCAAGATATTTTTCAAAAATAATAAAAAAGAAACAACGTACAAAAAATGGCAAGTGAGTGATAACTGGTAGTATGAACTCTCAATAGCATTCCACTTTGGGTTCCAAATTAAGATTTGACAAGTTTAAAACCTTGTCCTGTGTCCAGCACAGTAGGAAGAAACCAACTCATTTTTAACCTTTTCAAGCACCTAAAACAACTTTTGCAGATCCAAAAAAGGTTCAGACCACACAACCAATTTGCCAAATGCACTAGTGGATATGTAATACGAGGAAAGTGTAGCATCCAGTGCTTGGCTACATCATTTCCCGTTGGCAAATGCAGAGTGTAGTCACTCCACTGTTTTGATACACCATATACTGCTTTCACTGTGCGTCCCTTTTCAGTCCAGCAGATGTTATTACTGGAGTTGCAGTTATATTCTACCCAGTCTTTTGTAAAGTCACCTAGCTGTGGTGGGTCAGCTTCTTCGATATCTATTGACTTTGTCATCTCTGCTCCTTGCACTGCAATATACTGGTCATTGATTTTTCTTACTTCTTTTATCCAAGGAGTTGAATTCTCACTGTCTAATATAATAATAAGGCGGGAACAGAAGGAACCATTTTTTTCCCTCCACCATTCTAAAAGTGTGTCAAGGCGTAGTATGTCTCCACCTGTGAACAAAAGAAAATTCATTAGAGTAATAATTTCTGAACCCTCTCATTAAGAATACTTTTCTGTCTTAAGTGTATTTTCTTTAAATTCTTGTATTTAAGTATGTGGGGGAAAAAAAATAGGATCTTCCTTTCAAAGTATCTTTTCAGAAAATTTTTAAAAACAAAAACATTCAATTTCAGGTAAAAAAAAATACCAATCATTCTTACAACTCACATGAAAAAAAAAAGGACATGCTATAATAAATCAAGAAAATATTTTATAAAGTTAAATTTTGTGAAAAAAATAAAATTATAAAGGAAAGCTAATATTCTACATTGAAAGCAGCAAATCCAGACTGTTACCTGTCTTGGTACAGACTAAGAGCTAAGAATTGATTTTACAGTTTTTACATGGTTGAAAAATCCAGTATTTTTTCATGGGGAAATATAGAAAATTTAAATTTCATATCATTGTTTCCATAAATCACATTCATTTTCACTTTGTGTATGGCTGCTTTTCAACTAAAATGGCAGAGTTGAGTAGTTGCAAAAGGGACCTTATGGCCCATAAAGCCAAAAACATCTGGCCCTTTTCAGAAAAAGGTTTGCCAATCTTGTTCTATACCACTAATAAAATAATGTTACCTTATCCTCATATGTAGATAGCTACTAAATGAAAAAGAAACTCTTCTTCCCTGTACCAAGAATGAGTTTAGAATAACTTTACTGTTAAGTCAGTTTTATACCTGAAAAACAGCAAAGGATTAAAAATAGTTACCCAGCAAGGTCTAAAGTAAACCAATTTGAACTAGAAACCTGTCTTATAGCTAATAGGTTTTCCATTTGCATTAATTTTGATTTTTAAATGTTACATTAAAATAATACCTTGATTATTTAATTTTTGGCACCCTCTTAAATTTCATGCCTGAGGCCAATTGCTATCCTCACCTTACCCTAGTCTTGGCTCTCTTAATGGTACACTGATACAGTCACTACAATTCCAGATATTTATCCTAAAAAAAGAGCAGAAATGGGGGCAAAAAATTACATACAAAGATCTTCTTCCCTCTCTTATCTAAGGCAGTGTAAAATCTGAAACAGCTAGGAGGAATGGAAATAAATTATGGTAAAACCTTATTAGGAAACTTTATAATAAAATGGTATTTATAAAGCAATTTTAATGACATGAAAATATCTGAAATTAGAAGAAGCATGACACAGAATTTTATCTACAAAAATAATAGCAGTAGTTATTGCTGGGTGTTTGGATTTCAGGTGGCTTTTATTATATTTTTCTATATTTTCCAAAATTTTTACACTGAGCATATGTTACTTTTATAATTAGAAAAAGTTTTAACATGCTACAATTTACTAGAGCAAGATCCAAAATCTAACTTCAGAACACACACTTCTACCAAGAGCAATCATACTCTTTGCTAAATTATCAAAATTACAACACCAGAGTGAGAAAGAATCCTTCAGAATTTAGATTCTATTAGTAGTCTACGGCCATGCCACCCTGAACAAGCCTGATCCCGTCTGATCTCAGAAGCTAAGCAGGGTCAGGCCTGGTTAGTACTTAGATAGGAGACCACCTAGGAAGACCAGGTGCTGTAGGCGTCAAAAAAAATAAATAAAAAAATAGAGATTGTAAGATGACAAGGTCCTTGCAATCTGTGAGGTCAACCAAGGGTTGCCTCGCCTAAAAAAAATAAATTGGATTCTATTAGAAATATGACCTCTGAAGTCAGGGTATATCATGTTCCTTATGAATAATTAATTTTCTTTTATTCTTCAGCCTGCTATATTTTAGACTCTGACAATGAAAAATTTGTTTCATAAATTGGCCTTAAACATGCATATCATCTCAAAGATAGTGTATCAATACACAGTCTCCACATATTACTAATGTGTTGTTTTACAGATACTTCCTGAAGATACCTTTCCAAAGATGGTCAAATGTTAACTTTTCATTATTGCCAATTCTATTAAATTTCTCTAGAGATCAGAGGATGACAGATTACAGAGCTATTATACAAATTCCATCTGCCACAAAACATGACTATATAATCTGTCTTCCACACTATTTCAATAAATATTCTTCAGCACATTCTACACTAATGCTCTTATACACATGTTCTTTAGATATCAACAGGAGACTTAAAGAAGCACTAAAGCCTTTTAAACACTATTTCTCCTCTCTTGTTTTGCTCTGCTTTCTCCTATGAATTGGTTCTTGGCTTTTGGTCCAGATGTACTTACATTTATTTCATGTAACAACCATCAGATGCAGTTCAAGTAACCGAGATTCCTTTTTAAAGGCTTTGTCTGTGATAAAGTGCTTTGCAAATAATCTACATTTTTTTTCATTTATTGCTCTCTTATTACTATCATTGTTTTTTACTCTCAAGTAAAAAGGCAAAAATATCAGGGTCCATATTGTAAAACTCCGTAAGTATAAGAAGACTACATATTCTAAGAAGTACTATAAGTAAAGGTATGGGATAAAGGGTAAATATATATTCTTTTTCTCGCAGTGATATTTAGTTTTGAATCTGCTCTTAACTTGCTAACTCACATAAAATCCAGTCATGATGTTTCTCCTATTATAGAGGTTTTTAGAAACTATTAAAAAAATTCTTAGAGCGTAGAGTTCTTTGTGTCACTTGATTTAGAATGGATTAAAGCATCTTCTTCAGAGCAGGGGTGTTCAATGCTATTTCTGAGGTAGAGATGGCCTTTGAGGGCTGTGTCTCTGGCAGTACCTGACTGAAAAGAGGGCTCAGTATCTGGGCCTGGTTCAACCTGGTTACCAGCAAGTGAGCCACGTGCTTCAGGTATGAGTATACAAATGCTGAATTATGCAACAAAACCTACCCCTCTAGGGGAGGGCCCTATCAAGCTTTGCTCTCTCCATTGTTTTGTTTTGTTTTGTTTTTTCCTACTTTTTAATAATAAAGTCTCTGATAAAGAAAGTTACACATAAGGAATAAATCTTGGTTAATAGAGAAATTCGATAATGGTCTATTGGTAACATACTTCAAAAAATATAAAGATACTATTCCAGAAAGTAATTGCTTGACATTTACCTAAAATATAACCTGACTTTAGAGTTTTTAAATCTTCATAAATTATTCCTGATAGTGAATGAAAATTTCAGAAGACCAATATATATATACACACTATATATCTTGGTTGTTTATTTACTTTTCCTAAGAAAAGGCTGACACAAATATTAGTAAATTGGACACCGAGAATTTATTTCCAAAGCTATGTTTTTAAAAATATACTTTAAATAAATTTTAAGATTTAAGAAAAATGCAAACTTTCTGCAAAATTTTTATATTAATAAATCCTTCACATAAATATGTTTACTTTTAAAATTACTTTCTCATAATATCTAAAAATAACTAAGGATTTATGATAACCACAAAATTATGCTTTTTTCCATTTCATTTGGGGATAGTTTATTATATTATAAGCATTTCAGGAACATTTCAGTAATTAATCCCGCTTTTAGCTCTGAAATTCTACATCTCTAAAGATTTTTTAATTAACTAGAACTTTTTCTCTTGTGCTCTTAAGTACACAGAATACTACTTTACCTGGAATTGAAGCAGCCATAAAAGTTAAAAAGTTGTCTGCTATATTGAGTTATTAAAAAGTTAAGGTTTTATAAACTATATTCAAGTTGTTTTAATGTTGACTACCTTCTTTTCTACATTGTACATTTTTAAAATGGGTGAACCATGCTAACAAAAACATCTGCTTAACCAGAATATGCCCTTTCTCTACGTTCATGTTTTTTGTTTCTTGTTTTTTTTTGCTTTTGGTGGCAACATGGTATAATGAGGAAAAAAATACATTTTAGGAGTCAGGCAGATCTGAGCTTGAATCATGGTTCTCTCACTTATCAACAGTATGACCAATAGATAAGTTATGTAACTACTTTCAGCTTTAATTTCATCCTTTAAAAAATGTAGATGACAGAGGTAACAGTATTTACCTCAAAAGATTTCAAGTGAAGATTAAATCTAATGTGTATAAAGTACCAAGCATAGTGGTTATGCTTCAAATGTGCCCAATAAATGTTGGTTTGCCAGTATTCCTAATCAGCCATTGAGATATTCAATATTTATTTATAAAAATAAAAAATTACAATAATATTTTTCTTTATGATAAAACCCTGATTACAAATCTGGCAGAAATTAGTGACACCATGGTGGCTTAAAATCATCTCTACTTTAACCTTGAGTTTGTTTCCTTCTTTCTGGAGTTCCTGTACTGGCTCTGCCTTTGTCCTTCTATAATAGTTCTGTTTATATTTTTATTTGATCTGAAACATTATTTACATTTATTTTTCGGATTATCATTTTTATGTGTTCTTGGTATAAAACATCTAAAATATTTTATTTAAAAAGGATATAGTTAAACCTAAAAGAACTATTTCTAATCTAAAATAAGAAATTTACCCTTTTTTTCATGATTTAATGATTTCAACTGTCAATTATTTAGGAATCCCCTAATATGCGCCAGGCTCTGTTCTAGGTACAAAACAAATAATTCATAAAACAAAGTCCTTGACTTACAGGGTGTCTATTCTAGTTGGGAAAACCAACAAACAAATTTACATATACTATAGAGAGATCTCATTTCTCCTTTGGCAGGGAGATTTAATATTATCCTCTTATTTTACAGATAAGAGAACCAAAGTCAGAGAAGTTATATAACTTACCTAAATAACACTACTGTGGCAAATTAGGACCAAAACCAAAGTCTCTTGACCTAGGTGATTCTCCCACCATATCACATCAGCTGCTTTTTAAAATTCTAGTGAACTTTCTAACATAAATAAAACTGTACATGTGAAAGACTATTAAAATCAGCACCCATAACATTTAGACTTAAAAGTACTAGTCAAATAAGTTAATCAGTTCATGAAAATTGTTACTATTTCTAATAATTCTGAAAATACATTGAAGTGAAACTGATTATAAGTCTTAGACCAAATGGTCAGATTTTTTTCTTCCAATAAATATAATTCTCAAAACTTTTGGAGATTACTAAAATTATTGTAACAGGTAGAGAAAAGAAAAAAAAACAAGTCATACGCATACTTGGTAAACTGTATAGTAGAAAATTGAGAATTCTGAAAATTTAGTGTTTCAGTATGAAGGACAGATTTCCACAATAGGTATATCTCCAATAGTGAAACTGCCAGAGATGACTTTACCTGCAAGAGCCCACTCTCCTGTACCATGGGTATGCCCACTGTAATACAAAACATATGTATCATGTCTAGGTCCATCAACAGTCCGAAGTTCAAGGAAAGCTTTCAGTTTGGAATGTAGAGTATCAAAAGACAGTCCACTTGTGGAATAGTCACATCCATAGGTCTCAATCATATGATACGCAAAAAATCTTTGAATAGCATTGAGCATGCCAGTAGACCTCAAATTTAACTCCTGTACATGTTCTGGTGGAAGAAGTGTTGGCTGACCATCAGGACTGAAGAAGGAGAAAAAGATTATTTTGGTGTTTAAGGAGTATTCATTCTATGTCACATTTTTATCCTTCATTTATAATTAATTACCTAGGAATTATAATAGTTGCTGTCAACTAAATGGCGAGAATTTTTAAAAAATCATCTTTTCTAAAATTCCTATAGTGCTAAGAACTAGGCTTTGCAAATCAAAGCCTAGTTTCTAAAAATTATATTTCTTATCAATAAAACAATAATCAAACTGAAAGCTGAAAGAATAATATCTCCAAATGTTGATAGTACTAACTCTTTATTCTTTATTCATATCTTCTCACCAAATGACAGGTATTGTACAAGGTTTATTAAAAGCAAAATTATACTAATTTTACTCCAAAAATGTTTTAAGAACACCTGGGTGGGGACTATCATGAAGACTTTTCTTTCTTGAGAAAATACTTTTAATAAAATATGGAAGTAATATTTTAAATTATATATTTAATTTCTATATTTAAAAATGTCTTTATAAAGTTGTGTTCAAGTTTTACCAACATAAGATACATACATTATAGAAGAAGTTACCTATTAGTAAATGGCATTTAAAAACAATTATTAAAATCTAGGTCCTGGAACAAATGTACAATGGTACTCTATAGTAAAGATGATAAACAAGGTCCTACAACTAGCAAAATCAAAATACTATCAAAATTAAGGGCACAGGGAAACCATCGCTACTATCCAAAAAGGAATTTCTACCAGGAATTTTGAAAACTTTACATTTTGCTTCATGTATCATCAATATTATTCTTATAACACTTCAGTTTTCATTAAAAGAATAAAAATATTGTTCCATGTTTGTAATACTTAACAATTACAAAAAAAATAATAAGAAGAAATACATAAAAATTATAATGGAATAAAAATCTAACTGCGCAAATTACTTTTTCCATGCAGTCGTCACATCTTACTTTACAAGACCCTTCTAAATCTATTTCATTTCTCATGAGAATCTTCAACTTTTTATTAAGTCTTTAACATGGAGGAAAATATTTAATACAAATAGTCTATTTGGGGATTTTATGTCAAATATTTGAAAACAGATGATAAAATTTTGATTTCAAGGCCTCCCCATCCCAAGGAAAGTTATGATGAAAACTTATTTGGTCATTAGAATTCATTAATGGCAAATAACTCATTTTTTCTATTACAAAGGTACTTAACTATATAAAAGAAAATTTTAATGTGGCAGTACTTACAGATTCAGATAGATCTGCCACATATTTGAGATCAAAAATTATTTCGAAATATAACTGCAATCAAATATATATTTTATATATATACACAAATATGGATATTTATATATACAATATATATAAAAAATATATTGCCAATCTTCTGAATTTCTGATATTTGTATTTTCTAGTGGGCAGAGTGTTTTTATATTCATATCCTCATTAGTTCTTTATAACATTCCTCTGAGATGGGCAGAATAGGTATCGTTGTTTACATTTTAGATAAAGACACTGAGAGGTTCAGAGAAGTTATGATTTGCCTATGGCAACACAGAACTAGAATTTAGGACTCTCAGGTCCAGTGCACATTCTATTATATTTCACCATGTTGTTTCATGGGACATTTCCTTAAACAAGATATCCCTTTCTAAAGAAAGGGTAGGATGTTTCCCTAGAAAATTCTTTCATATTTCCTGATTTCTAGCTAAAATAAAAGCTAATCACACTTAACAAAAAAATATTTAAATTGAATCCTGAAGATTATATTATTACTTAGAGTAAAAGCTTTTAAACATTTGGAATAAAAAAAAAATGCAATAGTATTATATTTTGAAAATATTAGTTTTGAGAACATGAATTATCAAATTTTATATCTATAGTCATAAAAATATTAAGAAAATGTTAAGAATCAAATAGTTATTACTAATTACTGTATACTAGATTACTGTACCTGCAGAAGTTGGTGGGAATCACAATAGCATATCCAACGGATGTTCCTCCTAAACAGTTACCCAGTTCATGGAAGAGCCCATGAGCCATGGATTCCAATGGCAAAACAATCAGAAACATGCTCAAGAAGATTCCATTTGCTGGCTAAAAGAAATTTAAAATAGCATGTTTACATAGTGTAACGGTATTTATGTGTGTGCATGTATATATATATTTACATACAAGAATAATATTTACTTACATTTCTGGCCATTACTTCCAAAAAGAATAAAAAGGACAACAAATGATCTAAGAACAATTATAAATAAGTTGAAGCAGACAAGAATAAATGGATACGCAATAAACCCTAAATTTATCTCTAAGCTTCTTGGAAGTCATGGCAAAAAAACAGCACATAGTTTTTAAATTTGTCAGATAACGACACACTCAAACTAAAAAACAAAACAAAAACATAACCGCTCTTGATAAGTCTGAGAAAAAGCCAGAGAACAAATTCTTTCCCCTTAAAATCCACATGACCTAAATCATTTTTCAAATAACACATTCATTTACTTTATCAGAAAAGAAACTTCAGGAGGTATTCCTTTTTTTTTTCTGTGAAAAGTCCAGAAATTAAGGGAATAAAATCTTTAAAAAAATTCAAGATGCTAAAGCTATCAAAATGAATTCAATTTAACTTATAGTTTTCCTTTGAAAAGCTTTAGACTCACTATAGACTAATTTTAAAATTGTAAAAATAATAATAATAATAAAGGACACTTAGGACCCATTTAAGTGAAAAGAAAATTAAGGATGACAGTTACTCAGTCCTGATCTATATCTTACAATACTGATACTATTCCACATTCTGTGTTGCTACTGCACATACTACACAGTCATGGTCCTGTGTTCATGAACACAAATTTTTCTAACACAAGGTGGTTCATTTGACCAGAATTTAATATAAAATAGAAAGCTGACTCCCATAACAGAAAAATGGACAAAATGCCCTATTTTTGGTACATTCTATGTTACCAATTACATAATACAGTTCATGCCCAATTTAGAAACATTAGAAAGTACAAAGAAGTAAAAGAGTGCTTAAAATTATTGCAAGTACTATCATCCGCATACACAGGTATTATCTTTTTAAAATACTTCAAAACGCCCTGCAATATATGTTCATGAAAATATATTTATATATTTACCAGAGATGACATTTAATGTTTACATTGTAAACTTTCGAATATATTGTATACCTATTAACTCTAAAAATCACTTGTGAAGACCAAATGGCATTCCTATCATTTGTATGAAATTTTATTTAGCTTATTACCTATTATTGCTATTTAGATTCCTCTTAATTTGCTATTATGATAATCAAAACCAGAATAAGCATTTAGTTTTCTGATTATGTTAAGTACCTCTGATCATTTGGATTTCATCTTTGATGAAGTGTTAAATATTTTGCCCACTTTTCTATGGGGCTACTATTTTTTACTGATTTACAGCTATGTTTTGCTGTCATTTTAGATAAAGGTCTTTTATTGGTGGTATTGCAAATGCAGGCATACCTCATTTTATTTTGCTTTGTTTTATTATGCTTTGCAGATTTTTTTTTTTTTTTTTCAAATAGAAGGTCTGTGGCAACTCTACATTTAAGCAAGTCTATCAGCATGTCTCTGTGTCACATTTAGGTAATTCTTGTAATATTTCAAATTTTTTTCATTATTATTATGTTATGGTTTTCTGTAATCAGTGATCTTTGGTGTTACTATTGTAATTGTTTTGGGGTACCACGAATCATGTCCATATAAGACGGTGAACTTAATCGATAAATGTTTTGGTGAGTTCTGATTGTTGCCCCATCTCTCTCCCTCTCCTAGAGTCTATTCTGTGAGACACAACAATTTTGAAATTAGGCCAATTAATAACCCTACAATGGCCTCCAAGTATTCAAGTGAAAGGAATTGTGCATCTCTCACTTTAAATCAAAAGCTAAAAATAATTAAGCTTAGTGAGGAAGGCATATCAAAAGCTGAGATAGGCCAAAAGCTGGGTCTCTTGTGTCAAACAGCCAAGTGTGGATGCAAAGAAAAAGTTCTCGAAGAAAATTAAAAGTGCTATTCCAGTGAACACTCAAATGAGGAAGCAAAACAGCCTTCTTGCTGATATGGAGAAAGTTTTAGGTATCTGGATAGAAGATCTGTAAGTGGAACAAGGCCTGGATGACAACTCATCTGTTTACAACACGGTTTACTGAACGTTTTAAGCCTACTGTTGAGACCTACTGCTCAAAAAAAAAGAAAAAAAAAAAAAGTCCTTTTAAAATATTACTGCTCACTGGCAATGTACCTGGTCACCCAAGAGCTCTGATGGAGATGGATTAATGTTGTTTTCATGCCTGCTAACACAATATCCATTCTGCAGTCCATGGATCCGGAAGCAATTTCAGTTTCCAGTCTTATTATTTAAGAAATACATTTTCTAAGGCTATAGCTGCCTTAGATAGTGATTCTTCTGATGGATCTGGGCAAAGTAAATTGAAAATCTTTTGGAAAGGATTCACCATTCTGGATGCCATGAAGAACATTTATAATTCATGGGAAGAGGTCAAAATACCAACATTAACAGGAGTTTGAAAGATGATTCCAACCCTCATGGGTGACTTTGAGGAATTTAAGACTTCAGTGGAGGAAGTAACTGAAGTTGTGGAAACTGAGAACTAGAATTAGAAGTGGAGCCTGAAAATGTGACTCAGTGGTGGCAATCTCATGATAAAACTTGAATGGATAAGGAATTCCTTCTTATAGATGAGTAAAGGAAGTGATTTCTTAAGACAGAATCTACCACTGAAGACAGTTGAAATGAAAACAAGAGATTTAGAATATTATATAAACTTAGTTAATAAAGCAGCATCAGGGTTTGAGAAGACTGACTCCAAATTTGCACTTGATCTTAGCCAAAAGGCCGAGAAGCAATTGACTCCAATTCTGAACGAAGTTCTGTGAGTAAAATGCTATCAAACAGCATTGCATGCTACAGAGAAATCATTTGTAAAAGGAAATCAATTAATGTGGCAAACTTCATTGTCTTATTTTAAGAAACTGCCAGAGCCACCTAACCTTCAGCAACCACCACCCTAATCAGTCAGCAGCCAGCAACATCAAGGCAAGATCCTCTACCAGCAAAAAAAAAAGTATGACTCAGTGAAGGCTCAGATGATAGCATTTTTTAGCAATAAACTTTTTGGAATTAAGGTACACTATCTTTTGAGACATAATGCCTTTGTACTCAGTAGACAACATTATAGTGTAAACAGACTTTTATATGCATCAAAAAACAAAAAAATTAATGTGACTCACTTTATTATGATATTTACTTTAATGCAGTGGTCGGGAACCAAACCCATGACATATCCAAGGTGTGTCTGTACTTTTCCCACTCTGACTCCCTTAATGCTGTTTTTTGCTTAATATAAGTTCTTACATGTAATAGTCATTTTGTTTCTTGTTAAAGAAATCTTCCTCCACCCAAAGGTTAATAAGATATTTCACATTACCCTCTAAAGGACTTATTGTTTTTGCCCTTCACATTTAGGTTTATAATCCAAATGTAATTGGTCTTTATGATAATAGTCCAATTTTATTTTTTCTATATGAAGACTCAATTTCCAATTATTAAAAATATCAATCATTCCACATTACTTTGTGATAGATCAATTATTAAGGGATCTGTTTTTGTACTCTCTTCTGTTTCACTGGTCTACTTGTATATTACTCCAAATATTTCCTTTGCATTTTATTTCCTCCTATCTTTCTGGTCCTCCGATAAAATACAGATTAAGATCTTAGTGTATCCTCTTTGAGTTTTACCCTTTTCTTCTGTATAGAATTTTCTCTATTTCTTTCCTTTTCTATGCTCCTCATACAGTTCTTCTGAACTATACCTTCCAGTTCACTAATGCTTGCTTCAGCTTTACCTAATCTGTTAAGCTTGTACACTGAATTAATTTCAGGTACTTTATTTTCTGATTCTAAAACTTCTGTTTAGTTCTTTTTCAAATCTGCCTTGTCACTTTTTATAGTTTCCAACTTCCCACCATTATGTAATACCTTTGCTTTTATTATCAACTTTGTATGATGGTTTTCTATCTGTGTTTGATAATTCCGATATCTCAGCACATTTTGGTCCCTCTCCCTTCTGTTGGTTCAGCTGCTTCTTGTTCTTAACGCCAGGTGTGTATGCCTAATTATATTTAGGAGCTGAACACTGTATGTTAAAAAAAAAAATCATTATGTGGCTAATTTCAGGCCTAGGAAAATGGTACCTTCTCCAAGAGGACTTTTGTTTGTTTCTTCCAGGGAACTGGGGGCTTTACCACACTACCTATCTTAATTACGGTTTGACCACTTAATCCAGGTTGGATCATAACAGGACACAAGGTCGGGATGCAAATTCAGGAGAGGACTATAATATACATGACTCCACTATCTTCCTTTGGTGTGTCATCTTAAAACGAGAGGTCATTTACCAGAGATCCCACCTTTGAAGGCTCTGGGCTTTGATTTTTGCTCCTCTTGATAGCATCAGAAGTGCAGCTCAGCTTAGAAAACTGTCTCCACTATACCAACAAATGTCTGCAAAGCAGTCTTCAGTCTTTCTCTCCCAGAAGGTATAGTATATTTTTCTATTTCTTCAAGTTTTATCATCTTCAGTAAAGTCTTATAGTATTTCTTTATAAAAATTTCACAAGTTTTTTTTAAACATTATTTCTAGGTACTTTATGTTTCTGTTCTATGAATGGAATCATTTCTATAAATGAACTCATTTCCATTATATTTTCTAACTAATTACTGATTCCCAGGATACTGATTTTTGTATATTCACATTATCATTTGCCACCTAAATGACATTAAAAAATGTATCTTCAGAGGCTGACGTAAGCAACATGGCAAACCGAGAAGATGCATTTGGATTTCCTCTTAAATTTACAAGTCGGAGGTCTATAATATAACAAAGGTTCCTCTGTTCAACAAACATGCCTGAGTGATACACAAATTGGTACATCTAAAAGTGGGCATATTGGAACACATAGGTAGGTAGTTCAGTGCCTGTCACGACCCCAACTAATGTGGTAGAGGAGGAATTGAAGTGTGGTCCTCACACTAGGTCTGGTGGAAGACAGGAGAGCCAGAAGTAGCATCAGTGGCTGAGAATCTGGCATCCTCCCCAACCAATGTAGCAAAACCTGGTAGGTGCAGTATAGGAGTGTCTACGCTCCCCAGGCTACAGCACAACAGTGCCAGCAGCCATAAGGAACAAGGAAGCAGTGCTGAGAACTCATGAATCCAGCTCACCAGCACTCGCCTCATCCCCCTACAATCATGGTGGTGCCACGAGACCTAGAAGACTGGACACAGCAGGGACATCCAGTACCCTGGTTACACAGGTGTCAAATTCCATAACCACAGCTAACTCTACCCCCTACCATAAGCCTGGAGGCACAATCAGTGTAGGTAAGAGAAAACAAAACTTGTACTATAGAACTGTCTTCTAGAAAACCAGAGAAAGATCTCTAATAATCAACCCGGTGATATCTTAATATTAAAATGGTAATTACACAATAAAAAGTTCATTACTTCAAATATATAGGCAGAAGAATAAGCCATTAAGTATCGTGAACAATCAAGGCAACATGATACCAGAGGAAAAAAATGACAAGTCTTCAGAAAGAAACTCAGTCTTAGAAAACTGATTTAAATGACAGAGAATTCAAAATTGCACTTATGAAGAAATTCAACAGGATAGAAGAAAACTCAGAAAGGCAGTTCAATGAGCTCCGGTACAAAATAAATGAACAAAAGAAGTACTTTACCAAAGATACAGAAACTATATATATATTAAAAAAAGAACTCTGGAGCTGAAGTACTTAATGAGATGAATGTATCAGGAAGCATTGCAAACAGAGCAAACCAGATGGAAGAGAGAATTCATGAGCTGGAAGACAGATATCTAGAAATGATTCAGATAGAAGAGAGAACTAAGAGTTAAAAAAAACTATAAGAATATTCTGACTCCATTAAAAAAAAAAGCAACATTAAAAATAATTGGTATCCTCATTTTATACCTGTTAGAATAGCTATAATCAACAGGACAAGTAATAACAAATGTTGGAGAAGATGCAGAGAAAAAGGAACCCTCATACACTGATGGTGAGAGTGGAAATTGGTATAGACACTATGGAAAACAGTATAGAGGTTCTTCAAAAAACTAAGAATTGATCTACCATATGATCCAGCAATTCTTCTACTGGGTATTTCCCCAAAGACTTGAAAACCCATATCCGAAAAGATACTTGCACACTGATGTTCATAGCAGCACTATTCAGTGGCCAGGACATGGAAGCAACCACAGTGTCCTATGACAGATGACTGGCTAAAGAAGCTATGGTACATATATACAATGGACTATTACTCAGCCGTAAGAAGAGATAAAATACTGTCATTTGCGTCAACCTGGATAGACCTTGAGATAATCACGCTAAGTGAAATAAGCCAAACAAAAAAAGTTGAAAATCACATGATATCACATATGTGGGATATAAACCTAAAAGCAACAAATGAACAAGACAGAGACTCAGGGACATGGACAATGGACTAGTGGTTACCAGAGGGTAGGATGTATGGGAGGAGGGAAGAGGTAGACAGGGTAAAGGGGGTCAAATATAGAGGGTTTGGGGGAGGGTGAAGTGGGTAAAGGGGATCAAATATATGGTAGTTGAAGGAAATCAGATTTTGGGTGGTAATCACACAATAGAATATATAGACGTCAAATTATAATGTACTCCTGAAAATTATATAATTATATTAACCAATGTTACCCCAATAAACTTAAAAAAAAAAAAAAAAAGAAAAAAGGTGAAAAAAAGAAAAGAAAAAAAATGGGTATCTCGTAAGGAGACAAGAGAGAGAAGGGTACAGAGAACTTATTCAAAGCAATAACTGATGTGAACTTCCCAATCTTAGGAAGAGATGGACATCTGAATACAAGAAGCTAACAGAACACCTAATGATCTCAATGCAAAAAGACCTCTCTAAGACACATTTTATTAAAACTTTCAAAAGTTAATGATAAAGAATTTTCAAGGCAGCCAGGGAAAAGACTGTAACCTACAAAGGAAACACAATTAGATTATCATCAGATTTCTCAGTATAAACCCCAGGAGGGAGTGGAATAACATATTCAAAATATTGAAAAAGAAAAAACACTAGCCAAGAATAATATATCCAGCAAAGTTATTTTTTATATATGAAGGAGAAATAAAGGCTTTCTAAGATAAATAAAAGCCGAGGGAATTTACCAACATAAGATCAGCATTTCAAGAAATGTTGAAATTAGCTTTTCTACCTGAAACAAAAAGATAAAAGTATACAAAACTTTGAGTAAGGTGACAAAAAGAAGCAGGAAATTACAACTCTATTTTAGAGTAGGATATTAAACAATTATAACACAAAGGTTACAAGGGGGAAATAAAACATTAAAAATAAGTATAATTATTGTAATTTGGTAACAAAAGCACAACATAAAAAAGGACAATTTGTGACACAAAAAAAGGGAAAAAGAAAAAAACTGAACTCGTATAGGCAAATGAAGACGCTATTAGAATAAAAAGGACATTTATCTATGAGACATTTTATATAAACCTCATGGCAACCACAAAACAAAAATCCAGAGCTGAGACATGAAATGTAAAAAAGAAAAAAAAACTGAAAAGCATTATAGAAAACCACCAATTAGACTTTGGGTGGTGAACACACAATGCAATATACAGATGACGTATTATCGAATTGGACACTTAAAACCTATATGAATTTATTAACCAATGTCACCCTGATAAATTTAATAAAAAATAAAGTATCAGAGAGAAACCCAAGAGAAAAGAAACAATGGAGATATAGAGCAACCAGAAAACAAAGAATAAAATGGCTCTAGCAAGTTCTCATATATCGATAATCACCCTACCTGCAAATGGATTGGACTCACCAAGCAAAAGACACAGAGTAGTTAAATGGATTAAAAAACAAGACCTAAATGTGCTGCCTTCAGGAGACCTATCTGGGATCCAAAGACAAATATTATCTCAAAGTGAAAGGGTAAAAGATGATACTGAAAGCAAATGGTATCCACAGAAAAGTGAATGTAGACACACTTATACAAAAAATAGATTTTAAGACAAAAAGATTATAAAACAGGAAGATGGATATTTTATAATGATAAAGGGGAAAATCCATCAAGAAAACATAACATTTATAAATATATATGCACTCAGTCTAGGTGCACCAAAACATATAAAGAAATTATTAACCTACCTAAAGATAGGAATTAATAGTTTTATAGTAGTATGGGGATTTTAATGCCCTACTTATATCAACAGAAAGATCATCCAGACACAAAGTTAATTAGAAAATATCAGCCTTAAATGACAAATCGGATCACATAGCCTTAATAGATATTTGCAGTAGTCTTTTAATATTTATTAAACTTTCCACCTCTAAATGATGGAATACACATTCTTCTCAAGTGCACATGGAACATTCTCAAGGACAGACTACACGTTTAGATACAAAACAAGTCTCAATAAATTTAAGAAGATTAAAATCATGTCAAGCATCTATTTGGATCACAATACAAAGAAACTAGAAATAAATAACGAGAAGAAAGCTGGGGGAAAAATCACAAATAAGTGGAGATTAAACAACATGCTACTGAACAACTATTTTATCAAAAAAGAAATAAAAGAAGAAATCAAAAGATAGAGACAAATGAAAATATGACATACCAAAATTTGGGGGATGAGGCAAAAGCAATACTAAGAGAGAATTTATAGCAATACAAGCCAACCTCAAAAAATAAGAAATATCTCAAATAAATGATCTACCATCACACTTTAAGGAACTAGGAAAAAAAAAAAAAAGAGCCCACAGTAGAAAGGAAATTATAAAAATCAGAGAGAAAAAGAGAGAATGAAAATAGAAAAATGACTGAAATGAAGAGCTAGTTCTTTGAAAAGATAAACAAAATTGACAAAGCTTTATCTAGTCTCATTAAGGATAAGAGAAGATTCAAATAAATAAAATCAGAAATCAAAGAGCATTTACAAGGCATGCCACAGAATTAAAGAATTATTCAAAAATACTATGAAAGACTATATACCACTAAATTGGACAATCTAGAAGAAATGAACGAATTCTCAGAACATTCCTAGACTGAATCATGAAGAACTGGAAAATGTGAATAGGCGGATTGTTACTACTAAGGCTATTGAAACAGTAATTTAAAAAACAAACAAACAAACAAAAAAACCCTCCCAAAAAAACAAAAGTTCAGGACCAGATGGCCTCACTGGTGAATTCTACCAAACATTCAAAGAAGATTTAATACCTATCCTTCTCAAACTCTTCCAAAAAAACTGAAGTGGAGAAAATGCTTCCTAATTAACTTTACGAGGCCAACATCACCCTGATACCAAAACCAGCCAAGGACATCACAATAAAAGAAAATTACAGGCCAATTATCTATGATGAAAACAGATGCAAAAATTCTCAATAAAATACTAGCAAATTGAATACAACACTACATTAAAAGGTTCATACATCACAATCAAGTGGAATTCATTTGAGGAATGCAAATATGGTTCAATGTAACATACCACATTAACAAAATAAAAGATAAAATCATATGATCATCTCAGTAGATGCAGAAAAAGCATCTGAGAAGGTACATCATCTATTTATGATAATTACTCTCAATAAAATGGGTAAAGGAGGAAAGTATCTCAACATAATAAAGACCATATATGACAAGCCCTCAGCTATCATCACACTCAATGGTGAAAAACTGAAGTCTTTTCTTCTCAGATCAGGAACAAGAGGAAGACAGGACTTGACACTCTTGACACTGTTATTAAACACAGTACTGGAAATCTTAGCCAGAGCAATTAAGTAAGAACAATAAATAAAAAGCAGAAAGGAAGAAGTAAACCTATTATTATTTGCAAATAACATGTTTTTATATAGAGAAAACATTAAACTCCACTAAAAAAACTGTTAGAAATAATAAATACAGTAATGTTGCGGTATACAAAATCAATATACAAAAATATGTTGCATTTCTATATACTCGCATCAAAATATCAGAAAGAGAAATGAAGAAAACAATCTCATTTACAATCATAGCAAAATGAATGAAATAACTAGGAATAAAGTTAACAAAGGAGGTAAAGGATCTGTACACTGAAAACTACCGGTGAAAGAAACTGAAGACACAAAGAAACAGATATTCCATGATCAACTGGAAGAATTAACATTGTTAAAATGTTCATATTGCCTAAAGCAATCTACAGATTCAATGGAATCCCTATCGCAATCTCAATGACAGTTTTTCACAGTAATAGAACAAAAAATCTTCAAATCTGTATAGAACCACGAAAGACTCTGAACTGCCAAAGTAATCCAGAAAAAAAAAAGAACATGAGTATCCCACTCCCCATTTGCAAACTATATTACAAAGCTATAATCAAAACACTATGGTACATTATTTACAACAGCCAAGATATGGAAATATCTTAAGTGTATACTGACAGATGAAAGGATAAAGAAAATGTGGTATACGTGTAATGGAATACTACTTAGCCATGAAAAAGGATGAAATATTGCCATTTGGGACACATAGATGGTCCCAAGGGTATTAAAGTACATGAAATAAGTCAGCTGGAAAAGGACAAAAACAGTATACTTTCACTTATACGTCAAATAAAACAAAAAAGTAACAAGCTAACAAAACAAACAAGACCAAACTCAAAGATACAGATAAGAGACTGGTGGTTACCAGAGGACAAGGGGGTGGGGGAGGGTGGATTTGGTAAATAAGAAAAGTATAAAACAAAAAATAAATATATGTATTTTCACTACAAACACATTTTATATGTTCTCATACAATTTATGTTATGTAAATCCATAAAAATCTACATACTTTTGTACTGGTGGGTTAATGATAACAGTATCAGAGAGTAAAAACAACTGTTTATGACATAGTTTACAACTTTAAACATACAACATAATTCTCGCAATTATTACTACAACATTTTCAACTGGTTTTTCACTTAACTCTCAGGTTTGCTAGGTAATCATCTTATCTATAAATATTGATAATTTGATTACTTTCTTTTTAATTTCTATACCTCCTATTGCATATGTTGGTCTATTATAATGAAAATACTTTGATTAATTAAACCCCTAGTCACATAAAAGGATTACTTTCAAATTATGTCATCCACTCATATAACAGAACCACTAAAAACAAATTACTAAATAACATGACCAATACATGACAACTTTATTATTTCTACCTTTAACTTCACATAACTAAGTACTTTTGTGATCAACATAGCAGTATAAGAAATTAAATAATTCATCATGTTGTAATGTAAAGCAAAGATCAAAAATTCAAATGCTATCAGAAGCCAGAAAAACAGATATGTGAAGAAGCATCTGTAGAAGTAAAAATAGTGGTAAGGATTCTAAAGGAAAGTGCATTGCTATCTAAAGGAATACATTTAAAAAAGTGTTCTGACCACACGAAATTGGTTGATTCAATAATCTTATAAGCATGTCTATTTATTTTGCTATACAGACATAAGTATAGGATTTTAAAGAACAGACTTACAATAGCATCCTCTTAAAAAAAAAATCCCTGTACATTAATCCTAATATCAGGATAGTTTCTAGAAGTAAGAATGAAAAGTTCAGGTACCCTTTCTGTACCAAGAATTACTGGGAAATTTCATAACATAGAGACAAATATATATATATTAAAGAAAATTCATATGTAACGATTATGGTATCTAATATTCTACTTAGAATGGGGAAAAATTTTTGAAATGTAAATAGTAAAAGATCAGAATGTTGTACCATCAAAAATTGTTGTACCATTCATTCTCATTTTGTTTAGTCAAACTATTTTTCTTTAGTTAAGACTATTCATTTGCAATCTATCATTTTTTTTTTTTGTATTTTCTACAGAAAAGAATGAAAATCTGAAAGCAGGACTAGAAATATTTATTTTAAGCTTGGTACTATTAATAAAAGTGTAGAGACTAGCCTTTCTTTAAATATTCATGTGTATAGATTACCAATGGTTATTACTGACTTCTGCATTACCTTTAAGAATTCTACAAAGCTACTAGTACTAAGATTTTTATTGTAAAATTAAAATGTAGTTTCTACCATTAGAAAAAATATTAAACAGTTTATAATTCAGCAGTGAACTACATAAATGATAAAGTTCAACTGCCAATCAATTTGTAGATGACTCAAGTAGGAAGCCTAATTAAGTAATTTAAAATTCCAATTAAAATGTTAATTGATGTTAGCCAGTATCTTTATGTCCTGATGATAATACTTAACAAAACAGGACTAAATAACCAGATATTCAGATGTTACTGATCACAATTCGTAAACAACAAACTGTTATTTGCTTTTTATAATCTTAGTAGAAAATTGAAATGCTATGTTTTCATTAATTTTTAAAAAGCAAATTTATCAGAAAAAATCATTAAACACTTTTATTAGGTTATTTTGAGTAAGCAAACTTAGAAAAACAACATCAAATATATTATAACACACACAAATAAAAGTAAATAGTTTGGTAACACAATACAATTGCAATTTTAACAGATGGCAAATATGTCCAGGGGGTGCAAAATAAATTTACGATGTTTTATTCATTTGCCACTTTCAGAAAGCTCCAATTTTACTGGCATGCAAACCTTTATTCTATAGCTTCAACTTAAAAGTTATTTGTGACTTGGGAGTACTTACATTTTAAACAACTCTCTATAACAAATATGATTGACTTATTTGATCAAAACCAGTAAGTGTAAGTACTATTCTTCCTTTTCTTCTCCAAGTCAACCTAAGCTCACGATCAAACTTTAAGATATGGTTCAAATTTCAAAGCATGTATAAACTGAACTTAAGAGCAGACCAGTAAATAACTGTAAGTATTATCTTTTAGCTATTAATTCTGTATTCAGCTGGGCTTCAAGTCATGGTCAAAATATTTAACACTTTCATATCCTAAAATTTCTCAGGTAATAAGAACAAGATTTCTTTATGCAACATATAGATACCAGTCTGAATCTCATTTTTTTAAATCTGGCATTTACATATGAGATATAATAATTGTTGCTAAATATTTTTGTCCGAGTCATCTTAAGTAAGCCAGATTTGGGAAACATTATACATATAATCTAAAAAAAAAAAAGAACCCCAACCAAGAAATAATATATAAATGTATTTTACAAAGCAATATATAAATGAAGGTATCATGCTTTTCAATGTGAGAAACCCATACTTAAATAACAATAGGCAACTTCCAAAATTTTTCATAGTTCAGGAAATTTAAGAATATTAGGAAAGCCACTTTACTTAGTCAAGTGATTATTTTTTTCTTATGTAGCGGCAACTGAGTGTAGTGGAAAGGACTCAAGCTTTGGAGTTAGACTGAGTTAGACTGGTTCAGTACCAGCTAAGTCAATGATCATGTGTGTATAAATTAACTGACCCCCTTTGAGTCTGCATCTATAAATGAGGGATATTTATTTTATTAGTTTATTTATAGATTTGAAGTATGTGAAATATGTGTAACACACAAAAAATGGTAGCTGTAATTTGTAATGAAGCATTTTTAAATTGAAATTCATTATGATCAAAACAGAAATCTAAATAAGTATTACTTTTTCATCTAAATGACTATTGTTATATATGAAATCTTGGTGTAGAGTTAAGGTCCTAGTAAATGCATTAGAATTTTTTTTGAGTAGCCTTGAGAGAGTTAGCAAAAATAGAAATTTGGGGGGACTGCAGTCTTGATGAAGGTGAAACAACACTAGTGTGGAAATCAAACTCAGGCAGTCTACTGAATCATACCTTTCCCCATGGGCAAAATAAACAGACTACACTAAATAATCTCTATGTTCATTTTAAATTCTAAAAATACCTGGAACTAAGAAAAGTGATGAACAGTGAAGGCTGTGAAGGCACACTGCCTGGATTCATACCAGCTAGGTAGTCTTGAGCAAGTTTCCTAATCTCGCAAGCATGTCTCTTATCTATAAAATGGGAATGATAATGGTACCTATCTCATGAGCCCTCAGAGTACCATGTAGATTAAATAAAGTACACAGAATGGTAGATAGCATATAGATAGCACGACAGTTAATAAATGGCAGGACTTCCTATTATTAAAATGGAAAAAATTATCTCGTTGCTAAAATTTAGAAAAAAATTAAAAGCTGGAATATCAGTTGGTGAAAAGAAAAATATGTTCCTACTTTATGAATAAAATAATAGTAGGCCATTGTTATTGGTGTTTTAGCAAAACAAAAGCATCTATTCCTGCTTCACGGCGTCTGGCAGAAGTGAAAAACAAAACATCAAATTAAAAGTATACCCGGATGGGAAAAAATGGCGTAGATGATAGAGGCTTTGTTCAACCCTCTTGCAACCAAATCAAAGTTGTGACAGAAATACGGAGCAAACGGCAAGCAAAGTCACCTGGAATCTGAAGGAACAGAAGTACTAAAACTAGGGAGAAAAATAATTAATCAACCAGCAACAGAAGAAGATAGAAAGGGGTGAAGATGCGAGACTGCCCAGTCCCAAGTGGCTGAGTGAGACAAAGGCTGTGGCAATTGCAGCCCGCAGCTGCAGATGCAGGTGGGCAGGCTATTCAGGGGGCACCAGGGACTTACAGGGGTCACTGAGGTGTTGGAATGAGGGCTGGAGGCAGGGCTCTCTCCCAGGCAGAAGCAGTGGCCATATCCATTACTCCTCTGTTGAGCCCTCCCCTGCACCTAATGTTGGGACGCAGCACCGCCATAGCTGAGATGTCACTGAACTGGTTAACAGAGACTGCTCCACCCAGAGTACTCCCTGAAACTCTGCCTTCCCCAACTCCTGGCCCCATCCAAGCCAAATCCAGGTGTGTCCTCTCCAAGACTGGTGCTCCTTGCTGAGCAGTGCCAAGACTCACACTGGTGGCAGCTGGCCTCGTTTTCTGGTGTGGTTTCTTGAGGCAACTATAAGTACAGCATCTGTGGATTGCTTGCAGAGGGGCATAGGCTGAGACTTGGCCTGTAGCTGAACCACTCTTCAGGACTGTGCCATTGGACACCTACTACATAAAGCCACACTAATAAGACTGGAAGATTTAGGAGCTTTGCTTAGCACATAGAAACAGACACAGAGAGGCAGTCAAAATGGGAAGACAAAGAAGCAGAAACCATATGAGAGAACAGAACAGAGATCCAGAAACAATGGAGTCAAGCAATCTAACAGATACAGAGTTAAAAACACTGGTTATAAAGATGCTCGATGAACTTAGGAGAAGTGTAGATGAATTCAATGAGAACTTTAACAAATAGAAAAAAAAACACATTAAAATGGAAATGGAAATTATAAAAGGGAACCAGTCAGAAATGAAGAACACATTATCTGAGATGAAAGTATATTAGAGGGAATCAACAGAGTGTATAAAGAGGATTTAGCCAATACAGAGAATGGGGAAATCAAGGACACCCAATCAGAACGGCAAGAAAAACGAAGCCAAGACTATAGTAATAATTTAAGGAACCTATGGGACACTATTAAAGGTAAAACTATCCATGTCATGGTGTACCTGAAAGAAAAGAGGAAGTTGAAGAGCTATTTGAAGAAATAATGATGGAAAACTTCCCTAACCTGGGGAAGGAAACAGACATACTACCCCAGGAAGCTTAAAGTCCCAAGAAAGAGGAACCCAAAGAGGCCCACGCCAAGACACTTCATATAATTAAAATGCCAAAGGTTAAATACAAAGAAAGAATCTTAAAAGCAGTAAGAGAAAAGCAGTAAGAGAAAAGCAGTTACATCTACAAGGGAGCACCCATAAGACTGACAGCTAATTTCTCAAAAAAAACTATGTAGGACAGAAGGGCCTGGCACAAAGTATTCAACATGATGAAAACCTAGGATCTACAACCAAGAATACTTTATCCAGTAAAACTATCATTTAGAGTCTAAGGACAGAAGGTTTCCCAGACAAAAACAAGCTAAAGGAATTTATCAGCATCAAGCCAGTATTATAGGAAATGTTGGAGGGGCTTCTTTAAGAAGAAAAACATAAATCAAAGACATGAATTAAGAATAGTAATAAGTACATTCCTATCAACAAGTACCTCAAATGGAAAAGAATTAAGTGCTCCAACCAAAAGATAGAGTGACTGAATGGATAAGAAAACAATACCCCTACATATACTACCTGCAAGAGACTCACTTCAGATTAAAAGACACACTGACTAAAAGGAAGGGGTGGAAAAAGATATTGCTTTGATGGACCTAGAGGGTATTGTGCTGAATGAAATAGGTCAGATAGAGACAGATAAATATCGCATGATTTCACGTACATGTGGAATCTAAAGAACAAAATCAACAATGACAACAAAAATGGAAAAAAACTTAGAGAGATATTCTGAGGGCTACTAGATGGGAGGGAGGTTGGGGGAATGGGGAAAAAGGGCAAAGGTATTACGAAGTACAAATGGATAGTTACAAAATAGACATGGAGATATAAAACGTAGCATAAGGAAAATAGTTAATAATGTTGTAATAAATATGCAAGGGGGAAGAGGAGTACTAGATTTAGTGGGGTGACCACTTTGTGAGTTATGTAGGTCTAATCACTATGCTGTACAACTGAAACTAATATATTACTGTATGCCAACTATAATTGAAAAAACAACCCATTGAACTGTACAATGTAAATACGAGCAACTGTCTATTATAGTTCAATAAAGCAGAGGGGTAAAAAAAGTATACTCTCAATCTATCCCCCTCTCATCTCAACTAAAATAGCTCAAAACTTTAGGAAGAGAACTAAAACAAAAGAAAAAATATGAAACATATACAATTCTAGTTTTGGCAGCATATTTGAAAACTCCCTGCTCCCATGCCAAGTGAAGTAATATGGCTGAATCTGCCATCTTGCTAGAAATGAAACTGTGCTGCACCTGTGGATTCCATCCCTGCCTTGTATGAGAGGCAGGTCTTGTTATATATGTCACATTCATTGTTTTGCCTATAGGAAAATCAACTGTTTTTCTGGTTTGAGTCAAAAGGGCTTTTACAAAAAAGTTGCATCAAACCCCCAAATCTGCAAATGACAATGGCTGATAAGGAAAGGCATATGAAAGCATATGAGAGTCTCTAAAGAGCAAGACCTGGGGTATACTTCCTTGGGTATATGGACACTTGCCTCGCTTTTTATCTTTATGAGAATTATAAATTATTCTAATTTCAGAAAAACCTAGAGCTGAGCAATAAAACTAGCTCCGGATTGATTGCCAGTCAAGATGGCAGGGTCAGTATATTCAAAGCTCACCTCCTCCCATAAATACACCAAAATTACAACTAAATATAGAGCAACCACTGCTGAGAACCACCTTAAGACTAAATATAGCAAAAAGAAGCCAGATTGAGATGGGCAGAAGGAACAGAGACAAGGTCTGGTCAGGTCCCACACTCATGGTGTGGTGATTCACAAGCAGGAGGGAAATCAACAGCATGATCCACCCTGAGGAGTGAAGTGTCTGAGCCCTAAACTGGGCTCTCTAGCCCAGATGATCTATGTGGGAAAAGAGGTCCCCACAACATCTGGCTTTGAAAACCAGCAGGCATTACTTCCAAGAAATGGACTGTGGGTGACTGAGACACTACTCTTAAAGGGCTAATTAAGAAATCCACTTACTTCAAGCTCTACCACAAAGGCAGCAATTTGAGAAGTGCCTGGGTCATATACAGAGAAATTAAATTGACTAACTTTAGGGCAAGTGCCGGAGGTGGTAGAGATCAGTGGGAACTGATTTTGTATTTTGTTGTATTCTCCTTCCATCTGGCTGGCCACAAATCTGTCACTTTTCATTAACCTAACATTGTTTGCCCCTCCCCTTCATTCCATTGAGTTCCTGCCCTGCCCCACCCAACTCATAGGCCCTGGCTGAAGCCCCTTCCAAGCAGTTCTAGACTGGCCACACACTGACTTTGGCTCGCACTGCAGCCTTTCTCAAGCCAAAATGAGGAGACAAAGGAATATGTTCCAAACGAAAGAACAGGGCAACCTCCTCGCCACCCGCCCCCCCCCCACCGCGCCCCGCCAAAAGAACTAAACAAAATGAAGACAAGCAATCTAACAAAGTTCAAAACAATGGTTATAAAGCTGCTCAAGGAAGTTAGGAGAAGAATGGATGAACTCAATGAGAACATCAACAAAAAAGGAAAATACTGAATAAAAATTCAGAACTGAAAAATAACTGACAGAAAAAATACACTGGAGGAAATCAAAAACAGGGGAGATGATGTGGGAAAACAAATCAGTGATATGGAAAACAAGGTAGTGGAAATCACCGAAATGAAACAGAAAAAATTTTAATAAGGATAGTTTAAGGGACTATTTTGGACAACATCAAGCATACCGATATTTGTATTGGAGGGGTCCCAACAGAGAAGAGAGTGAGAAAGGGACAGAAAACTTATTTGAAGGAATAATGTCTGAAAACTTTCATAATCTGAAGTAAAAAGATATCCAAGTTCAGGAAGTATAGAGAGTCCAAAACAAGATGAACCCAAAGAAGCCCACACCAAGACACGTCATAATTAAAATACTAAATGTTAAATATAAAGCTAGAATCTTAAGAGTAGCAAGAGAAAAGGTTACATACAAGGGAACCTCATATTATTATTAGTTGAGTTTTCAGGAGAAACTTTGTAGGCCAAAAGGGAATGACGTGATATATTCAAAATGATGAAATGAAAAAAAAAAACCAAAAAAACAAAAAACAAAAAACTACGACCAGGAATACTCTATCCAGCACAGTTATCATTCAGAATTGAAGGAAAGATAGTTTCCCAGACAAGAAAAAGCTAAAGGAATTCATCACAACTAAACCAAAAATAATAGAATTGTTAAAAAAAAAAACAAAAACTTCTTTAATTGGAAAATTACAAAGCTAAAAAATACACTAGGAAAAAAACTCACTGATAAAGGCAAACATTTAGTTAGATCAACCAATTATAAAGCTAGTATGAAGGCTAAAAAAACCTACTAAGATCATGGGTATCATCAAAATAAATTTAGGGATACACACATACACACGCAAGATGTAAACTATGATATCAAAAACAAACATGTGGGGGGGCGAATAAAAACGTAGTGCTTTTAAAATGCATTTAAACTTAAGTGACCATCAACTTAAAATAGACTGATATAAAAACAGACTGTTATATATGAATCTCATGGTAACTGCAAACTAAAAACCTGTAATAGGTACATAAAAAATAAATACAAGTTAAAACATATCACTAAAGAAAGTCATCAATGCATAAAAGAATAGAGCAAGAGAAAAAAGAACAGAGAACTTCAAAAATAACCTGATAATAATAAAATGGCAATAAGTACGTATCTATTGAAAATTACTTTAAATGTAAGTGGTTAAATGATCCAATCAAAAGATTTAGGGTGGCTGAATTGATGTAAAGAAACAAACAAACAAACAAAAACGAAAAAAACAAGACCAATGCATATGTTTTCTATGCAAGACTCACTTCAGTTCAAAAGACATACGCAGTGACAGTGAAGGGATGGAAAAGATAATACATGCCAATGGAAACAAAAATAAAGCTAGGGTAGCAATATTTATATCAGTCAAAATAAACATTAAAACAAAGACTGTAAGAGAAAGAAAAGCATTACATAATGATAAAGAGATCAAACTATAACACTTGTAAGCATCAATGCACCCACCACAGAAACACCTAGGTACATAAAGCAAATATTAGCGAGAATAAAGAGACTAACAGTACAACAATAATACTAGGGGACTTTAACACTCCACTTACATCAATGGATAGATCATGCAGACAGAAAATCAACAAAGAAACAGTGGTCTTACATGACATGTTAGACCAGATAGACTTAATAGGTACTTACAGAACATTCCAGCCAAAACAGCACAATACAGATTCTTTTCAAGTGCACTTAGAACATTTCCCAGGACAGAGCACATTTGAAACTAGTAATCAATTGAGAGAAAAACTGGAAAAAAAGCACAAACACGTGGAAGCTGAACAACATGCTAATAAATAATCAATGGATTAAGGAGAAAAATCAAAAAAATATCTTGAAACAAATGAAAATAGAAATACAATGATCCAAAAGCTATGGAACACAGAAAAGGCAGTTCTGAAAAGGAAATTCCTAGCAATACAGGCCTACCTCAAGAAATGAGAAATAGCTCAAACAATCTAACCTTCTACCAAAAGGAATTAGAAAAAAAACTAACAAAGCCCTGTTAGTTGAAGGAGGTAAATTAAATATTAAGATCAGAGTGGGGATAAATGAAATAGAGACTAAAAAAAAATAGAAAAGATCAAAATTTATAAAATTTAGCTAGATTCATCATGAAAAAAAGACCCAAATAAATAAAATCCAAAATTAAAGAGAAGTTACAACCAACACCATAGAAATACAAAGGATCATAAGTGAAAACTATGAATAACTACATGCCAACAAACTGAACAACCTATAAGAAACAGAAAAATTACTAGGAACATATAATCTTCTAACTTGGAATCAGAAAGAAAGAAAATCTGAGCAGACGAACACGAATAACAAAACTGAATCAGTAATCAAAAAAGTTCCGACAAACAAAAGTCCAGGACCAGACAGGCTTCACGGGTGAATTCTACCAATTATTTAAAAAAAAGAAAAATTAATACCTAGCCTCAAAATATTCATGAAAACTGAAGAGAAAGGAACACTTACAAACTCATTCTACCAGGCCAGCATTACCTGGTACCAAAAGCAGTCAGACACTAAAAAAAAAAAAAAAAAAAAATTACAGGCCAATTTCCCTAATGCATATAGATGTAAAAATTTTCAAATATTAGCAAATCAAATTCAACAACACATTAAAAAGATCATACATCATGACCAAATGGTATTTATTCCAGGAGTGCAAGAATAATTCAATATCTACATATCAATCAATGTAATACAGCACATTAACAAAAGAAAGAATAAAAATCATATGATCATTTCAGTAGATGCAGAAAAAGTATCTGAAAAAATTCAACACTCATTTATGATTAAAACTCCCAAGAAATTGGAAATAGAGGTAACATATCTCAACGCGATACAGGCCATACATGACAAACTCACAGCTAGCATCAACTAAATGGTGAAAAGTTAAAATCTTTTCCCTTAAGATCAAGAATAAAACTCCCACTTTAATTCAAAATACTACTGTAAGTGCTGGCCACAACAATCAGACAAGAAAAGGAAATAAAGAGCATCCAAATTGGAAAGGAAGAGGTAAAACTGTCATTATTCTCAGGCTACATGATATTGTATGTAGAAAACCCAAAAGACTCCACCAAAAAGTTATCAGAATAAATGAATTCAAAAATGTTGCAGTATATAAAATTAATATACAGGAATCAGTAAGTGGCATTTTTATACACTAATAATGAATTATCAGAGAAATTAAGAAAACAATTCCATTTATAATTACATCCAAAAAAAAAAAAACTAGGCATAAATTCAACCGAAATGGCAAAACTACAAGACAATGAAGAAAGAAAATGAAGATAACACAAACAAATGGAAGGATATACCACTCTTGTGGATTGGAAGAATATTGTTAAAATGTCCATACTACCCAAGCACTCTTCAGATTAAATGAACAAATGATTATAAAATTTATATGGAGCTACGAAAGATCCCAAAGCAATCTTGAGAAAGAACAAAGCTGGAGGTATCATGCTCCCTGATTTAAACCTATACTATAAAACAGTATGGTACAGCCACAAAAAACAGATACGTACATCAATGGAACAGAACAGAAAACCCAGAAACCAACCACACATACATGGCCAAATAATATAAAACAAAAAAAGCAGAAATATATAATTAGAAAAGTCAGTCTCTTCAATAAATGGTGTTGGCAAAACTGGGCAGATGCATGCAAAAAATATAAAGCTGGATCAATTTCTTACATTGCATACAAAAATAAACTCAAAATAGATTAAAGACTTAAATGTAAGACCTGAAAGCATAAAATTCCTAGAAGAAAACATATGTAATAAACTCTTTCATATCAGTCTTAGGAATATATTTCTTGATGTCTCTCCTCAAGCAAGGGTAACAGAAGTCAAAGTAAACAAATGGGAATACATCGAACTAAAAAACTTTGCACAGTTAAGGAAGCCATCAACAAAATGTAACGATAACCTACTGAATGGGAGAAGAGATTTGCAAATGATATGTGTGAAAAAGGTTTACTATCCAAAATAGATAAAGTACTCATAGAACTTAACATAAAAAAAAAAATGAACAATTCAATTAAAAATTGGTCAGAGGACCAAAGAATACATACAAATGGCCAACAGACATATGAAAAGGTGTTGAACATCATTAATTATCAGGGAAATGCAAATCAAAACCACAATGAGATATTACTTGACACCTATCAGAATGGCTATTATCAAAAGGTCAACAAATAAATGTTGGCAAAGATGTGAAGAAAGGGGAACCCTCAGAAACTGTTGGGGGGACTGTAAATTGGTGTAACCACTATGGAAAATAGTACAGAAGTTTCTCAAAACTTAAAAACAGAATTACGACATCATCCATGACATCTACTCTAGGTATTTATCTGAAGAAAACGAACACTAATTCAAAAATATATTCGCACCCTGTGTTCACTGCAGCATTATTTAGAATAGCCAAGATAGAGAAGCAACCTAAGTGTCTATCAATAGATAAATGGGTAAAGAACGTGTGGTGTATATATACAATGGAATAATACTCAGCCATAAAAAATAATGAAATCTTGCCATTTGTGACAACATAGATGAACCTAGAGTGTATTATGCTAAGTGAAATAAGTCAGACGGAAAATGACAAATATCATGTGATTTCACTTATGTGTGTAATCTAAATAATAAAACAAATGAACAAATAAAACAAAACATGGACAGACTCAGAGAGAACAAACATGGCTGCCAGAGGGGAAGATGATGGGGGATAAATGAAAAAAGATGAAAGAGAATATGAAGTACAAACCTCCGGTTATATATATATTTAAAAGTTATGGAGATGTAATGTGCAGCATAAGAAAATAGTCAATATTATCATAATAATTTTGTACTGTGACAGATGGTTACTAGACTTATAGTGATCATATTGTAAGGAATATAAATGATGAATCACTATGTTTTATACCTGAAACTAATTCTGTATGTTAACTATAACAAAAAAAACAAAAACAAAAAAAGTACCACAAAATGCTGTAGTATTGTGTCTTTCTCAATGACTCATTTAAGGAAAAAGTATAAAGGGAAAAATAGCACAGTACATGAACATAATTCAAACTGCAGGAAACAAAAGCTGTAATGTTGCATTTTAAAATTGGAATAAGATTGTGAACAAAACACAACAAAAATTAATGGTAAAATCCCAGCTTTTTAATGTAAATACCACTGACTCGTTCCAAAAATGTTATTAAACACAGTAAAACTAATAAAAAACAAGATATACATGTGGGGTGGGTTGAATATTTTACTCAAATGATGTCTGGTAAGGATTTCTTACATACAACATTAAAAGATGATTCATAAAAAAATCAATGAATTAGACTATAGCAAAATTAAATATTTCCACTTTTCAAAAAAAACAAGAATGAAAAAACAAGCCATACTCTGGGAGAAAATATTTGCAAGTTATAGACCTGATAAAAGATCTTATAGCTAGAAATGATGAAGAACTCAATATTAAGAAAACAAACAATCCAATTTTAAAAACTTCCAAGAGATCTGAATAGGTACTTCACCAAAGAAGACATGTGGGTGGTGAGTTGGCACATGAAAAGATACTTAAAATCATTAGTCACTAGGGTAACAGAAATAAAACCACAATGAGTTACCACTACATACCAATTGGAAGGGTTAAAAAACAGACAGACAGTACCAAACACTGGTAAGTATGTGGAGCAACTGGAACTTCCATATACTGCTGGAAAGAATGCAAAATGATACAGCCACGCTGGAAAACAGTTTGGCAGTTTCCTATGAAGTTAAACATATAATTCATATGTTTACCATATGACCCAGCAATCCCACAACAAGTAAAATGAATATCTATGAATATTTACAGCAGCATTATTTATGACCATCAAAAACTAAATAATTTCAATGTCCTTCCATTGAGTAATGACTGAACGAACTGTGAGACATCCATACAACCATACTGCTCAGCAATACAAAAGAATAAACTGATATACACAACAATATAGATGAATCTCGTATGAATTATGCTAAGTTAAAAAAACTATATACTATATGATTTCATGTATATGACATTCTGGAAAAGAAAAGTGTCTGAGGATAGAAAACAGGTAAGTGGTTGCCAAATACTAATTTAGAAGAGGGACTAACTACAAAGGGGCAAGAGGCAATTTTGGGAAGCGATGAAACTGTTCTATATTTTGATTGTAGTAGTGGTGGTCACACAGCTAAGTGGTTTGTCAAATGGCAGAATTGTACACTAAAAAGGGTGAACATTACTGTATGCAAATTTTTCCTTAATTAAAAAAATCATGTTATTAAGTAAAACAAAAAACCCAAAACTACTGACATGCAAAAAAATTTTAAATGAGAAAAAGTGACTAAGCCTATTTGGGGAAATTAAGTTCTAAGATACAATTGTGCTCTATAAGACAGATTATCTCATGTTTTTGTTTGGCTTTACTTCTCTGGTAGTAAAATGAATACATCTGACTTCCTAAAATATACTTAAAAAAAAAAATGCCCACTAAGTCATGAACTCAATAAAACCCACCATCCTACATTCCCATCCGATCCCTTCAATCTCTTAACATCTTTTTTTTAACATTTTTAGACTATCCACCATGTCAGAACATTCTTCAACTCTATATTTCATCAATTTATTTCTCTTTATATTTTACTTCTCAAGATCTATCAGTTTTCCCCTTGATAATTCTTAGTCTTGTTCTTAGTACAGAAATTATTTCCCTATCACCTTAGTCTAGGTCCTTATCTTTTGCTCCTAGTTTCTTGATTTCAATCTATCTCTAACTTGCACTGAATCTATCTATGACTGACTAACCTGGTCTACTTAAAAGGCTTCTTTTAGGTCATTTTTTTTTCTGCCACATTGGGTCTGCCCCATCCAATTAGTAGAAGTTTTTCCAGTGGAAATCCACTGAAGGATACTTTAATGGAAAAAATCAGTTTAGCACTTGAGTATTACGCTCACAGAAATGTGAAAAAATGGGCTTAGATTATACTAAGAAACTAATCAGTATCAATATCATTTTGGAATGATTAAGCAAAAACAGTTTAATTTAAAAAAAAGTTAAAATCTAATTTAAAGAATTTGAGATAGCCCTTAGAAGTTACTTGGATTAACAGTGATGATATTATGCCCCAAATAGCCCTGGCCTAAAAAAGCTTCTAAGGTTTTGCCTTTTGCTATATTATTTTCTGATATTTTCATCAGTCCAAAGGGTTGGAACTTGTACAAATAAAATTAAACTTAAAAAATTTAATTGCCTCAAAGATACAACACCTATAGGAAGCAGTTACCAAATGGCGACTAGTTGGGGAATGCAGACAAAACTCAAGTAGATTCATGTTAATCTTGAACAGTTAAATTAATACTTTGCTATTCAATGGGTATACTTCTGATCAGGAGTTTCTGCATCACCTTTAAGATTTTTAGAAATGCAGAGTTTCAGGTTCTCCCCCAAAATCACTTAATTCCAATCTCCAGAATTTTAACAAGATCCCCATACAATTCCTATGTATATTAAAGTTTGAGAAGCACTGGCCTAGAATGGGAGTTGGCGAACTCTTTCTGAAAAGGGTCAGGTAGTATTTTAGGCTTTGTAGGCCATTATGTGTCTGTTGTAACTACTCAACTATGCTGTTTATCACAATTATTAAAAAAGATCACTTATATTAAGGTATAATAATTAAAGATGTATATACACTTATGAATGGAGATCGAAAACATGAGGCAAGAAAATGACAAGATTGAAAGAAGAAATACACAATTTAGCAATTATAATGGAGATTTTTAACAACCCTCTCAGTATTGGCAGAATTAGACAGAAAATCAGCAAGGATATAGATACATGAACACCACCAACAACCAACTTGACCTGGCTGATATTTATAGAACACTTTATCCAACAACAATGAATACTCATTCTTTTCAAATGAACATGATGTATTCTCCAGAATAAAACACATGCCGGGCCACAAAACAAGTCTGAATAAAAGACTAAAATAATTTAAACTATGTTTTCTAATCACATGGAATTAAATTATAAATCAGTAACAGAAAGAGAAATATGGGAAATCCCTCAATTATATCACGCAATAAACTTTTAAACAATTTATAGGTCAAAAAAGAAATTTCATGGGAAATTAGATATCTCGAGACAGCACAGTACTAGCATAAGGACATGGATCAATGGAAGAAAAAAGAGAACTCAGAAATTAAGTCTGACATTTATATTTAACTGATTCTAGACAAAGGCGCCAAGGCAATTCAACAGGGGAGAGGATAACCTTTTCAACAAATGGTGCTGGAACAATTAGAAAGCCATATTTTAAAAAAATAGACCCTTACCTCATGTCATAAACAAAAATCAACTCAAAAGAGATCATACTCCTAAATGTAAAAGCTAAAACAATAAAACTATTAGAAGAAAACTACTATAAGATAAAAATCTTTGTGACCTAGGGTTGAGTGAAGATTTCTTAGATATGATACTAAAAACACAGTTCATATAAAAAATTTGATAAACTGGCCTTCATAAAATTAAAAACTTATACTTTTCAAAAGGTATTGCTGAGAGAAAATGATAAGATTGGGAGAAAACATTTCCAAATCATATATCTCATAAAAGGCTTGTATCTACAACATAAAAAGAACACTTAAAATTCAATCATAAGATGACAAATAACCCAATTTAATGGGCAAAAGGTTTGAATAGATATCTTCAATAACTGAGATAAATGGATGACTAAGACACACATTTATAGATACTCAACATCATTAGAAACACGCTGACATACTCCTTGGAAAGCTTTTGTGTACCTCCAGTGGTATCCATACTATATTTGAAGACCACTGGTATAAAAAAACAAGAATAATTTGTTGACTTAGAAAATAATTGGTTAATAGGATTTGTTGATTTGGAAAGGTGTCAAGCATGAATGAGGCTAATTTGTAAAGGAAAAAGTAGGACTGGGAAAGGAGCTAAGGAGAAGAGAAAGAACTTTTGTTAGTTTCCCACCTTCTCCATCATCATCATTCTGACAGTCCTTAGCACTGGCAAGTAAAGTGAGGCAACACTCACAATGTTTTCATCATTTGGTTGACTCCCTCACAGGCTCCCTGCTCTAGCACCACACCTAGGCAAGTCTCCACATCACCCTTCAAATACATCTAGAAATCATTCTGCAGCAATTAACTGGTGCAAAGCAGAGAATTGCACCAAGCTCAGTTGACATTCCTTTAGGTCCTACATCTCAATTTGATGTACTCAAGTTAGAGTATTTGTAACACTGTAATAATTCTTTGTTTATATGCCTGCCTAGTCCCCCTCCCATTAGACTGTCTCAAAAACAGAGACATTTCTTATTCATTTTTTCTTTCTTAGGAGAGTCTCTTATCTGTAATTAGGTACTTGAAATGCTATTATGTATCCAAGCATCTTTTATATAAAATGTTTAGAGAAATGGCTATATAAAAGAAATGTACTGTAGTGAGACAAGTGGACTAGACAGAAGCTAGGTGATCTGGTTCTGGCTATTACAAGTGACTCTGGGATGTCTTCTCTGGCTTTCAGTTTCCTCGTGTGTAAAATGAAAGGATTAAAGTACAATTTCTAAGCACTCTTCAAATGTCAATATTCTGTAAGAATCTTTAATCTATGATTGCTTCATTAATGAACAACCAGAAGGTGGGATGTACATCACATGTTGAGTATTACTAATATTTTAGTACTGCTTTGCTAAAGATCAAACTAAATTATCCTATCAATATTCATTCAGTACTTCAATCCCTTAAACAAAATTAAATAAGCAACAAAAAATAATCTCCTTTTGAAATAAGGAACTTGACTTTTCAATTCCAATCATTTAAACTTGAAACAAACATTTAATCATACATCACAGGCACTAACATAATAAAACTATACGCTTACCTGCCAGGAAACCGCTCCCAAAATCGCTGTTGCAAGAAGACTAAAAAAAACTAACTGTTCTGAAATTAAGCAAAAATGGCGCATCCCTTTGGATGCCATGATTCTATCAAGGCTATTGTTATCTACTCTGTGGGTAAAATATACTTTATGGCAGTCATTTAATTTGGTATGGAATCCCCAAAGAGTTAAAAGAAAAATAATATGGCAAATCATCCAGAAAATTCCAAAAATGGAAAAGCCTGGTATTACAAAATACCAGAGATGAGTGTCTCTAAGTTTAAATGCTGAAAGAATAAAAAATGTAAATTCAATCATTCCAGCAAAAATGACAGAAAGTCTTCTGCAAATTCTTCCACGGTACAAAAAGGGTTTCCACCTCTCAGTCACTGAAAGTCCACTAAAATAAATATCAAGGAAAGGATCAGTTATCAGACAAATAAAAAAACATGCAAAAGCAATTGGATTTTGGGGTGTCTCCAATGAGGAGAAAAACAATAAGACTACAAAAATAACTAAGTTTGGAATGGCTAAGAAAGATTTCATTCTGAGGTCAATAATCAGCATGGCCAAAGCTACAACAAGTAAAATTATACTCAGAGACTTCTCCACCAACATAGTTGTGCTGGCAATGGCAAATCCAACAAGTTCCAGAAATTCAACTGTAGTTAGTAAAGTGGGTCGATGATGGACATAACCAGAAATTCTCTCCACCAAAGTGCATAATATCCTTAATACTATGGAAGTTAGAAGCAAATATTTGGTTGATTCTTCTTTCACATCATTTTTAAAGAATGAATTATCAAGAAAGCATAGGAGTCCAAGCAAGAATCCAAACCAAAGATTGGAGAGACTTAAACTTGCTGCTTCCATTGAAAAATAATAATAGAGTATGCTGGCAATTCCAAGAACAAAAAGACCAAGAATGAAGATTACCAAAATTAAGGAATTTGCTGTTTTTTCCCATCTTACATAAAGACCTAAGCATACAGCAACCAGTAAATTGATTCTAGCTAAGTAGCCAAGATAACGCACTGAAGAATGCATGTTCACTTCTTTGTTTACTTCTTCCAGTCTTGTCATTGCTAAATAGAGACAATGACTAAAGCAGTAACGCAATGATTTACACATGTAATCTGGCAATTTGGGCTTTCTCCCTGCGTTACAAAAATTAACTGCTTGTATTTCATCCAGCAAATCACATGTATCCGTAACTCCTATTTTAGCATTTTCTCTGGTGGAATTTTTCTTTAAAGTGATCTGAAAAGAAGAAAAAATATTTCAACATTAATTTTATGTAATTTACCTTTCACATGTAGCTTCTTCACACAAAATAATAAGTGAGAAGTAAAGTTTCTTCAGAAACCCAGTTTAAAACCTGACTTGCATGTGTCTTAATGATAATTGTTTCTGGCTTAAAAACTCAGTTTATCTAAATCAAAAAGAATGTGCTTTGTACTCATCATATGCTAAGGTTGTGTGACTAAATTACCAACAATGAAACTTTTTCCAGAGGTGGTAAGGAATTAGCCTAATTAAACAACATGCAAATATGAGATAGTCAACTTAGATTGTAGCAGACAGGTTTGGTACAATGAAAAGCTTCTCAGGTTTTAAACACAACTGAGAAACTTCATCATTACCTCTAATCTGAAAAGCACCAGTGTCCACGAAAGCGATCATTACTACTTGCCTAAAATCCTCTACATCTTTTTACAAGGCAGTTCTAAAATGCTCTGAAGTCTCAGCCTTTACATAGTTTAACTAACAAATTTACTAGAAGCAAAGTTCAACTGTGTTAAAGTTACTCAGTCCCTAAAGTTGATCCATAATTCTCCCTGTACTTTTATCTCTACTAAATTACTTTGATTATCAAACCTACTTTCCAAATCTAACTACTATCTCTGTAGCAAACCAATTCCTGACCTTTATAGTCAAAATTGAGAAGCTGGAATGCTAACCAATAGTTAGTAATAATTTTACTTTAAAAAAGTTACCACGATGATTATTCGTTAAAGAACCCAGATGATTATTTCAACCTTAAGTGTTGCCCCCACCCTCTGCAAGTTGTAGTTAAAACATGACAGTGGTCCAAAAACGATTTAACTATCTGCTAGATAATTCTTCAAAATTTCAGAAGAAATGATCAATACAAAGGATCTTAGTCACATTGAATATTTTTGGAGAATTCAACCAGATAAAAATTCAGAAAGTAACTAGCTTGTGATCAGCTTATTTATACTTTCTTAATAGCAGGACACTAAAAGAAAGACCCAAAAGAAACATGAGATAAGCTGGAATTAATCCTTAATTACCCATTTGGCTAAAGAATGCCACTGGGTGACAACCTTGGGGTATATGGGAGGTTCCACTAATACTTCTTCTAACTCTACTAATTCTATTTCGATATGTTCAACAAATACATTCTTTAATAGCTAAATCTATTTAATTAGCTCAGTATTGTAACTGATTTTCCTCAATTATACTTTCATTCAATCATTTCTTACTTAAAGTACCACACACCTCTATAGCAAATGTCTTCCATTAGTATATTTTAGTTTTATCTTTTTATTTAAGTATGAGAAACTGATAAAATATAGATGGCAACTGCATTTTTTTTTAACATCACCCCTATGTGTTATATAATTATTCAACAAATATGTTGGAATATATATTCTCAAAGGGTTGATGGGGTTCAGATGACTGAACACTGCTGGAGAAAAAAAAATCACACACTAAGCTAAATGGCTGCCACTTAACCACAGACATCCTTCTGTGTTTCTCTGGTCAATACTCTCTTCCATTTTGTGACTATCCAAACCTCTCTTCCCTATCTTCAAATCTCTGACACCCACTTCCCACTGCATTCTCACCAGATGACTTTGCCTCCAATATCAGAAGGGAATTTGGGTTTCCAGCACCACAAACCCACCTCTACACAAGGATGTCCCTTTCCTATCAGAGGCTAAATCTTTCATCCATAGTAAGTATCCCTTCGCCTCTGCCTCCTCCAGAACTTCATACTCTTTCCTCTCTCCAAACTCCCACTCTTCTCTGATCCATTAGAACTTAAACAATGGCAAAGCTCTCTTCAAAAATACCAAAAAAAAACAAAAACAAACAAACAAACAAAAAGAGAAACAGAAACAATCAAACAAAAACTATCCTCACTCAACCCCATCTCCTCTTCCAAGTTCAACTTTCTGTATTTTTGACAGCTAATATTTGATTGCTTTACTTTTCACATCACTAAAACTGTGGTTCCCACCACACAATAAACAGCTTTGCCAAATTCTGAAATGACTTTTAAGTTCCTAAATCCAATGGGTACTTTTCACTCATTATGCTGCACATCTTCGAACAACCTTTGATATTGTTGACTCCTCTCACCTCCTGAAACCTGCCCTTCCTTTAGATTCCAAAGACCAGTCTCCAGATTTTCTTCCTAACTACTGGTCTCTCCTTCTTAGCCTCCTTGCATGCTGTTCATTCTCAATCCAATCTTCTAATGTTCAATCCCAAGCTAGGCTTTTCTCTTACTACCTATTTTCTATGAGCAATCTCATCTTTTTCCATGTCTTCAATTATCTCTCTCTAAGTCCACACACACACACATTAATCTACTTGATACAAATAAAAGCACCAGCTCAGTTCTTCACTGTTAATAGAGGTAAAAACCTAGAAAAAAAATGAAAACACGTAAATAATAAAGTACAGCACATCCATATCATGTAATATATGCAGCCACTCTTATGAGCCAAATGGACATGGTAGAATATTTTTTTAAATGGCTAATTTACTAAAGTCTTTTCCCATTGACATTTTTCAAAATAATTAGCCTGAATCAGAGAGCATTACGATCCTTTTCAATTGATCTGCTATCGCTGGGGAATTATTTGAGAGGCAGGTAAAAATGGATCTCAAAAGAGTCAATCTATACATGGGAAAACTAATGCCTGCCAGAGTCTGTTTCATAAAACCCATATACTACTCTGAGCTTCCTCTTCTTCACCCCCTACATTTAATCCTCTCCAAGTACTGTCGACTCTTCTTCCTATACACCTTTTATATATTTATACTTCTTTCCATCCCCAAAGTCACAATCCCAATTTTGGTCACCATTGTCTCATGCTTGACCATCTCCCTGTATCCACTCTTGCCTTTCTCCAATTAGCGTCATTTTTAAAACCAAAGTTTGTCACTTCGCTCTACTATGTAAAACCCTCCTCTGGCTTCCCATCACCCTTAACAACCACGTTTAAACTTAAAATGCCTTATAAGATCCTCTGCATTGGACATGAATAACTCCCCGCCCTTATGAACGCCCTCTTGAACTTTGTCTTCCAGCCATGTAAACCTTTCATTTCTGAACTGCACCAATGCTATTCCCTCTACAAGGGCGCTCCCACTCCTCCTTCAGGCCCCACCAGAGTTCTCACACCAAGCTCACTCCTATTCTTTAGGTCTCAGCTTAAGTCGTTTTCTTAAGGTGATCACCCCTCCCCATTTATATGATCCCTATACTTCCTCTATAATAGTAAAATATTGATCACTTGTTTGCATACCCCACTAGATCACAAAGTCTCTGAAAATTTGTCTTCAATACTATATGCCCAGTGTCTAGCGCAAAGTCTGGTACGAAGTAGGTATTTAACAAATATTTGTTGAAGAAATAAATACACTTAATAAGAAATATTTACACTTAATAACAATGCCAGTTACTGGACATTTATTCATACACAAGGAGAATAAACAAGTTCCCTAATATCCCACAGCTAATAAGTAGGAGAGCTAAGGGAGAGACCATAAATTTCCAGATTGTTTCTCTCTCGGCCTTACTCCAGCCCTCACTTAATTCAAAGTCCTCTAAATCAGTAAGTTCCCTTCCGTGCCCTACCTCTATGGAATGGCTCACTAGAGAATACACTTTATCATCTGCATCATCTTTCAAATCAGAAACTATTTCCGTCCTTTCTAGGGAAGTGTCAAAAGCTGAAAGAATCAAACTGAGCAGCCAGGGTCAGAGAATTCCAGTGCTTCAGTTCTATGAATTCATAACTGTCTCAGCCCATCTCATAAAAGGAGAATGGCGCCTCGACTATTAAACCCCTCAGCAATAGGACAGTAACAGCAATTCTTGCATTCCGCCTCCTAACAAGATGTGGGAGGTCCGAGAAGGAATCTGGCAGTTCTTGACCACCACTCCACTTTGGGAGAATACGAACACAACCGGGCGCCCAGCTAAATGGGGAAATGATGACGGATATGGAAAGCTGCGCCCCCTCCCCCGCCCCCTTTCTATCCTCCAAGCCCCACCGTCAATGTCTCTCGCGGTAAGTATCCTACCCCTGCCCCTGGAAGCCGGCTAGACAGAGCTTGGGGACCCGACCACGGGGAGCCCTGGGCGGTGTCTGTGCCCAGGGCTCGCTGCCCTGCTGTTTACCCGCTAACTCCCCTACCTGACTAGGCCGCCGCCAACGCTTTCTTAATCTTCAGAATCGGCTCTGGCGGCAACGCAGTAAAAGGAGGGCCCTAAGGGCTGGGCCTACGACTCGGAACGAGGTGATGGCTCGCTAGGGTAGGGACGGGGTCTTGGGCCCAAGGCTGTACGTACTAGCGCAGGCCAGTCTTTTTGGTAACTTTCTCCATAACCCGCCGAGCCACCGCCACCATGTTCCTGCTGCTTAATCCGCGACGGTACGGAACGCCGCCGGGGTCAAATCGCGCGGCGCGCTTCCTCCTAGAGGCTCGGCCCCCTTCCCACCAAACTCGCAGCGCAGGCGAAGAAGGCAGGTGTACCCCGAGCTGTGCGAACGCGATATCCCACCTAGGGCGCAGGTCCGTCGCCTCTCGAGACCTGAGACCAGCGGCGGAGAACAGGGAGCGGGAAGGCCACGAAAGATCAGACCGGTAGTGTCTATCAAGCATCTAGGTCGCCGTCTCGAGCTGGACCGAAACGGGCAGGACGGGCGGGACTGCAACACGTGGACTGTAAATACTGCAGGAGGCTTTGCTGCTCTTTAATGTCTTTCGTATAATATATGGCTTTGTGTCCACTGACCTGCTAAATAAAGCCCAGGCTCCTTATGCTTGCCTTCAAAACCCTTCTCTCCTTTTAAAATTAAGACTCCTTTTAATACACCGACCGGGTCTTTCCTCCACCGACAACGCCCACCCCCGACCTGCTCCATTACCCCCGAATTCCCCGTCTCTTATACGTTCACCGGCCTCGAATACTTAGTTAGGGTTCGTAAACTCCAGAGGTGATTCTCATTTGCATTTGTATTCTGAGCACGCTGAATAAATGTAAGGAGATGATACGGGGGCAGCATTTCACAGCAGCAGTGGAGCAGGATGGTCTTGGAGTTTGAGTCCTGGTTCCTCCCCTTCCTACGTGCGACCTCGGGTTCTCCATCTAAAATATGGTAACAGAACCTTTTTCGCAAAATTGTTGTGAACATTCAGTGAAACTATATATATATATATATATATATATATATATATATATATATATATATATATATATATATATATATACACACACACACACACATATATATATATATATATACACACATATATATATGTATATATATATATATAGTTGTTTGTTTGTTTGTTTGTTTTTCTGGCATAAGATGGACCTTCAAAAAGTATGAATTCTCCTTCCCTCTTTGAGAAGCCTTGCTTGCTTTCCTACCTTCTATCCCTACCATCATTTTCTTTTTGTAGCTCTTAGGGAGGTCAATTAATCTCTCTGAACCCGAATTTCCTCCCATGTGAATGGATGCTCATAAATACCTACCTTACAGGGTTATAGGAATTAGATGATATATGTAAAAAAAAAAAAATCTTTAAAACCTTGAGATGGTTTATCCCTTTTAGTATTAAGCTCAAAATCCTTAAAAACATACAGACAAGTTGTTGTGTAGTCTGGCCCCTTTTCATGTCCAGTTTGACTTTCTACCACACTCCCCCAACTCTGCACTCCAGCCTGCTTTCATTTTCTCAATTGCAGAGACATGTAAATGTTCACTATTAATCGGTAGAGCATAGTGCCTGTTATACAGTTGGTACTTAAATATTTGTTTAAAAAAGTAGGCCTTCAGCAATCACTAGTTCTCTCCTCCTACTTATTTTCTATTAGTGTTATCTGTGTATTTGTCTTGTCTCTCCCAGTAGAGTGTGAATTTCTTCATTTTCATTTAACATGTTGAGGGTTGGGATGGGCAGTGCATCTATAGTGATGAAGTACTTTCAGACTCAGATCCCTCATATATAAATTAAAAGTTTGAATTAGATTCTCTCCAGACTTCTGTCTAACTCTAAATGCAATTACTACCCAATTCCCAAATCTATAATTCTGGATCTGTGGGAAACACAGTGTCAATATCCAACTACCTGCTAGATGTTTCTACTTGAATACATTGTCATCACTTCTAATTCAACTTGCTTTTAATGGACATTTACTTTTTTTTTTTTTTTTCCATTTCTACCACCTGAACCCCTCCTCTATGTTTGGAAAAATCCTTTCCTTAGAATCTGTTGGCTGAAACTGGAATGCCAAGGACTTGATTAGCCAATCATGTGCACCAGCTGGAAGCTACTGACAAAAAATGGCACAGAAAACTGCTCTATGGTTAACTGCAGGAGCATAGCAAGGTAGGCTCCTAGCATAGACTTGAAAGTGGTTCTAGTGGTGGAATCGCCATCCAGTATTAGGGATTCAGTGATTTGAGATGCCTATTTATGATGACGGGAACCACAGAGCCCTCTCCCATCATGTCTATGGTCTTGTTATTATTGTTTGTACTTTCTGGCCATGCAGGTCTAAGCCTCAATTTCTACCAATGTTCTGAGCTACCCAATATCCTCTAATAAATTTCTTTCTTGCTTAAATCAGCTACAGGTGTTTTCTTTTCGTCAGCACTAATACCTCATTAAAAGAGTGCTTTTTCGTCTTCCTCAAACATGATTTTGTACCTTATGACTTTGAAACCATTTTTGATGCTTGTTATCTTGTCAGTTTACTTTTTTAAAAATTAAAAAAAAATTGATTACAGTTGACATACAATATTTATTAGTTTCAGGTGTACAACAGTGATTACACATTTATATAACTTACTAAGTGATCAACCCATAAGTCTAGTACCCATCTGTTATCAGTATACTTTAGAATACTGTTCAGTGAGATGTGTATGTATTTGAGTTAACTTTAATATGCACATTCTGGGATGGGTAATTAGCATTTGACACTAATCAGTAATCTCTACTACAAAATTGAATATACAAGTGCTTCCAATATAAGTAAATCTGCACTAGAGGTATCTAATAGCATAAAGGATTAGAAATAATTTTTCATTGTGGAAATAACAGGTGTTCAAGATTTGTGGCTGGCTAGAATATTGTATAGGCCCTTTTGTCCTTGCATAAATGTGGTATAAAAGACTGCTGACACCTTCCAGATCAGCTCCCTGAGTCTAGACTGCTTTTTAGTACTGTGTCACAAAATATTCTTTGTGTACTGTTTTTATGCTTGCTTGTTGATAAATATTTGTATAGTAGCATTAAAGCTGAGACTTGTTTTCACCGTAGACATTATTACCAAGTAGCAAGGTAGGAGACAGCTCTCATCAATCTTTACTTGTTGAAGGCTACCAGTATTTACTAGAAGATCCTGACAATTGTGAAGGCCAAGTGTTCATTTTCATCCACCATATTTTTTGCATTTATTATTCCCTTTCAATTTCCATTGTCACTACCCTAGTTGAGGTCCTAATACCTGAATTGCTTCAGTAACTTCTATGCTGGTCATCTTGATATCAGCCTCACCCCAGAGTAATCAATGCATCACACTGGCCCTCTGATACCCTCTTAGCACCACTTCTTGGATTAAAACCAAGTGACTTCTACAGGATACAGAATAAAGTCTAAACTCAGTCTGGTACATGAGGCCCTCCGGGACACAATCAAAACCCCCTTTGCTTGACACTCTAACCTGAAACTAAAAATATCAGAGTCAGTTCCTGACATCTGGCACACCCACAGCCAAACACCAGGATATAACACAGCCACCTGGGAACTACTTCAGTGACAGGAGATTTCAAGAATAGTTATCGATGGCAGTGTAAAGATCCTAATAGCAGGAACATCCTTTCTTCAAGATTTTTATGTAGACAAGGTCTTCTAGGCCAGGAATTTCTCCCAGAGGAGTTATTTCAGGCTAAGAACATGTGTTGAAAATATAATCACAATTTTAAAAATTAAAAAAAGGAGAAATGGATGATCCTATCATACATTTCAGTCCTCTGTGGCAGGGAGTCGCAGGTAACTCCTACATTATTTCTTCCTATCTTCTTGCTTGTTTTCCTCCTACTTTCAATTCTTCAATCCTGTTAAGAGCTAAACCAACTCAGATTTTCTTTCCATAGATGATCTGGATCTGCTGGGCCTAATCCCTTGCTATTTTTATGTAAAACTTTGAGATTACAAGGTGCTTTCACCTATACTGTTTAATTCAGTCTTTAAAAAAACAGAGTGATGTAAATATTTTCATCACTATTTCACTAATAAAGCAACCAAGGTTAAAAGGCTGTTCCAGAACAGAGACTTAAACCTTTCTTTTAGGTTCACATCCTAGGCCATCAAGTGCAACTTTCTAAATATTCCCCACCTGGGGGAACACAGGTATTTCAGTCTCACTACTGCTGTTCACAGTAAGTAGAGAAAGGGTTACAGTGTTGAATGCTGGTATAATTAGAATCACCTGGAAGATTTTTAATCTACACCCAGACCCAGGCCCACCCCAGATCAATTAAATTAACATCTCCTCTGGAGTAAGTCCCAGGCAGATTGGGCATTTTTAAAGACTTTCCCTGCCCTGCTCCCCAGTGATTCTAATACGAAGAAAAGGTTGAGAACCACTGAGTTATTACTTAAATTATTGCAGTGATTCTCCATGTGTGGTCCCTAGACCAGATACATCAGCATCACCTGGAAGCTATTTAGAAATGCAAATTATCAGGCTCTACCCCTAGATCCACTGAATCAGAAACTCTAAAGGTAGAGCCCAGATTTTAGGATTAGGTTCAGATGTGTATGACAGAAAAAACTCAGTGGCTTAATAGCAGTTTATTTCTGTCTCGTAAAAGCAGTCTAGACCTAGATGTTCCAGAACAGATGTGATGCTCCTTAGTATTAAAGATCCTAACTTCTTCTTTGTTGTACTTCCACTTAGGACATGACATCTTCTTTATAGTTGAAGATGGCTGTTTGATTTCCAGCTATCACTTCTGAATTCCAATCACAGAAAGAAAAAAGTGCAAGAAGCAAATGTACTCCCCACACCCCCACTTTAATGACTCTTCTTGGAAGTTATATAAGATACTTCAGTTTATATTACATTGATCTCTATTTAGTATTTACAGAGTCTGGGAAAAGTGGTAAGTTTCTAAGAGGCCAGATACCCATCAAAAATCAGAGTTCTCTTTCTGAGAAAGAAGGGAGAATAAATAATGGATGGAAACAAGCAATCTTTGCCAGAGCTTAACAAACTCTCTCTACCTCCCAAATTCTTAAGATAATAAATGTCATTATTGTTGAAGAACTTGGGTTTTCTATTTTAACTGATGCACCTTATTTCATTAGCCTTTCCACTGTAATAAAATGGCAAATATTTCATTATATGGCTGAATCATGATTTAATTTTGAAAACTTTAAATGTTTTTAATTTTTGCTATCAAAAATACTACACTGATGAGCACTTTGGCTCATTGAACTTGTGATATATTACATTTCTGGTTATCATTTTGGAATAGATTCCTAAATAGGTTAAAGAATATGAACATTTTTAAGACTCTTAATTCATACTGCTGATTTTCTTGCCAGAAAGGATCCATTTTGTGTTCTCACTTGGCACGTCCAGTGCGGCTCTGGAAAATATACCTGAGTGGGAACGGTGGGAGATTAAGAAAAGAAAGACAGAAAGCTGGGATCAGGAGGTCCACTGTCCACTGATGGTTGAGCAGTGGCAGTTTTATTTTTGCAAGCTGCTTTTATACAAGAACATACAATGGCTGGCGTAAGCAGTTTCTCTAAGGCATAGCAATACTGTTTCTTCTACTTCTCTAAAGCCACATTTATCATGACCTTCAGCTTGTTTGTCTGCCTGTGGCTACATTTGTACTTTCTTGTTCTCAGAAGCAATTTGCAGAGGCGAGGCAACCCTTGATTGTCCTTGCAGACTGCAAGGACCTTGTCATTTTACAATCCGCTCTCCACACTCACTGTCAGTGAATTACATTTTGTCTTTTTAAGATTTTTTTTTTTTTTTACTAATTTTCCTTTTAACATTTTGAAAATAATGCTGTCTTCCTGCAATCTAAAGATGCTGATGAAAAGTGTGATGCCAATTTGATTACCTTTGTAGGTAATCTTTTTTTTCCTCTTAGCTTTTAGAAAATTGTCTTTATTCTAAATCTTCTTGAATTTAATTAAGTTTAAGAAAACTCTGTATTTTTACTTAGTAATCATTTTTTATTGAAGGATTCTAATCATTCTTAAATTCTGGAAAAATATTGCCCATTATTTTATCTAGTATTTCCTTTTGTTCCCTTTTCTCTATTCTCTTATGTAGAACTCCTATTTCTAATATATATTGGAACTGTATCTACACTTCATGTTTCTTTCATATTTTTTACCTCCCCTCCCCTTTTTTGTGTTTTTCTGAAAGAATTCTTCAGTTTGATAGTACAGCTACTAATCTAGTACTCAGACTATTTTTTTAAAAAATTCCCTCAGCCACTTTTTAAATTTCTTTTTCCCCTTTGAAAGATCTATTACCATGTTATAATCTATTTCTCATTTGATGGCATTTCCCTTCTTTGAGAATATTAAACATACCTGTTTTAAGTTATTCTGAATACTCATTTTACTGTGTGGGTCCCAGGCCTGGCTGGTCCCAGGTCTGGCTGTGATCCAGGCTTGCAGCTAGGAATAGGACCCCAGATTTAGAATGTTACATTAGTGTAGTAGGGTGCCTACACCTAAAATATGTAAACATAATTCAGCTTATTGTATTACACGTGTGGCTGAATGCCACTATTGTACTCTGATATATGTGGAGCCCATGTGGTCCCCTGGGGAGCAGAAGAAGAGCAGAAAGGGAGCACAGCAGTTTGATAAAACTCACCTGTAAAACTGTCTGGTTCTGACTTTTTAATGAGAAAATATTTGACTCCCTTTTCAATTTTTTCTGTGACAGTCCTTTTCTACTTTGTATTATACTTTTCATGTATTATTTTGTCTTTCCTACAAGGAAAGACAGCTTCTTGAAGGCATAATATATATAATTTCTCTTTTTTTTTTTTAAACGCCTACAGCACCTGGTCTTCCTAGGTGGTCTCCCATCCAAGTACTAACCAGGCCCGCCCCTGCTTAGCTTCTGAGATCAAACGAAATCAGGCAAGTTCAGGGTGGCATGACTGTAGACTATATGATTTATCTTGGTAGCAGAATTTGGTAAGTAAAAGAATGCCTTGCACAGTGTAATGCAAATACTTATTTAACTTTACTTTCTCACAGCATCATATACATAGTGCCAAAATTTTATGAAACTAGTTTCAAAAAGATATAGTCATTCAGTTACATTGATTAGGCAACCCGAGTAATGTGGTGGATGAGCATAAGCTTTGAAATCAGATAGACCTAAGTTGTATTCTGGCTGAGCTATTTTTCTAACTCTGTAACTTTAGACAATTGCTTAACATTTCAAAGATTCGGTTTCCTCAATAGTACAATTGTGAAAATAGTACTTTGTAGGCTTGTTGAGAGGATGAAAGTGAGACAATGTTCTCTGTTCACTTAGCATAATACCTGATAATAGTTGCTTAATAAATGATAATTGTTATTATGACTACTGAAAGGACTTTAGAACTGAATGATATTTTCCAAATATGTATCTTTTGTATTGCTCCAGTCATTATTTTCTAGGCTGTTGTCATGTCAAAAGGGGATACTAAGTCTCCAATTTGTCCTTGTATTCAACCTCTGTAGTACCATAACTTTAGTTGATAGATTCAGACAAGTACTTTCTCCATGGAAGAGGTTACACTCCTAACTTGGAATGTAGCCCCAGCTACAGTAGGTGTGCTTTTGTAGAGCTAGAGAAGTCAGTACTTCAGAAACTGAACTGTTTCAATTTTTTTTTCCTTATCATTTAAGGCTGTGATATCCCTAATCCTTTCCTACTCAAAATTGGTGATTCTTCTAATTTATATTATCATACTTTATGCTTAATAACTGGATAGTTGAATGAAACATACTGAATAATTGGTTACCTGTCTTTACAAATCCGTATTTTAAAGAGATAAGACAAGCTTGTGTTGAAACTTGTAGTTTCCATTGAACTCTTACAAAGTAGGTTGTAATAAACTGGGTATCTTTTACATCATTTTCTGGGAATTCATAAGGGAGAAAATCGAAGATAAGAAAATTTTACACTGACTAACTTGCTCAGCATGGTTCTAGAGAGTGAATATCAGAGATTTTGAATTGGGTGGTAATGGTGGAGGTGAAATGGTCAATGTGCACGGAGGGCACAGAGGAAGCAAGACTGAGAGAAAAAAGGAACAAGGTTATTAAAGGCTATTTGCTAAAATAAATAAGTCACTATGTGTTGTATTCTTACTCTGTGACGATTTGCCCAAGATCTCATAGCATTTAGTGGTGGAAACCTACCTGAATACATAGCCAGCGGAAAGTAGTTGGAATAATGTGTCCCTTACATGAATTAAGAAACTACTGGAGCATTACTCTTATGGAGTTGAAGAGATCAATTAGCTAAACCTTCCTTTTAAATATATGGTAAAGCTAATGATGGTTTACAAACTTAAATTATTTTATTGGCAACAAGGGGGAGGTGCGAATTGGATATTGAGACCTGGTGAGAAAGTTGGATCTGAGACAAAGATATAAGAAATTTAAATGGGTAGGGGTAAGCAGAGCGGAGAAGAAATTATATAGCTCCAAGTCACTTATCATTGACCTAAGCTATATTTCTACAAACCATTTCACTTTTCTGAAGCATATATTGAGCTATAACCTAATTCTGAGAATACATTAAGTGTTAAACTAATTAATAAAACAGAATCAGACCACCCTCCAAAATTTGTAAACTAAGTATCAGCAGTGGTCCTGTGTCATCTCACTTGGTAAAATGAATTCATTTGCATATATTGATCACCAGTTTGTGCGAGGCCATTTCTAGGATGAAGATACAAAACAGGATAGATGAGGGCCTTGCCTACATGACACACATACAAACAAGGAAAAAGAAACTTCATATAGGGTTATTCAGAGACTACAGTTCTGTGAAGAGACTGTATTAGTTTGTATGGACTGGGAAGGTCCTCCAGAGGAAGTAACATGTAAGCTAAGATCTGAATAACAAAAACAAAGAAGCCATGCAAATCAATATAAAAGAAATTCTAGGCAGAGGGACAAGCTAGTGCAAAGGTGGGCAGAGGTTTGTCCCCCACCAGGACTTTAACATAGAAGTTAAAGTGACTGAGAGAGTTAGGTTGAAATGGAGAGGGAGGGAGTGGCAACATCATTTATATTTGGCACTTCCATGAGGGATACCCACATTTAAGTAAATTGCATCTAAATTGGTTATGAACAATGCGCCAAAAGGTCATGTGAACCAAGCAAGACTAAAGATAGTTTGTGACATCTTAACTCTTATTCTGTAGCTCCTCATTCTAAGTAGTACTATTCTCCAGGCCACCAGGGTCCTTCTTACCTTGATAATACCTCTGGTTACATAAGCTCCAGATCATCACCTTTCCTATCAAAATGTTATCATTTTACTTTCAAGTCCCAGGACCCAAATGTTTTCACAGTAACTTATACTCTGGTTCTTTAATATTTGCTAATGGTTCAATGGGTTTGGAAAATATAAAGCTTTTTACAGTCAATCCCTCAGAGCCCCCTTCCTTTTCAGGTCTGTTTCCTAAGCATTTTTCTTCTTGCAGGCAGGCTCCGGGGATTTGGACTGCATACCTCTCTTCTTTCCAGCAATCGCCCATCTACCTTATTTCCAGGGAATGTTTCATCCACTCCTGCCTTTGGGAAACATGTTATCTCTTGGATTCCTAGTGAAAGGCCTATGGCAAGTTGGAAACTATGAATGTTTCTTGCTGATTTCATATTTACTATATATTTTAGCTTGTCTCTGCAGACTCTCATCCAGAGATGTGTTACAAGAATATGAGAGAGAACTAAATTAATACTGGCCATGGTCATGTTCGTATTTTTTTCCTTGGTTGAAGGTAACAGACTTAGCTAAAGAGTGGCATTAAATGTAAAAAAGATTTGAAGGTCTAGGGAATAAAAGTAAATGTATATGACTTAAATGTAGGTTCTATAATAGCCTCATATAGAATATCTCTGTGATCATTAATCATATTCTTATAGATATTTGATTCCCCACAGAGGCTCAAAGATCTATAGAAAGAATGTTGTTATTAGACTATAGAATGATTTACTTGTTTGTGACTGTCTTCAGTACATATGACATACAGGCAATAAAAGGATACAAGTATGTTCTCCTGGGTTTTCTTTATAAAGAGTTGCAAACAGGCTTGGATCTAGGAAATACAGATATTGATTTTTCTTTTGAACAATGCTCCCTATTATTTTTACAGTTTGCATGGGCATCCCAATCAAATATTAACAAATTTGTTTTACAGCCTTCTAATTACTGACAAATTAAAAAAAAAATTCTTTAGTCAATGTCTATGACTTACTTCTTTGTATTTTCCTTTAACTTAAAAAAATAGGTTACCATCTTTGGTACTATTGAAGGGCCCAATCTTATTGTTAAAATCTAGTTATCAATACTTTTGATTACTAAAAACAAGCAGTGACATTAGCAAGTGTTTTATATTACTGCCAAAAGTGGAATAGCTTTCTATTAATTGAGCAAAGGTATCATGGTTAAAAATAAAATTTACAAGTTGAATGCTATTTATGTTGACTAAAAGTTACCACTCAACAGTGCCGTATGTAACAAGATTCTTACTTGAAAAATACAAATTAAACTACTGAGCTCATTCTGAAATAATTTAGGATAAAACATACATTCAAACCTGATTTTAATTAGAACAAAAGACTTTCCAATTGTTGAGGTTTGAATTTCTCTAATAATACAAAGTAGGGTTCAGAAAACACAGTACTTCTTTTTATAACATTTAGAGATCCTTAATTATGAAATTGTTAGCTATTGTAGCATGCTTGTTTATTGGATATTGTGTAATATAGGCCACAACTAATAATCTCAGGGAGCTTTGTGTTTAGTGGATCATGAATATGAATTTTTATTATGAATTATGGAGGTTCTTATCATTGTTTTTATAGGAAGAATTCAATTATAAATATTGTAATAAACATTTGTCCTTTAGACTAGTAATTTAGAAAAATTTATGTTCTACCTTTGCTATCATCTAACAATTTGCAACACAAAGAAGCCAAGTTTTAAATTTACATGCTGCTTGCCTAGTGTGTGGACTCTTAAAGAGGAATACCCGTGCAGCACTGTGCTCAGAAAAGTATGGGAAAATGGAGCAAAAGTTCAATTCCATTTTTTTTCCCTGCTTTTAATGATCAGAGAAACTTTAGGTTGCACTTTTCTAGAAGGTTGAGCGATACATCCCTTTTGTCCACAATGTATTTGTAATTCGCTAAACAAACTTTTTTTGCCTTCTGTTCCATTTCTGGGAAACAAATTAAGGGCAAAGGTGTAGGATCAGTAGGCTATCATTCCTAGATAGACATTGACTCCATGAAGGATGTTTTGTCATCTTCATTAGGTCATAAGCACAACGAAAGCAGGGGACCGTGATCACATCAATCCCTATTATTTGCCTAGTATATTGCACATGGTAGAATTCAAACATTTGTTCAATGAATAAAAAACTTTCACATCATGAGAAAGACATCTGCTGCCTTAAAAACTGATATTCTTACCTAAATTATCTGATGTAATTTTCAAGGAGAGTAGAGTATGATATTATTGACATACAATGAACTAGAATTTATGCTGGATTGTCACGTTTCTTCGATAAACATAATGACAGTGCATGATAATGAGGAAATCACTTGAGCTCTCAGGATCTCAGTGAATGGATTTATGAAATTAAGGGGTTAGATGAATCCAGCTATAAAATCCTGTCATTCAAGTTCTAAATTGCTTCCCAATTCTGAAATCACTAGGTCAAAGACCACAAAACTTTGTTTACAAATACCAGACAATGAATATTAGAAAATTTAAAATTTTTAATAAATGTGCTTTGTTCACAAAATGTGAAAAATACAACAAACACAAACATACAGTTTCAGGTATGCCACCTCCTACCACGTGGCAACTATGATATAAACTACTTGATCTTGAAGAATCCAACCAAATAATCATTTGTTTTTCAAACACCAAATTATTTTGGAGAACCCTGTTGTAAACATGACAGGAGACCCCTTAACTTCTTTATATCCAAATGAAATCATTCTCGAGAATACCCATACAATATTAGAAGACTCCATTAACTTCTCTTGTCATTACATATATAATCTTGCACCAAGCCACACAACTGCTTATATTCTAACACTTATACATTGAATTGGCTCTGGTGGAATATGTATTAGTTTAAATCCTGTGCCAACCTAATTTGAATAGCTGAATTTATAGTAACAAATGATATTTATAAATTAAAAAATTTATACTAAGTGGTAGTATAGGTTTTATAAAGAGATTTTTCTGTAAAGTACTAGTTAAAATACATCATGCACATTTTGGAGCATAAGCAGAATCTGTAAACAAAAGAATTTATAGCACCAACATTTTAGCTATAACACAGAGGCTGACTCCAAGGTTGTATTTACACCAACCTCTCAAAAGCAGTTTCATTTACTTTCAAAGCATTTTCATTTGGTATGTTTTCTTTGCCCTTAGGATAGTATTTAGTCAAATCAAAGAAAACAAGCAATATGGTAAAAGTACTACCAAAATACAGTTTTGTGTTATCTTGAACATCAAACTGGATTTTTTTCTTCTTTTGGGGGAGCTACAAGACTTGATCCAACAATGCTTAACTGGAAAGAAAAGTCAAGCCTAATTATTAAGCTATCTTATGCTATTGAAAAGTAAATGAAAAATTTCAAGTTACTTCTGGCATATTTGAGCAATCAATATTTATTGCATGTAATTAACTTTTTAAAGGTTAATTACAATCTTATTACTTTCATTGATTTAGAATGTGATTTTAATTTGAAATATCAGGTACACACGCAACCATTTATATCTTAAAGAATACATTTTGTATTTCTACGTAAAGTTTGCCATTCAAAGTTAACTACAGCAATTCACAATAAGCACAAAAACATCAGTTTTACCAGAGTAAAGAAGTGCAGTTTATGAAATTTAGGTCAACTACTGAAAATGAAAGTTCTTTTAAAAACACACATACGTACGTTAACCATGAAATCTGAAACTGTGATATTTCAGTGCAAAAACCTCAGTATGAGGTAATTTTAATGTAATAACCACTTGAAAAAAACTCCACACAGTGGCACTCTTAAAAATGATAATTTACATGAGAATTGCTGGCTGATAAGATAATATGGACTAAATGTTCTTAGCTACTTAAACTAAATCTTGTCTTATTGGGACATACATTTCTCTTTAATCATTTGCTTCTGATTCAGAAACACAGAAAGGCATTTGTCAATGTGGAAAGGGAAAATTCCCACAGCTAACTAATAGTTTATACTTTCAAAGAAAATTTTTAGCTAGGATTTAGACAGTAATAAGAATACCGAAAGGTCTGAACCATTTTATGACCAGCAAAGGGTTAATTTAAATTTTTTTTCTATATCATCAGACTTGTAGTGCAGCACCTCCTTAACAGAAAGGCGAAGACCCTTTATCAAGGCTGGTCCAGATAAAATAAAAGCTCTCTTACAAGTGCAAACCCTTTCACAAAGGTCAATATAGAGTATTGTTCCTTGCTTAAATAGAACGTTTTGTAAATGAAACCTAAATTTAAAAAAGTAGAAGTGAACTCTCACAGTTAAATATACTAACACTAAGGCCCAAGAAAGGTATGAAAATTCTACTTTGGCAATGGTGTTTATTGTACTGTGCTAATCAAATTACAATACATACTTTGGGGGAAATCTCACCCCCAATGTCTGATGTTGCCAAATGAGCAAGAACAAGGGAAAAAAAATTATCATCAATTCCAAAAAGTTCAGGAAATGTTGGATCATCACACAAAACTGGACACAGAAAATGGCTTTCTGTAAAAGATAACAATTTAGTTAGAAAAAAGAATAAGTGCATTACAAAACAACTAAACCAATCTGTGTCACACTTACCTTGTGAATTATCAAAGTGAAATCTACTGCTTTCTACATATCTTAAAATTTCTCATTGTAATGTTTTAAAGTCAACATTGAAAAGATAAAAAAAGAAAAATACAGAGCAAACTAAGCTTCATTTTTCACAATAACACTACAAAGGTATCTTTCTATGATCTCTTAGTGCTAAATGCTAAAGTAACAGTGGTTTCTGCTATGACAAGGGTCATTCTGCATGAAACTTTAAGCTTTCTATATAAGAATAAATTTTAAAATCCAGAAGTAGAAAAAAATAGCAAACTCTGTAAACCTTTGCATTTCTATGCAAACCAGGTTTTAAGTACTGAGTTCATGTTAGTATTTCTGATTAGTGTAAGCAATTAGTTTAGGAGTCTGGACTAGTAGGGCCTTTTGCTTTTATATTAACTTAAAAGTAATATGGGATCTTCTAGCTCATAGAAAGGAATGGAGCTGGCTTGACTTTCTCCAGAATCTGAGTCGTATGGAGCATCAGGGAGCTCTGTAAAACCATATGCTAGTTGTTCATCTTCTATATCTGATCGAACGTAACAGGAAGGGTTATAATATTCTTCATCTTCTACGCTGTTGAAATCTTGAGGAATATATAACATCCCAGGGTAGTTCCTACTAACCAAGTCACTTGTGGTTTTTAGTGAGATTTTTCTAAATGCCATCAGATGCATATGTGAAAATTTTGAATACCTGAAACGTTTAAAACCTAGGGACTCTATAGCAATCTTCCAGCTTTTCATCATCATAGCATGACGGTTTTGATGCGAGGAATCAGGTGTGATGATAAGCAATAAACCATTTAACACTAACAGTTCATGGGCTTTCTTGCAGCAAATCCATCTCTGGTAAGGTGATGGAAAATAAGAAAGAAGGAGAGAAAAAACAACCACATGGAAAAGTTCTCCAGGAAGAGAATCAATAGGATTTTTCAGCTGCTTCAAAAAGGCATCTATAGCATCCTGTGCAAGCTGGAGTGGCTGCTGAAGCTGCAAGTTCAGGAAGTCACATTTATATACACTCTGCAGAAAGGGAAAAACAAGGCATATTAAGAATTCCAAGATTACTTCTACTTCATTGCACAGATTTTTACACCAAACTATTTCAAAACATTTATATGTAATTCAAACTTTAATTATGCACCTTCCCCTTCTAACTTATTCCATTTGCACAGACTTATTCACCAAAACTTTTAGTTACAAAAACCCCAAAGAGTAATTAAGCCCACACAATTTCTAGTTATTAAAAAAATATATTTGTTTAACAGTTAATTTGAGATTAGAAATAATTTTTAAGTATGTGAATCTTTTAAAAGTAATAAATTTGGAATTTAATTTGGGTAAAACTTTACAGGAATGGTTTATTTCTAAATAGTCATATTTATATTCATTTCAACATTTACAGGTACCAAAACAGGCTAATATAAAAACAACTTTATACAAGAAATACCATGAAATAAAGAAGTCAAAGAGGCATTCTAAAATTGTAAAAGCAGCATACCAAAACTTTAAGGTCATGAAAAACAACTTTAAACAATTAACTTTAACATCCTAAAACTAATTTTAATATTACATTTATTCTATTAAAAAGTTAATCCCAGGTTTGAAACAAACTACATGTTAAATTTAACTTAGACAAATGACCATGGGAAACAATAGCATCGCATGATTTGCTAAATATTAAAAAACTACAAGAATGATCCAGAATAAGTGGTTTTACAATTAGATAAACTTAGTTACCTTTATCATATAACCATAATTATTAATAAATTAACAAAGATATGAGCTAATTCCCTAGTCCCTCATTCTTGTTAGTAGATAGACCAGCTGGTTACATAATCATCTGAACTACCTATTAGGGAAAATGATACATAAAGCTCTATTACATAGAAAAGATTGTTTTTCCTTCTTCCCTTTACTTTTTTTTTTGCTAGCTTTATTAAAGTGTAACTGACATACAAACTGAAATATAATGGACGAATATATTTAAAGTGTACATCTTTGATAAGTTTTGACATTTATACACTTGTGAAACCACTGCCACAATCAAGTTAATGAACACATCCAACACCCCAAAAAGTTTCCTTGTGCCCCTTTAGAATAACTTCCTCTCATTCTCCCTGCTCTTCCCCTGCCATAAGTCAATTGCTGATGTGATTTCTATCACTATAGATTAGTTTGCATTTCCTGGAATTTTATATAAATGGAGTAATACAAAATAATGTACTCTTATTTTGTGTGGTTTTTTCACACAGCACAATTGTTTTGAGATTTATCCTTTTTTTTTTTTTTGCATGTGTTGATAGTTTATTCCTTTTTAATTGCTGAGGTATACTACTGGATCAAAGATATACCACAGTTTGTTTATCCATACACCTGTTCATGACTATTTGGATCATTTATAGTTTTTAGCTATTACAACTCAAGCTGCTATGAATATTCTTATTTGTGTTTAAATGGATATGCTTTCATTTGTCTTAGGTAAATATCCAGAAATGAGATGGCTATAATCAATTTGTTCATATAGTAGGTGTATACTTAACTTTTAAAGAAACTGCAAAATTGCTTTCAAAAGCAGTTATAGAGTTTTACATTCCCAGCAGAAGTACACGAGAGTTCCAGTTTCTCCAAATCCTCAGGTGTGTAACGGTTTACAGTGGTTTTAATTCCCATTTTCCTGATGAGTAGTGATGTTTAGCTTCTTTAGATGTACTTATTTACCATCTGGATATCTTCTTTGGTAAAGTGTCTGTTTAAATCTTTTGCCTATTTAAAAATAATTGGGTTGCTTTAAATTGGGGCGGGGGTGTGGTGGGGGGAGAAGCCTACCCATTTTCTTATTGAGTTTGAGAGTTCTTTGTTCTGGATACAAGTCCTTATTCAGATACATAAGTCAAAAACATTTTCTCTGTTTGTGGCTTGTCCTTTCATTCTCTTAACAGTCTTTTAAAGAGAAGATTTTTTAATTTTGATGAAGTCCAAGTAATCAATTTGTTCTTTTATAAACTGCTTTTGGTGTCATATCTAAGAAATCTTTCCTAATCAAATGTTACAAAGATTTTCTTTGATGTTTTCTTCTAGAAGTTTTATAACTTCAGGAGTTTTTCATTTAGATCTGTGGTCCATTTTGAGTTCATTTATGGTGTGAGGTATAAAATGAAGTTTTTTCCTTTTATACATGGATATCCTATGGTTCCAATGACCATTTATTGAAAAGACTATCCTTTCCATCACAGTTGAAAATTAGCAGTCCAAAAGTTTGGGCCTATTTGTGGACCTTCTGTCTTGACACCAATAATACATTCTCTTGATTATTGAGCTTTAAAATAAATTTTAAGACAAGGTAGTGTTACTCTTTACCATTGTCCTTTTTAAAGGTTTTAGTTATTCTAGGTACTTTGAATTTCCACACAAATCAGAATAAGTTTTTCAAATTCTACAAAAAAGCCTGCTAGGATTTTGATCAAAAATGCACTGACTCTATAGATCAATTTGAGGAAAAATGACATGTTAACAATATTGAGTTTTCCTACCAATAAACATGGTAATCATCTCTTTACTTATTTAGGTCTTTAAGTTCTCTCTCTAGTTTTCATCGAGAGGTTCTTCCACATCTTTTGTCAGATTTACATTAATTTATATTTATATAGATATGTTCATATATTAAATAAATATTGCATATTTTTATGCTATTATAAATGGCACTGTTTAATTTCTACTTAATTGTGGCTAGTATATATAAATTGATTTTTGTATATTGATGTTATTTTACGTATGCAACCTTGCTAAACTCATTTACAACTTGTAGCAGTTTCTCTGTAGCCTCCAAGGAATAAGCTAATAGATGATTAATGTCATTTATGAATAAAGACTGTTTCACTTCTTTCCCATTTGGAGGCCTGTTACTGCTCTTTTTTTTTTATTGTACTGGCTAGAACCCCTATAGCATGCTGATGGAAGGGCTGAGAGTAAATATCCTCATCTTGTTTTAGTTCTAGTTCTTGAGGGAAAAGCATTTTTTGTTTCACTATTAAGTGTGACATTGGCTGTAGGTTTTTTCAGATACTCTTTTGTCAGGCTGAGGAAACTGCCTTCAATTCCTTCAGAATTTTAATCAAGAAAGAATGTTTGAATTTTTGGGAAATACTTGTCTGTAACTATTGAGATGACCTTTATTAGTGTATTACTCTGGTGAAAGACAGTGTTTTTTGAACATTAAACCAATCTTGTACTCCTGGAATAAACCAAACTTAGCCAAAGTTGTATTATCCTTTTTGAAATATTGTTGAATACAATATGCTAAAATTTTATATAAACGTTTGTCTGTATTTATGAGGAATACAGTACATAGCCCCCCCCCCTTTTTTTTAATTTCCGTAATGTCTGTCTGGTTTGGTATCCGGGTAACAGCCTCCTAGAATGAGTTGGGAAGTATTCTATCCATTTCAATTTTTTGGATGAGTTTTTTGGATAACTGGTATTACTTTTTCTTTAACTGTCTGGTAGATTTTAATGGTGAAGCCATGGAGGCCAGTAATTTTTTTTGTGGGACAGTTTTTAACTGCCAGTACAAATTCCTTTAATATATTCAGATTTTCTATTTCTTCATCAGTGAGCTTGTTAGTATGTGTCTTCAAAGGAACTTTATATTGCATTCTGTGCTCACAACATAGGTCTAGTCTCCTTTCATCACCATATATTTAACCTCCTTTCCTTCTTCATTCCCGTCTCACTTGTTCCCTCAGGTAACCACCATACTGTTGTCTGTGTCTATGAGTTTGTTACTTTCTGTTTTATATCCCACATGAGTGAAACCAAATAGTTCTTGTCTTCGATCTGACTTACTTCATTAAGCATGATACTCTCAAGATTCATCCATTTTGTCAATATTCGTGGCAATATTTCATCCTTTTCTTTAGGCTGAGGTAGTGTCTCATAGTGGTTTGATTTGTATTTTCCTTCTAGCAAATGAAGTTAAGCATCTTTTCATATATGTTGGCTATTTGTACTATCTTCTTGGGAAATGTGTCTGTTCAGGTCCTCAGCCCACTTTTTAATTGAATTGATTTTTTTGGTTGTTGAGTTGTAGAAAGTCTTTATATATTTTGGAAAGTATCCCTTTATTGGAGGTACTGTTTGCAAATATCTTTACCCATTTAGTTGGCTGATGATTACTTTTGCAGTGCAGAAGCTTTTTAGTTTGATGTAGTCCCATTCATTTATTTTTGTTTTTAATTCCCTTGTCTTTGGAGACCAAGTTACATAAGTTTAGTACCTATCTTTTCTTCTATGTATTTTACTGTTCCAGGTCTTATGTATTTAAGTTTTTAATCTGTTTTGAGTTAATTTTTGTATATGGAGTCAATTTCATTCTTTTCCATGTGGCTCTTCAATTTTCCCAACAACATTGATTTAAGAGCCTTTCTTTCTCTCCACTGTAGTTTTTTGATTCCTTAGTTGATAGTTGCCCATTTAGGTATGGGTTTATTTCTGGGCCGTCAATTCTGTTCCATTGATTTGAGTGTCAGTTTTCTGCCAGTATCATATTGTTTTGATTACTGTAGCTTGTAGTATAATTTGAAGTCAGGAATGTGATATCTCTGGCTTTATCCCCCGTCCCCCCATACTTCAGGATTGCTTTCAGCTATCTGGGGTCTTTTGTGGTTCCATACAATTTGAGGATATTTGCTCTATTTCCTTGAAAAATGCTGTTGGAGTTTTGATGGGAACTGCATTAAAAATGCATACTGCTTTAGGCAGTATGGCCATTTTAGCAATGCTGATTTTTCCAATCTGTGAACACAGAATGTCTTTCCATTTCTTTGTGTCTTCTTTAATTTCTTTCAACAAAATCTTGTAGTTTTCAGTGTATAGGTCCTTTACTTCTTTTGCTAAGCTTATTCCTAAGTATTTTATTCTTTTTGTTGCACTTGGCAAATGGGATTGTTTTCTCATTCCTTTTTCGATGTTTCATTGTTAGCATATAAGAATACAATGGATTTTGTACAATGATTTTGTATTCTGAAACTTGAATATATTTGTTTATTGTTTCTAGTAGTTTTTTTGGTGGAATCTTTAGGGTTTTTACATATAAAAACCCTAGGATTTATATATTTTACTTCTTTTCCAATTTGGATGCCTTTTATTTTTCTCACTTGGCTAGGACTTCCAGTACTATAATGAATAATAGTGCTGAGAGTGACATCCTTGTCTTGTTACTGATCTCAGAGATAACTTTCAGTTTTTCACCATTAAGGATGATAGTAGCTGAGGGTTTGTCATAAACAGCCTTAATTATGTTGAAATACTTTCCTTCTGTACTCTTTTATTAAATGTTTTAATCATAAATGTATATTTTCAAATGCATTTTTTGACATCTATTCACACGATCATGTGCTTTTTATCATTTTTTTTGTTAATGTGATATATCATACTGATTGATTTGTATATGCTGAAACATCCTTGCATCCCTAGAATGAACGCTACTTGATCATGATGTATTATTTTTTTTAATGTATGGTTGGGTTCAATATGCTAGTATATTGTTTAGAATTTCCACATCTATGTTCATTAGAGATTTGTCTCTAATTTTTTGTATTGCCCTTACTAGTTTTGATATCAGGGTATTGTTGGCCTCATAAAATGAGTTAGGAAGTATTTCCTCTCCAATTGTTTGGAAGAGTTTGATAAGAATAGGTATTGAAATATTCTTTGAATATTTGGTAGAATTCACTAGTGAAGCCATCTGGTCCTGGACTTTTACTTTTTTGGCTTTTTGATGATTGTTTCAATTTCCTTACTGATCAGTCTTTAGATTCTCCAATTCTCATGATTCACTCTAGTAAGAAGTTGTCCATTTCTGATAGTTTATCGAATTTGGCGGTATATAACCTTTCAGGACTATACAGTACTTTTGTATAAGTCCTTTACATTTTTGTGGTGTCCATTTTACCTCTCTTCCTTCATTTCTGATTTTGAGTCTTTTTTTCCTTTGTAATAGCTAGAAGTTTGTCAGTTTTATTAACCTTTTCAAAGAATCATGTCTTTGTTGCATTACTTTTACTACTGTCTTTTTGTTCTCTATTTTGTTTAATTCTGCTCTAATTTTTATTATTTCATTCCTTCTACTGACTTTGGGCTTCATTTGTTTTCTTTTTAGTTTTTAAAGGTGAACTATTAGGTTGTTTGAGATTTTTCTTGTTTTTTTTTTTGAGGTAGGCCTGTAATTCTATAAACTTCCCTCTTATTACTTTTGCTGCATCCCTCAAATTTTGATATATCATATTACCATTTGCATTTGTCTCTATATATCTTTTGATCTCTTATTTCTTCTTTGACCCAGTCACTCTTAGTAGCATGTTGTTTAATCTCCACATATTTGTTTTTTCCATCTTTCTTTTTGCAGTTGATTTCTAATTTCAAAGCATTATGATTAGAAAATATGCTTGGTATGATTTCAATCTTCTTAAATTTATTGATGCTAGTTTTGTGCCCCAACATATGGTCTATCCTTGAGAATGTTCCATGTGCACTACAGAAGAATGCATATTCTGGTGTTCTGAGATGAAAGGCTCTGTAACTATAGATTATGTCTATTTGTTTTGTCATTTAAGGCTGAAATTTTCTTATTGATTTTCTCTTTAGATGATCTATCCATGGGGTATTTACTATAATTGTGTTTTTGTCAGTTTCTCTCTTTAGGTCTGTTAGTAATTTTAGTGCTCTCAGGTTGGGTGCATATATATTTACAAGGGTTACGTCTTCCTCATGTATTGTCCCATTTATCATCATAAAATGTCCACCTTTGTCACTTGATATCCTTTTTTATCTTGAAATCTATTTTGTCTGATAAAAGTACAGCTTCACTCACTTTTCTCTGGATACTATTTCGTGGAATACCATCTTCCACCTGTTAACCCTGAGTCTATGTGTGTGTCTGTAGCTTAGATGGATCTCCCAAAGGCAACGTATAGTTGGGTCTCATTTTTCAATCCATCCTGCTACTCTGTGTCTTTTGATTGTTGAGTTAAGTCCATTTACATTTAGGGTAATTATTAATATATGGAGACTTCTTATAGCCATTTTATTGTTTGTTTTCTAGTTGCTGTTTCCATTCTCCCTAACCCCGTGTTTCTGTTTGTTATTTTAGTTTGGTAGTATTCTGTGATCTTTTCCTATGTTATGTGTCTCAGCTCTAGATTTAATTTGTTACCATTAGGTTTATGCGAAAAAAATGTCATTTATACCATAATTGTTTTTCTTCGGATTGCATGTCATTTCTATTCATCTGTGCGAGTTCTGTCTCTCCACTTAAATTATCTCTTTTTGTGCTGTGTGTTCATTTCCAAATTGCAAAAGCTATTTTATTTTTAAAAATGTTTTCACGTTTAATTTTTGTTATGCCTAAGTGTTTAAGACACTATTCTGAAAAAGTTGCAACTTCCTGAGCCATATGTCATCTTACTCAATTTTGTATCCTTTTGTCTTTTTATTTCAGGTAGAAGTGCTCCTTTCAACATTTCTTTTAATGCAAATTTTGTGGTGATAAATTCCTTCAGCTTTGGTTGTCTGGAAAAATCCTTTATTTCTCCTTCATATCTAAAGTATAACTGTGGATATATTATTCTTGGCTTGTGATTGCTCTCTTTCAATATTTTGAATAGTTCATTCTTAGCTTGTATGGTTTCTTTGAAAAATCCAATGTTAATTTAATGTGGTTTCCATTATAGGGTACAGTCTCCTTTTCCAATGGCTACCTTGAGAATTCTTTGTCATTAACTTTTGACAGTTCTAATCTAAAGTGCCTTGAAGGGTTTTTTTTGTTTGTTTGTTTGTTTTTTTTGAATTGAGATAATTAGGTGTTCTGTTAGCTTCTTAGATCCCAGGGTCCAGCTCTTTCTATAAGTTTGGGAAGTTCTCATCTATTACTTGTTTGAATAAGTTTTTTGATTACTTCTCCCGCTCTTCTTCTTCTGTATACCCTTTATTCTTCTGTATCTCTTTCTAATGGAGTCAGATAGTTCTTGGAGAGTCCTTCTGTCCGTCCATCCATCTTTCTTTCCTCTCAATTCTCTCCTTCCACCTGAGTCATTTGTAGTCATCTATCTTCAAGATCACTAATTCTTTCTACCATCTGGTCTGTTCTATTTCCTAAGCTCTCTCATTCTTCATCTCATTTATTTCTTTAGCTCTAGAAGTTCTGTTTGGTTCCTTTAAATAGTTTCAATTTCTTTGGTAAAGTAACCTTTTGTTTGCTGATTTTATTCCTGAGCAACAAACTACCTTTGTGAGTTTTCTTCTATCTCTTGAAGTTTCTCATGTATTTTTTATTTTCAGAATTGTCATCTTTAATTGTCTGTCATTTAAATCACAACCTTCCAGGACTCTGAGTTTATTTTTTGGAGATTTTTCATTTTCTTTCTGAACTATCTTGTTACCTTGGTTAGTCATGGTACTTGATGGATTTTTTTTTTTTCCTCTGCTTTTTAAACTACTAGTTGCCTTTATCTCTGCTCAGCAGGTTGGTAAGTAGAGCTCTTTCTTGTGTTTACTAGTATATGTTGCTATAGTGCAAGTTTTAGTTTTCTCTTACGTGTACTACTGGGAATTCTGGGATCTCTGTGGGGTGGTGTTGCCTCAGCCTGAAAACTGCCCCATATTCCCTGGGGAGGTGGGCATCCCTTACAACCAGTTTGCCTTGGTCTCAGGGCACCACCCTTGTGAAGGTGTGTGATGGGTGATGGTGTCCCCAGCCTGTGAATTCCTGGCGCTCTCTCCTGCAACCAGAACCACCAGCACCAATCATACTATAAAAAGGTATCTCAGCTGCCTCTACTAGGTTCCAAAGTGACAGGTGGGAGAGGGTTGGACAGGGGAGGTGGCCTGGCATCTGTGGGCTTTGTTCTCTTCACTGGGTTCAGCGCGATGAGTGCAGGGCACTCTAGCTGGAATGTTGCTTCTGCCCCTTGGCAACCTGCATATATTGCTACAGAATTTGCTGGAACCAGCTATAAGATGGTGATGGGGAAGACTCATCCCTCTGCAGCTATTCACTTTGCCGAGTGGGTGCTGCACCTGACCCCTCCACTGCTACCACATTCACTGAAGCCAAGGCCAGTGCTGGAATATATCTGTGGCTCTGGTCTTTGTCCTTCCCCATATCATGTGTCTTGCGCTCACTACTAGAGGCCCACCTTCAGATGTCTCAATGTGCAGATCTCTCAGATATGTTTATGTGTTGAGCAGGGACTCCTTTATTGAATTATGGTTGTCCAACCTATTGTATCTTTAAGGGTAGAGACCAAGAGGTTTTCTCACACTGCCATCAATCTCAATTTTCCCTTTTTTTCTGAAAGTTTTCTATTTCATTTAATTTAGATCAAATTTCTGCTGATACTTATTTTCTGTCTTTTTTTTTTTTTATGCTGGAAAGTTGCTCTCATTGCTTTAAGACACTTCTTATTTTCTAATAAAGGTGTTTAGTATTGAAAAATTTTCCCTAAATACTACTTTATTAACATATTAGGCATGTTGGTCTCTTATGTTTTATCTTCATTCCAAAATGTAGTCCAATTTTCCTGGTGAGTTCTTTAAGTAATGTTTTAATTGTTTGATCAATTATTGAGATATTGAAATCTCCAACTATATATAATTATTATAATTTGCTTAATGAGAAGGTGTGTAAATGTCTCCAACTATAATTTTACAAATGTCTATTTCTCCTTGCTAGTTTATCAGTTTTTGTTTTATGTATTTTGAAGTTGTTATTAGGCGCATAAATGTTTAGGATTGAGCTGTACTCTGATGAATTAATCTTTTTATCATTATGAAATAACCATTTTTTTATTAGTTTCAAGTATACATTACGTTGGTTATATATTTATATAGTTTATGAAATGATCCCCCAATTGCTTTCTCTCCTCTGACTCTACATCTAGCCATTACATTAATGCTAACTGCATTCCCGATGCCGTGCTCCCCATTCCTGTGACCATCTATCGACTACTAATTCGTACTTATTTAACCCTTCACCCCCTCCTAACTTCCCTCCCCTCTGGCTGTTACACTGTCCTCTGTAAGTCTGTTTTTGACTAGTTTGTTCTTTTTGTTCCTTAGATTCTGCATATAAGTGAAATTATATGGTACTTATCTTTCTCTGTCTGACTTATTTCACTCAGCCTAATAACCTCTAGGTCTATCCATGTCATTGCAGATGGTAGGATTTCATATTTTTTATGGCTGAGTAATATTCCACTGTGTATATATGTGCTTCTTCTTTATCTAATCATCTGTTGATGGGTATTTAGGTTACTTCCACATCTTGGCTATTGTAAATTGTGCTGCCATGAATATTGGGGTGCACAGATCTTTAAAAATTATTGTTTTGGTTTTCTTTAGATAAATATCAAGAAGTGCAATTGCTGAGTCCAAAGATATATCCATTTTTAATTTTTTGAGAAACCTCCAGACTGTTTTCCATAGTGGCTGTACCAATTTGCAATCTCACCAACAGTGTATGAGGGTTCCCTTTTCTCCACATCCTTGCCAACACTTGTTCTTTAATTTATTGCTGATAGCCATTCTGACAAATGAGGTGATATCTCATTGTGGTTTTAATTTTCATTTCTCTGATGATTAGTGACCTTGAACATCTCTTCATATGTCAATTGGGCCATCTGTATTTCCTCTTTTGAGAAATATATTCATGTCTTCTGCCCAGTTTTTAATTGGATTGTTTGCTCTTTTTGAAATTACCATTTTTATTGCTATTAATATTCTGTTATGACAATCACTTTGTCTGAATACAGCTACACCAGCTTTCTTTTGTCCATCCTCTTGCTTTTAATCTGTATGTTTATGATTAAAGTGCATTTCTTATATGAAGCATATATTTGTGTATTGCGTTTTTATCCAATCTGACAATCTCTGCCTTTTAATTGGGGCATTTGAGCCATAGGGATTTAAGGTGATTATTGATACACTTAAGTTTAAATCTGTAATCTTGTTATTTATTTTCTATTTGTCCCATCTGTTCACTGTTTCCTTTCTTCTGTTTTTTTCCAATTTGGGGTTTAACTGAATTTCTTTATGATTTCATTTTATCTTCTTTATTGGCTTATTAACTATAACTGTTTTGTTACTTCAGTGGTTGCTTTAAGATTTATAATATACATCTTTAATGTATCATAATCTACCTTCAAATAATATTTCACCATTTCATGTATACATAAGAACCTTAAAACAGTATATTTCCATTTCTCCTTTCTCATTCTCATTCTTTGTATTATTGTTGTCATATTTTGCCTTCATTTTTGAAAGATATTTTCGCTAGGTGTGGGATTCTAGGTGACAAATTTTATTTTTCAGTACTTTAACATGTCTTTTTTCTTTTTTTAAAAAATCCTGTGGCTGCTTTAAAGATTTCCTTTTACAATATTTTTTCAGGGGGAGTTTGATTACATGTTCCTTGGTGTAGTTTTTTTGGTGCTTGGGGTTTGATGAGCTTCTTGGATTTGCAGACTTGTAGCTTTTATTAAACTTGGAAAATCACACTCCTCCCCACCCCCCATTTGGGAAGACATTCCAATTATGCTTATATTTGGCCACTTGATATTGTTTCACTGCTCGCTGATGCTCTTACATTTTAAAAATTATCTTTTCTTTGTTTTATTTTGGGTATTTTCTATTGCCATGTTTTCAATTTAACTTATGCAATATTTAATATATCATTAATTTCATCTAGTTTGTTTCTTATCATACTTTGTAGTAATCCATCTCTAGAAGTTAGATTTGCATATTTTAAAATATCTTCCATGTATCTACTTAACTTCTTGTAACTATGGAATATAGTCATAGTTCCCTTAATGTCCTTGTTTTCTAATTTTAACATCTGTGTCAGTTCAGGGTTGTTCTCTGTGGGCTGATTTACATTCTCACTGTGGGTCTTATTTTCTTGTTTCTTTACATGGCTAGTTACTTCTTTATTGATGCCAGACATGATGAATTTTACCTTGTTGAATGCTGGATGGCTTTGCATTGTTATATACATATTCTTGAGCTTTTTTCCTGGGATGTAATTTACCTAGAGACAGTTTGATATTCTTGTGTCTTGCTTTAAAGATTTGTTAGGTGGGACTGGAGCAGTTTTCATTGTAAGGCTACTTATTCTCCACCAGTAAGACAAAGCTCTTATGTGTACTCTACCCAATGTATTGTGATTCTTGAGGATTCCAGTGTGGCTGGTGGGAACAGTTACTATTTCTAGCCTGTGTGAGTGCCAAGCACTAAAATCTCTGGCCCTTCCACATGGTGCTTCCTTCAGACTCATGTAGTTTTCTCACACATGTATTGATCTGTATTCAGCTGTGTACTCAAGGAAGACTCTGCAAATCTGAAGTTTTCCCTCTGTGCAGCGCTCATATCTTTGATAGTCTGTCCTAGGAACCCCAGCTGTCTTGGTCTCCCAGGATTCTGAGCTCTGCCTCCACAACTCAGGGTATCAGCTGGGCTCGGGGTTCTCTCTTTGTGCCAAGTCCTAGAAACTATCTGAAGGCTATATACTGATACAATTGTAGGGCTCATGTTATTTGTTTATACTCGAATAGGGAACACCAACCTTCATTACCTGATGTTCAGTGTCTTGTAAACTACTGTGAATATTTTGTTCACATTTTTTGTGTGTTTCGGGCAGGGAAAAGAGAATCAGTCTGGTCTGTGTTATTCAATCTTGGCTGTAAGTACGTCTCTCCTCTTTGTTTTAATTACAGAGTTCTGGAACTGTGAAAGTCTGATTCCACTACTAAACTTATGTATGGCAGGTGTTTTGCCTTCTCTAGTGACTTTACAGTTTAAAGTTTATAGCCTTATCTGTAAAAAAAATTAAATATTTTAAGAATAACATGTGAACCTGAAGTTTAGAGCAAATATTCATCATTTCTCAGCAGCCCCTAAGGACATTTCTAATTTATATCTTGAGGAAAGAAGGAAAGAGCCACCTATACTTTAAAACTGTAACTCCAGATGGCAAAAGGAATTCTCTGCAGTAATAAGCTAAGAACAGCAGTTTTACCATGAAGCAAACATCTGTCTATCTTTAGGAAGTAGATTCAAAAGTAATGGTGTTAGAATTTTCTTGTTCCTCAATGTCACTCACATAGATTTAAACTAAACAGTCATACTCATCAAAATTAAAGATTTACATAAAAGTTGAATGTTCTAGATGTCAGAAACATGGCCGAGTAAGAGATGCCCCTAGATCTCTCCCCTTGAAACAACAATAAGCTGAACATCTAAAATTCAACCCCAAACACCTAACCTTTACACGAGCACGTCTGAGTGTGGAATCTTCACATAAGAGCTACCACAGGTCAGAACCCAGGGAGTTGGGTGGTAGACTAAGAGAAAAAAGAAGCTGCCTCTTACAGCTGGAGCTCACTTGAGGAGGAAGGGGAGAGGAGAAGGTGCGGTGGGTTCCCTGAACAACCCTGTCTGAGAGAGCTGTGAGCTCCACACAGCAGCAGTGCCCAAGGATCAGGGCAGAAAACAGAGAAGAGAGGAAGGCAGAGAAGCAACAGCGGATTATTATCAGCCACGGTTGCAAAACGCAAGGCTAAGCCACAGCCCCCATTCTTCAACCCGAAGGGCCCTGTCCACCATATCTTCCAAGAAAGAACACAGCGAAGCCCCAAGGGAATCTGAGGAAAGGCTGCCGAAACTGTTGCTAACACTGACAAGGGCTGAGACTGAGGGTAGCAAATGTGACTGAATATTTATAAGAAAAAAAGAAGCATATTAAGACTTTATATAAAACAGGGGTCCAAGAGACTTAGATGCCACCTACTGGAAAACTAAAGAAAAATGCCATCTTAACAACAGGCTAAAGAGAGACCTTTATACAATAAATCTTTCTGGAAAAAGAACAGAATAGACTTCCATTAATGACCAGGCAGAGAAATACTCCATTAAACACCATGAACAACCAAGGTGACAAGGCAGCTCAGAAAGAAAGAAAAAAATCTCCAGAACATAAACATAAGCTTAAAGACATAGAAATATGAGACTTAAATGACAGAGAATTCAGGATGGTACTTCTAAAAAACTCAATGAGATCCAAAATAATTCATATCGACAATACCAGGAATTGAAAGAACAACTAGATGAGCAGAATGAGATTTACAGCAAGGAGATTGAAATCCTCAAAAAGAACCAAATAGAACTTATGGAGATAAAAAAGGAACTAGCAAGCTTTGGAAAGAGTCAACCAAATGGAGGAAAGAATCAGTGATGAAGACAGAAATCTAGAAATAAATCAGAAGGAAGAATAGAGAAACCAAGAATAAAAAATAATTGAAGAAGAATACAAGAACTAGCTGATACCATCAGGAAAGAAAACATAAGAATAATGGGCATTCTCAAAGGGTAAGAAAAGGAGCAGGGATTAGAAAGAATTTTCAGACAAATAGTTGATGAGAATTTTCCAAATCTAAGGAATGAACTGGAGCTTGGATTCAAGAAAAGTCAACAGAATACCCAATTATCTCAACCCCAAAAGGCCTTCTTCAAGACATTGTATTAAAATTATCAAAAATCAATGACAAAGAAAGAATTCTCAGGGCAGCCAGGGAAAAGAAGGTAGTAACCTACAGAGGAAAACCTATTAGATCATCATTGGACTTCTCATCACAAACCTTACAAGCCAGAAAGGAGTGGAATCAAATATTCAAACTATCAAATAAAAGGAACTACCAGCCAAGAATGATGTATCCAGCTAAGCTCTCCTTTGGATATGAAAGAGAAATAAAGACCTTTCTAGACAAAAATTGAGAGAATTCTCCACTAAGAAGCCTGTATTACAAGAAATACTGAAATGGGTCATTCACCTAAAACAAAATGACAAAAAAAGCCCCCACAAAAACATAACGATGAGTAAGGCAACTAACAGGCAGACAGGAGCAGAGGAGTGCAACCCTTAAGAAAAACGGGGCATTAAAAACATAAACAATAAAAGAGATTTGCTATTGCAAGATAGTAATGAACGTTCAGCAAACATAGGGACAAATCCAGACAAAAATAATAGAAAAGGGGAAGATTCAAAGATCCAAATTCACAAAGAGGAATGGAGATAAGGCACAGGCAGAAGAAAATGGACTACTATATATACATACATACATACATACATATACATATTTACATATATGTATAGTCTATCCTCTACATATTTGTAATGGTAAGCACATGCCAAAGATTCAGAACTAAAGTATATAACATAACAAGAATGACCAAAGGAAAAATCTGCTAAACTCAACCAAAAAAGAAAGAAACAAACAACAACAAAAAAAGGCACACAAGGACTAAGCAGCTATTAGAAACACCGAGCTACTAGAAAGCAAAAGATAAAATGGCTGCAAGACCTCATATTTCAATAATCATCCTAAATGTAAATGGACTGAACTCACCAATAAAAAGGCAGAGTTGCAGATTGAATCAAAAAATAAAACCCAACCATATGCTGCCTTCAGGAGACACATCTCAGCTCCAAAGACAAATACAGACTCAAAGTGAAAGGGTGGAAAATGATATTTCAAGTAAATGGCATTCAGAGAAAAGTGGGAGTAGCAGTACCAATATCGGAAGAAACAGACATCAAAATCAAAAAGGTAAAGAAAGATACTGAGGGACACTTCATAATGATAAAGGGAATCATACTCCAAGAAGACATAACACTTAATGTCTAGGCTTCCAATCAGGGAATCCTGAAATATATAAAGAAATTACTAACAGAAGTAAAGGGAGAAAAAGACCAAAACAGTATCTTAGTAGGGGATCTAAATAACCCACTGTCAGAAATGGACAGATCATCCAAACAGAAAATCAATAAGGAAGTAACATCCTGAAATGACACATTAGACTAACTGGACATAATTGACATTTACAGAGCCTTTGATCCCAAAAGAGCTGCATATACATTCTCTAGTGCACATGGAACATTCTCAAGGATTGACCACATACTGGGACACAGAGATAGCCTCAACAAATATCAGGGGGATGAAATCATACCAACCATATTCTCTGATCATAATACTTTGAACCTAGAGATCAATTGTTAAAAGAAAGTGAGAAGAACCACAAATACATGGAGATTAAACAACATGCTACTGAAGAATGACTGGGTCAGAGAAGAAATAAAAAGAGAGATCAAGAGATACAGAGAAATGAATTGATAGGACAACATATCAAAACTTTTGGGATACGACAGAAGTGGTCATAAGAGGAAAGTTCCTATCATTACAAGCCCATCTCCAGAAACAAGAACGAGACTAAATAAACAACCTAACGCTTCATCTTAAAAACTAAAGAAACAAATAGAGACTAAAATCAGCAGAAGGAAACAAATAATTAATATTAGAGCAGAATGAAATGAAATTGAAAACCAAAAAAAAACAATAGAAAAAATAAATGCAACAAAGAGCTGGTTCTTTGAGAAGGATAATAAAATTGACAACTCCCTGGCTAGACTCATTAAAGAAAAAAGAGAAAGAACACAAATAAACAAAATCAGGGATAAAGGAGGGGAAATTATGACAGATAAGGCAGAAATATAAAGGATCATATAAGAATACTCCAAAAAATATATAGCACTTAATTTAATAACCTAGAAGAAACAGAGAAGTACTTAGAAATGCAACCTTCCTAGACTGAATCAAGAACTAGAAAATCTAAATAGCCCGACCAGCAGTATGGAAACTGAAACAATCATCAAAAACCTACCAAAAAGTAAAAGTCCAGGACCAGATGGCTTCACCAGTGAATTCTACCAAACATTCAAAGTAGATTTAATACCTATTCTCCTTGAACTCTTCCAAAAAATCGAAGAGGAGGCAATACTTCCTAATTGATTTTATGAGGCCAATATTGCCAAAACCTAGTAAAGATAACATAAAAAAAGAAAACTACAGACAAATATCTCTCATGAACACAGATGCAAAAATCCTAAATAAAACATCAGCAAACCGAATACAGCAACATAATAAAAAGATTATATACCACAATCAAGTGGGCTCCATCCCAGGGGCACAGTGATGGTTCAACATATGCAAATCATTAATGTGATACATCACATAAACAAATTAAAAAATAAGAATCATCTGATCATATCAACAGATGAAGAAAAAGCCTTCGACAAGATCCAGCATATATTTATGATCAAAACACTTAACAAAATCGGTTTAGAAGTAAAGTACCTTAACATAATAAGGCCATATATGACAAAACCTCAGCCAACATTATACTTCTTGGTGAATAACTAAAATCCTTCTCTCTAAGATCAGGAATAAGACAAGGCTGTCTGCTATTGCCATTGTTCTTCAATATAACATTGGAGGTCCTAGTGAGTGTAATCAGGCAAGAGAAAGATACAAAAGGCATCCCAATAGGAAACGAAGAAGTCAAACTGTCACTATTTGCAGATGATGATTCTCTATACATAAAACCCTAAAGATTCCACAAGAACACTACTAGAAACAATAAGCAAATACAGTACAGTTTCTAGATAGAAAATCAATGTTCAAAAATCCATAGCATTTGTATACTCTAATAATGAACTGTCAGAAAAAGAAGTGGAAAAAAATAATTCCTATTAAAATTTCAACAAAAGAATAAAATAACGGAATAAATTTAATGAAACATGTGAAGGACCTATATAATGAAAACTATAAGACCCTTTATTAAAAAAAAAGGAAGATAGAAAGAAATGGAAAGATATTCCATGTTCTTGGATTGGAAGAATCAACATAGTTAAAATGACCTTATTACCTAAAGCATTATACAGATTTAATGTAATCCCCATCAAAATCCAAACAGAAATTTTTAAAGAAATGGAACAAAAAATCATCAGATTTGTATGAAAGCTTTGCAAAAGACCCCAAATCACCAAAGCCATCCTCAAAAAAAAGAACAAGGCTGGAGGCATCACTCTGCCCGACTTCAAATTTTACTACAAAGCGACAGTAATCAAAACAGCATGCTATTGGCAGAATAACATACACACAGACCAATGGAACAGAATCAAGAGTCTAGAATAAAACCCATGTTTATATGGGCAAATAATTTTCAACAAAAGAGCCAAAAACATATAGTGAAGAAAGCAAAGCCTCTTTAATAAATGGTGCTGGGAAAACTGGAAAGCCACTTGCAAAAGAATGAAACTAGATTGTTGTCTATCACTACACACCAAAATTAACTCAAAATGGATTAAGGACCTAGATGTAAGACCTGAAACTATAAATTACATAGTAGAAACAGAGGAACTAAACTCAAGGACTTGGATTTTATGAATTTGGCCTCAAAGGCAAGGGAAATAAAAGCCAAAATTAATGAGTGAGACTACATCAAACCAAAAAGCTTCTGCACAGCAAAAGAAACTGTCAACAAAGGAAAGAGACATCTATCCGAATGGGAGAAGAAATTTGCAAGCAATGCATCTATAAGGGCCTAATATACAAAATATACAAAGAATTCATAGCACTCAATAACAACAAAAAAACAAACTAATTTAAAACTGGGTAGAGGATCTGAAGAGACACTTCTCCCTAGAGGACATACAAATGGCCAACGGATATATGAAAAGATGTTCCACATCGCTATCTATTAGGGAAATGTAAATCAAAACCACGATGAGATACCGTCTCACACCTGTTAGAATAGCTATAATCAACAGGTCAAGTAATAATAAATGTTGGAGAGGATGCAGAGAAAAAGGAACCCTCATACACTGATGGTGGGAGTGGAAATTGGTATAGCCACTCTGGAAAACAGTATGGAGGTTTCTCGACAAACTAAGAATTGATCTACCATATGATCCATCAATCCCTCTACTGGGTATTTATTGCAAAGACTTGAAAACCCATATCCGAAAAGATATGTGCACACTGATGTTCATAGTAGCACTGTTCACTGTGGCCAGGACATGGAAGCAAATGAAGTGTCTTACGATAGATGATTGGCTAAAGAAGCTGTGGTACATATATACAATGGGATATTACTCAGCCATAAGTAGAGATGAAACATTGCCATTTGCAACAATGTGGATGGACCTCGAGATAATAATGCTAAGCGCAATAAGCCAGACAGAAACAATGGAAAATCACATATCACTTATATGTGGGATATAAACCTAAAAGCAACAAACGAACAGGACAAATAAACAGGACTCATGGCCAAGGATAATAGACTAGTGGTTACCAGAAGGAAGCGGGGAGAAAGAGGTAGATGGTGGGAAAAGGGTCAAATATGTGGTAACAGAAAGAAATCTAACTATGGGCTGTCAACACACAATGCAATATATATACATGCCTTAGTGCTAAACTGTACAGCCGAAACTTTCTGGATTTCATTAACCAATGTCACCATAAAAAAAAAAAAAAAGTTGAATGTTTATGTAGAAATATTTTAACAATAATAGCAATTACTTCATTCGCATTCACTATGTAACTAGTACTTCGCTATGTGCTTTAAATATTTCTTCTTGTGTAAACATTACGACAACCTTATGAAGTATGGTGCACTACTAACTTCATTATAAACATTATATAGATGAGTAAACTGAGGCTGAGATTCAAATTTATGTTAAAAGTAAGATTACATTCTTTTATTCAAAAAGTACTTACTGATTACTTAATATACAAGGCATGCTTCTGGGTGCTGGGAAGATAGCAGTGTGGAAAACAAAATTCCTAATCCAAAGCATTTATACTCTAACGTATAGTCTCTTTATAACAATAAAAAAGCGATTTGTAAATTGCGTACCTGGTGTTACATCAAAAGTAAAATGGCAAACCAATTTATGTCAATAAAAATCATCTAATTTCAAAAGTAAAGGAAACATTCTGTGTACAGGTAAGCAGTTTCATGTACTAAGTACAACAAATAGCTGGGATTTAATAAAATTTTGGTTGACTCCAGCACTTTTGTTCTTTCCACTATTCCATAATGGCTCTATATCATAACACATTTCAGTAAGAGATACATTAAAAAAAATCCAAACAAAAAGCCCAAACACTACAGCTATCTGGAAATCTCTGCAATCTACTAAAGTTTCCAGACTACGACAATAGATGATAAACAGGGAAGAAAAATAGGAAAAATAAAAATATGGTACTGGTCAAGTTAACCAAATGCTCAAAAATTTGGTTAACCAAATGCTCAAAAAATTTCATGTAATATACATTTAGTTTCAAATAGAAAAAATCTCTTATCAAGTTACAATAGTAAATATATTTGCTACTTCAGGAATGTAAAGAGTGCTTTTCCTTTGTAAATATACATGTAAATTATTCAAATATCAAAACAAAACATAATTATGCATACCTCTACAGCAGGTACAATGTCTATGCCAACAGTTAGAAATTCTTCAAACTTCAGAAAGGGGTTAAAGCAGCTGCCAACATCAAGTAATCTGATCTTTCCTGAGGTTTGTAGCAACCTAAAAACAGATTATTTTGTTTTATAAAAAAGCAGAATGAATATAAAGTTCAAACATTTGAGAATAAAAAATGTCATATAGATTACTGGCTCTAACTTTTTGGTCTCGGGATTCCTTTAACACATTTAAAAATTACTGAGGGTCTTAAAGAGCTTTGTTTATATAGGTTATATCTGTCAATAATATTATATTTGAAATTAAAACTGAATAGTTTAAAAAACATTTATTAATTCACTCATAAAGTATATGTTACTGTAAATTATATATTTTTAATGAAAAATCTATATTAAAGAGAGTGAAAAATGAGGTGTGGTTTTACATTTTTTCAAGTCTCTTTAATGGCTGGCTTAAAAGAAGACTGATGGAATCTCACATCTGTTTTTGCATACAAGCTATTCCAACTTCGTGTACCATGTAGTCTCTAGAAAACTACACTCTACACTCATGAGAGAATGAGAGTTAAAAAGGCAAATGACATGTTAGTATTACTGTGAAAATAATTTCTCCCCTACAGAGATCCCGAAGGGGTCTTGGATCTCCAGACCACACTTTGAAAATTGTCTTTAGAGATAAAAAAATCCATTAACAAATCAATTCTCAGTAGTCAATATAACAATATCTTTGTACTTTGACTTGATGATTTAAAAGGATTGAAGAAAAAAACAAATAGAATATTTTTTAAGTTATGAAAAAATTTTATTTTATTTTTATTTAAGAGCTTTCTTCATGTCCAAAAACACGGGAAAAAATGAAGGTGAACAAAACCAGAAATGAACATATTTTAAAGTTGGTCAAATGCAACTAATATGGCTCTACATGACAGCAAGGATGAAGGAAAACAGCAGACTTGCTGGTTGGAAGCCTCTGGTCCTAATGCTGATAGCAAAACAATAATAAAAATCAATTTCAGATGTATGTCATTGTCACTGAAGTTAAGATAATTTTCTTTAAAAAAATTATGAGTAGATATTGGAAAAATAAAGTAAAGAAAGTGGAGGGAAATAATTAGGCAAAAACAGCCTCTTGGTTCCTTGAAGTCTAAAAGGCCAAGAGAACCTGTTCAGCTTCTCTCCCTTATACCTTGGCTAGTATATTACCTTAGGGTAATTAAGGAGGGGTTAACTACAGACAGTAGGTTAAGCTCCTGGAAAAGGCACTATTAAGTCAAAATAATATAAAGTTGATTTTTTTTTCAGAAGAGGAACATAATCAATAGTTACATTTTTAACAAATGTTGATGTTCTAACATTTTATAGAAATGACTGCAATCACCATTTGATTATAAATGAACCATATAAGACATGCCTGATAGAGTGCATGCCACTGTATAGTACCATATAAATAATATGAAACTATTAAAATATTTTTGTCAATAAAGTTTTATTTAAGAACTCTGAAAAAGAGTTATGATGGTATAAGGAAATAGCATTTCACTAAAGAGGGTCTTCATTTTCTATACCGATAAGACAACTCAATAATTCTGACTATGACCTTCAGATGAGTGTCAGTTCTTACAAGCAATAGCTAGAAAGTCTTCCAGTGAAAAGAGCTGCTCTTAAGAGTGCAAGAGGTAATTTTCTGTACTGAAGCCAATCAGGAAGCGGATTATTATTTGTATGGGTAATGCCTATAACAAAATACTTGAAATATCACAATACATTAGTTCCAATGAAGAGAGAGGGCTGAAAACTGTGGCATAGGTTCCAAGTTGCTAAACAGTGCAAAGACCCAGTAGATAAGGACCATAGAAATGTCTGGTATATAGCTGACACTGCTCAATTAATTTGAATACCCAAATCATAACCAGTTAAATGAGAATCTATAACAATATGTAATATTATATCTACAACTAGTTTGTCATTCTAATCTTTACTTGGGGCTATGGTTAAAAACAAGAGTTCTGCAGTCAGAGAGACTAAGATGAAAACCTGATTCTGTTCTTTATCTATGGGGAAAATAATGGTATCTACCTTTAAAAGCTGTTTCAAGCATTAGACGACATAATGCATTTATAATGCTTGACTCAATATCTGGTACGTGGTGAATGCTCAAAAAGTGGTAAATATTATTGTTAGCTATTAATATTGTTTTATAGTACATTAAATTATTTTGTGGTACATCCACTAATGATCTTCCTGGACACAGTAAAAGAATTTGTCTCACATTAAATTCTATACTAGTAAACTATTAGCAAAAAATTTCTGATACTCTTTATTTTAAAAAGCACATCATGAATATTCTATCTGTATGGATAATTCAATTCAACATATGATATAATCACATGGATTAACCTAATAACATTAATTCTCAGTCCATTTCAAATTATTTGGTTTAGCGCCTTAATTTTTTATTTGTATCAAACATATATTTACAGTTTAAAGACTAATCATGTTAGATGTATATTTCTCATGTCATTTTTTTTTAACGCCATTATTGTTTTTCCCCTATGGATAAACTTTGTTATTAAAATTTCATTTTTCATAGTTGGTTACAGAAATACAACTGATTTTTATATACTGATTTTGTATCCAGCAACTTTACTAAGTTCCTGTTATCTCGATTGCTTATCTGTATATTATTTTGAGTATTCTAATCTAGGTATCTAATTATATAATCAGTGAAAAATGACATTTGTATTTCTTTCTTCCCTGTCTACCCACCCATGCAAGCTTCCACCTATTTCTTGCCTGTTTTGCCCAAGACTTCTAATACAATGTTAAATAGAAGTATGAGCAGGCACTGCTATTTTGTTCCTAGTCTCAGAGATAACATTCCAGTGTTTCACCATTAAATGCAATGACTGTTGTAGGTTTTGTATACTACTATTGTTAAAGTTTAAAAAACTTCTTTTATACTTTGACAGTGCTTTAAAAAAATTTTTAAAACCCAACTATGTTGGATTTTATCAAATTCATTCTACTCAGCTATTCAGATAAGACTTTAATCTGTTTATGTGGTAGAGTACACTCATTAATTTTGTAGTGTTAAATCAACCTTCCATTTTTGGGAATGATCTAATTTGGATTTGATATTTTATCTCTTTCATAGAGTAGTTTTAATACATTATCCTTTTCACAGAGTATTTGTTTTATATATGTATATATAGTCACTTCTTACTATTTGTGGCAGTTATGGTATATAAAGTCACCACAAACACTAAACCATGGCTCCTAAGGGAAATATAGGCTTAGGCCTCTGGTAACAACATTTTTCTCAACAGATCAGCAGATAGCTTGGATGTATATGTGTTTCTGTGTAAAGATATTTTATTTAATATACATTATGATTTATTAACACAACTCACAGTCAACACTATTATAACTCATGCCTAAAGGAAGCTTACCTCTCATAGGCATTTTCTCTGTAAGGCATTTATTAATATAGCCTTGTTGTGCTTAGATACAATAGACAGAATTTCAACACTATGCATTGGGGCCATTTTAAAAGCAATATCATAAAAATGCAAAAAATGTGACCCTAAATAGATTGAGAAATGGACATTTCCTTATACAATCATGCTCTACATAACAACATTTCAAAGTTTGGACTGCATATATGACGGTGGTCCCATAAAATTATAATGGAGCTGAAAAGTTCCTATCACTGACATTATAATGTAGCAATGTATTACTCACATGTTTGTGGTGATGCTGGTGTAAACACACCTACTGTTCTGCCAGTCATATAAAAGTATAATACACACAATTATGTATAGTACATAATACTTGATGATAATAAACAACCAATAGTCATTTATTTATCTACTATATTATATTCTTTATCATTATTTTAGAGTGTATTCTTTCTTACAAAAACAAGTTTGTGTTGACAGTGCCAGCAGCAGCCTTATATATCTCATGATTATCTTGGCTCTCGATTACATCATTTTCTTGTGTGCTTGATTTAATCTCAAGCTGTTTTATACAGTAACATCCTGTACAAGCTTGTAGCCTAGGATCAGTGGGCTATATACCATATAGTCCAGGTGTGCAGTACGCTACATACCATCTAGATTTGTGTAAGCACACTCAATGATGTTTGTACAATGAGGAAATAACCGAACAACGCATTTCTTAGGACATTATCTTGATGTTAAACAATGCATGACTGTACTTGATTGCTGCAACAAGACAGAGTGTTTCTTGTTCAACTTCAGCTGGGAAGGTGTGTGTCAGATGACTCAACTTTTTCGACACTCTGCTCATATCCACAAATAACTGAAAATGCCATGAGTACTGATACTGGATTTAGAAATAAATTTTAGCAAGATTACATTGCAGATACGAATTTGTAAGTAATGAGGAGTGACTATACATATATTTTAGGATTTTTGCATCTGTTCCTGAGTGAGACCAGATTATTAACTTTCCCTTTTTGTACTGTCTATGGAGGGTTTTAATATCAAGGTTATACTAGACTCCTAAGATGAGTGTGAGAGGTTTCCTTATATTCTATTTTTAAAGAGTCTGTGTATAACAGAATTCATTTTTCCTTGAATGCTAACTAGAACTTGCTGATGAAGCCATATGGGCCTGGAGTTTTACTTTCGAGAAGTTTTTTAACCACTGATTTAATATCTTTAATGATTATGTCGTTCTGTTAAATTTATGATCACAAAATTATTCATTGTACTTGTTATCTTTTAAATGTCTTCAAATCCTTTAAATTCCGAAATTGATTATTTGTGACTTTTGCCTCAGATATTTAACATTTTAATACTGTCTTTACAAAATTCTAAGTTTTATCTCTGTTGATCTTTCTTCCTGCTCTTATCTTTATTTCTTTTTCGCTTTTTTTGGGGGGGGGGCGTGATACTTATTTGCTGATTTCTCTTTTTGAGATAGATTCCTAGTTCATTAATTTTCAGCTTTTCTTCTTTATAATATATGCATTTAAGCTATAAATTTTCCTCTAAGTGATACTTTAGCCATATCCACAAATTTTAATATAAAGCATTTTTATAACATTTTTTGATAAGTTTTTTTTTTCACAAAAAAGTATTATTTAGTTGAAATATTTTCTAATTTTCAATATAATTCAGCTCATGGATGTTTTTTAGATTATTTTCTAAACCTCTGAGAATCACCGGTTTGCCTTTTGGTATCAACTTTTAGCTTAATAGCATTGTCTTTAGAGAATATACTCTGCATAATTTCAACCCTTTGAATCTTGACATTTGCTTTCTAGTTTTTTATAAATTTAATGTAACATTTTAAAAATGTAATTTTAAAATTTTATAAATTTTTGTAAAATATTTTTATAAATGTTACATGTATTGGTGAAATGAAGATGACTGCAGTTTGTGGATACACTATTTTATATATGGCCATTAGGGCACGTTTTTAATCATGTTATTCAAATACTATATGGTCTTACTTTTCAAACGCTTGCTCTCTCGATTACTGAATTTGTGTCAAAAATCTTCCAATTTTTTCTTAAAGACGCAGAAAAAGGAAAATCTCTATAAATTGATTTGATTTTTTTTCATTTTTTTCAAAAAAAAAAAAGAGATTAAATATAAAAAAATAAAACCTCAGGATTTGGAAACAAGGTAGATGTTTTAAGGAAGGGATGGGACATCTGAATATACCTTTTTTGTAGTTTTAACTTTTGAAAACTGTTAGTTTTACAGATTCAAAAAAATAAAATTCACAGGAATCGCAAAAAACAAACACAAAACAGTAAGAAAAACTAATGAACCTAACTATATATTGAGTAACATAGGAGCAAAAAAACCCTGATCACTTCTAAACACAATGTGCTGACTATAAATAAATAACCTAAATGGGTTATTTTAAGGACAAAAAGAACCACAAAGAAATCCTGAATTTTACTTAGTATGTTATTGTGGTTCTGATGCAGCCATTTTGAAATTATTTTGCATGTACTGAAGTGCTGAGAGAAGGGGAAAATAAACTAAAGTTGCTGGAGATACAAATTCAGAATGGGGAAAAAGGGAGAGAGAACTTTAGTGATGGGCTAGAATTAGAGGTTTCTTATGAAAGGGTGTAGAAGCAATGATATCCCAGTAACAATGAGCATAATTAATGCCAGAATTTGGTCTCTCACAAAAGGAACCTGTATTCTTAGAGAAATGGCTTATTCCAGGGTTGAAGTAGAGAAAGTACAAGGGGAGCCTGGATAATCTTATTGTACTAGAAAGTAAGGTAATGCTCCAAAACTAATGGGAGCATATTAAAAGGAACTGGATTACAGGAGTTTCCACTAACTAATTTGGGATGTTTTTGGCATCATAATGAATAATGATAGGAATGACTTATAACACATTAAATTTTTTAAAAATCTATGAGTCCATAGGTATTAAAGACAGAGGGAAAAGGGAAAGTTCTTTACAGAAGAAAGTTTAAGCAAGGTAAAAATTAAAAAAAAAAAGTACCATTTACCAATCACTACTGTAAAAAACAAAACAAAACACAAACTCGATTCTGGAAAGACCATTAAAGGATGCTAAAGCCACATGTGAAAACTATCAAGGAACAGTAAATTTACTTAGTCTTCATGCATAACCTCACAGATTACAGATTAAAGATACCTTTACAATGGAGAAATCTGGTGGATACCACCTTAGTCAAATGATCAAATAACATCACCAATAATGGGAAAAACTGACGTGTGCCCTTTTAGTGATATACTGAGAATATGTCATCTATATAGTATGCCTATCAAAAATGTTTAATATGAATCTAAACACAAGCAATTTTCTAGATTAATGAAGCCTAACTGATATTCAACTAAACCGTGTGCTCTTTGACTAGATCTTGGATCAAACAACTAATCCACCGTTATAATAAACATTATTGCAATAATCTGGAAAATGTGAATAACGACTGTGTATTATGTAACTATAGTAATGTTAAATTTCCTGAGTGTGATATTTGCTAAAGTATTTAAGGATTGCAGTAACTCATATACTTCAGAAAAGAAACAAAATAAGGTATATTATCTACACACACACACACACACACACGCACACACACACACACACACACACACACGTACACACAGAGAGATGTAAAGCAAAGTAACAGTATGTTAACTATTAATGAGTCCTAGGTAATGAATATAAGGAAATGGATTACACTACTCTTAAAATTTCTCTTAAAGAGTGTTAAAATTTATCTAAGTATAATATTGGGAAAAACAAAATAAATCTCCCTAAAACAACTATAGATTGGTCTGTCAATTCTTGCTTTATATATATTGAAGATATACCATTAGGCAGATACAAATTAAACACATATTTTCCTGTTAAATCTCAACTTTTATCATTATGAAAAATCTAAAAATTATAATTATTCTAAAGTCTTATATTTTGGATATGTCTCTCAAAAGCAGCATAAAGTGGATTTTTAAATCTAGTCTGATATTCTTTTAATTATAGTATTAATTTTTAATGTGATTTAGTGATATAGTTTGATTTATATACAGTATCTTGCTCTGAACTATCTGCTCTACCTGTTCTCTCCCTCCACACTTTCTTTAGAATCACCTCGGGAGCTTTAAAATTACTTAGAGAGTCTGATTTAATTGGTGTAGGATGGATTAGGATTTATTTTCCTCCCTCTTTAATACCCACCCCCCACTTTCACCCCTGACCTATGGATGTTGCTGTCCCCCCTTAAGAATTGGATCTCTGAAGGCGGGGCATCTCCTCCCACAGGTTCGCAGGGTGCACCTGGGGCCTGGTGCACCTGGGGTATGGTCCGTAGCCCCACCTGGGGAGCGAACCCAAGACCTTCTGCGTATAAAGCAGACCTGCTAACCACTACACGATGGAGCTACCCCTGGATTAGGATTTTTCAAAGTTCCCCAAGTTAATGTATTGGATAGCCAAGGCTGAGAGCCAGTTTTAGATTTTCCTTTTAAAATTAATAATTCATGTGTTTTCATTTTACTGATTTGAAAACTTTATAGTTTCTATTCTTTTAGAAAAAATGTATACTTAACTATTGAATAACCTTAGCCTTCTCCCAGGCCATACAAATGCTTGAGAACACTTAAAAATTCTGTTAACTACACAACTTATAATAGTTTTTGTTGGATACTGTTTTATGAATGTCTACATTTACCAACATATTTTCCTTTTTTTTTCATTCTTTCTTTCAACTGACTTTCCATCTGAGATAATTTTCCATCTGCGTGAAATATATCTTTAGAATTTCTTTTAGTAAGGATTTGCTCTCCCATTCTTTTCTCTCCTTCTGCAACTCCAGTAAGAAGTTAGACCTTATTTTTATCTTCCATGTCTTCAATTATTTTAATTTAATTTTATTTTTCGTATATTGTATTTTCTTGTATGCATGTGCCATTCTGGATAATTTTATTTAATGTCTCACCCAGTTCAATAATCCTCTTTAATTCCTGCCATAGATATTTATTTTAATTATTTTACTTTTCATTTCCAGAAGTTCTATAATTTAATTTTGGCTCTTCAAGTGGCTAGTAAATCCTTAAAGCTTCTAGTCCATGCAGATATTTTCGACTGATTTTCTTTTAAAAAAACTTTTATTTTATAGACTATGACTCATAATTCTAGTAGCTGAGGGCTTTACAGATCTGTTCTTGCTGTCTTCTGGCTTTAGACCACGGTCCGTTGTTTCCACACATGTGCAGAAATTATTTTTTAGGGTAAGCTGTTTATTTTTCTTGAAAAATGATGTATGAAGATTTTTTTAAACAGAAGCATTCATTTATGTTTCTTTCAAGCAACCTGGGATCCACCAGTGGACCACTTTCAACTAAATAAATTCAGGTTTCAAGTTTTTTGGACCAAACTGATGTAAATTTGTACTATTAGTTTATTCTTGAGATGTCCTATAGTTTCAACTTGTCAGGGTCTGTCATGCTTTGGGTGAATGGGGTAGATTTACTCTGGTTCACGCTTACACTGAAAAGGTAACTTTTTGGAGCTTCAACGCTTATCAATGAAGTATAAAAACCAAAGGTGAAGTTTGCCAGCATGAACGAATACTCTAAAGGTAAAAGAAGCTTTGTGCTTTCTGGGTTCCTGCCAGCATCTGTATTTTGGACTTATCAGTTCTTTGTTGTTTCTAAGAAGATTTATTCAACATTCAAAAAAATTGCTGTTTTCAAGTTTGAGAAATTAGTAAGAATATCCTCCTAGTCATATTCTAGTTTAACTTTTAAAATAGAAATATATAAACCGATAAAATTAACTTAGTCTAAGTTGTCAGCATAAAAGTAGTTTGTAACAACAAAGCCAGTAGTTATAAAAGGATATTTAAATAAACAGTGAAAAACTTTCATTCTTGTTCACTGATATAAAAGTATTGTATTTTGTGGCTATATTAGGAGTGCTAATGGCAAAGTAGGTTCTGAATAATCTATTAAATGATTTTGAAGTTTCTTCATCAAAAAAGGTCAGAGAGCCAACCTAAAGTGATTAACTGACAAACTTTACTTATATACTAATATGTATAATATAAATAACATGGAAACTTACCTTCAGAATCAATTCTTCATTAAATAAAAAATTAATAACTACATAGTAGTGTTAGTTATAACAATACAAGAGGAACTACCTAGAAATACATGTTCATTGTTCTAAATGTTTTCAAACAAATATTCATTCACTTCTCTGCAAGAGATAATTATGACTTTTATTAACATAATGTTGAATTCCAATGAGTACTCAAATGATCCAATTACTGAAGAATTATGAGTTTGGAAAGGAAGACTCTACTATCATACAACCATGTGCAGTTTCCTCCTCTAAGTTAGAGATTCTTAAATATTTTTAGACCGTGAATCCCATTAGTCTGGTAAAATAAATGAATCCTTTTTCAAAATAATGCTTTTAAATGAATAAACTGAATTACAAAGGAATATACTGAAAACATATACTGAAATATGATTATTAAAGTACTATTTTTAAATTTCCGATATAGTAATGTGCTTTTAGTAATACATTAAATAATGAGGATCTAGCAGTGAATCTAGTAACTAAGATAATTTCAAAGTAGTGATAAGAATAAATATTTTGATACATATAGTAACTATAACATGATACCTTAATATATGATTTCTTAAAGTGATAGTCATAGATATTGGATTTTGTTACCTACATTCCCAAAAGAAGGAAATGCTAAATTTTAATTAGAGGTAAATAAAAATAAAGATTAATTTTTTTCTCATTCAAGTCCACGGACTCTCTGAATTCTATTTATGGACCTCCTAAAAGGTTAACTGTCAGATGAACTAAAACTGGGCAGGTTCATTTAACTTAGATAAAAGCTATCAAGTGAAAAGAAAATTATTTTGAAGGAACGAAGAAATTCCTTTCTGGGAAACCCATGGTGATTGTAAGCTAAAATTGTGCCTCACTTCTAACAAGTATACAAGAATGCTCATTAGTTACTGTTTATATTACCTTACCTCTGGTGTCATATTATTCTTCACACATTTTATTTTCCTCATTCACAATATTTTTCATATTTTAAAAACTGTTTTTATAAGGCATTTACATCCCTTTTGGAATATATGCATTCTAGAAATTTTCTGCAAACAAAATTGTTAAAACAACAAATATAGCTATGACTAAAATGATACTGAATTACCTAATTTTCTCATTTTCACCACTACTTCAAATTTTTCTAAAAAAAAAAAATAATTCTTTTATAGTTATACCATGTAGAGCTATACTGGTCTCTCTCAGATTTAGCCTTAATAAATTCTTAGGGAATCTGTCATTACATAGCCCCAATTAAATCAATCTTATAAGAACTACTTCCACATCAAGATGACTTTTATTGATAAAGACACGAATATTTCTGTATCGGAAGCACTAATACTTCAAAATTCAACAATAAACATTATTACTATTTATGCAAATTCTCTTGGTATGCATTTACTTAAGAGAAAGCCCTTTTATTTGCAAGTTAAATGGTGGCAAGTTAAATGGAATTAAAAAAAATTGGCATAAGCAATGTAAGAATATATCATTTAACAAAAATACGCTTAAATAGAATAATAGAATCTTGATTTTTTTTTCTTAACGGTAACAAGTGAACTACTCTTCCTCACCGAAGTTGAAGGATCTGGAATTTCTAGCATCTTGACAATCAAATCATATTTCAGAGTACCTTTAACTTACAGAATACAAAAATAAAACAAAAAAATCTGTGTCAGATCATATGTTTTATTTTTGATATGCAAATATAAGGGCTATAGATTAACTTGAAAGCTCAAGGCCTAAAATCAGAAATAAGATTAGACTTTAGAAGCCAATTTTAAAAAGTTTATATTAAATAACTATAATCATAAATACATAGTTATGACTGTTTAATCTTAGAAGTCATTTTATTTTGAAATTATTTATCTAAACAGTATTTCAAATTTACAAAAAAATCCAGTGGCTTTAAGTATCATTTTAAAAATAGCTTTAAACATATACAGATCTATAATTCAACAAACATATTGAATATCTATTATATCTGTCTGACTCTGTTTAGGAACTTGAGATATCAAGTTGAGTAAGAGCCCTGACACCCAAGGAATTAATAAATCCAGCGAAGAAGACACACATGCAAATATATAACATGAAAACAACGCAATGATTGCATAGTAGAGGAGTGTATAAAATGTTATGGAAGTAGAACACTGGGGGAAGAAAAGGGAAACCCATAGCTGGGACCTATAGAATAAGTAGGCTTTCCCCAGGAGAAATGGGGAAGGGAGAGTAGAGAATAAAGGGAAGAGTTGTTGAGGTGGGTTAATGTCATATCAGTTAGAAACATAGGAAGTATAAAAGTATATGTTTCCAAGGAGGTGTGGACTTTCCACAGTATCTCTGAAACTCATAAAGTAGCTTTTGAAATATTGTCTAGTAACTGATTTCGCTGTATTGTATTGTTTTGTTTTTTTTAATACAGTGACACTTTTATGCTCTTTCTGCCCTTAACGTTGTTTTAAAACTCACTTTGAATTTTAAAAATGAACAAGCAAACAAACAAAAAATAAGCTTCTAATCACATTCCTAAAAAATAGAGAAGAAAATATCTGAAATGACTCTTTCCATTGATTTATCCAAGACTGGAAATCCAAATCCACTACACCATGATTAAGTACATATATGCATATGGCAGTATTTTTTAAACTGACATGTGTTTTAACAGAACATTCACAATGTAATTTCCCCAAAGAAACAGAAAACAGTTACTAAAATGGGAATTATAGTAGCATCATCCTCACAGCATTCTAAATGAGCTAACTATACATTACAGATGTGGACAAGGAGTAAAGAAATAACAATTATCATGTTTGGTAGTGTTAAAAAAAAAGCTCCGGAGATAGATAATCAACAGAACTTGATCTTTACTTGTGACTTTAGAAATTTTACTTATCCTCTTTTGTTTCCTCATATGTAAAATAAAGGGTTGGAATAGAAGAGCTCCAAAAGCCATTCTCATTCTAAAATTTTAGATCAGTTCTTGAGAGAATAACATACCACTCTCTTAGCCAATTCAAACTTGTCTATATCAACTTCTAGCTGGAAATAATCAAATGAACAAAAATTAAGACTTATTAGAAAAAATATTACTATCTAGTAAATTTTCTTAAGGGCCAAATTTCATAAAAATCTATTCTGTCAGATTAATATATACCAAATATCAAAGCTCTAAGGAATACCTTTTTCAATGTGCCACATATAGGATAAAAACTACTGGCATAACCACGGGATCGTCAGATCCAATGATAATAAACAGACTTCTTTGAGTATCTGATGAAATCTATGGCCCTTTTCCCTGAGAAAATAATGCATATATGACATACGAATTACAATTTCTTACAATTTGGAGTGGTTCACAGACTCCCTTTGAATCATCTGAGTTTACATGTATAGGCAAGTGATGATGAAGACAAAGATTTATTCAATCATTGGCTTGGTCTGGTATAGTTTAGTTGCAAGAAAGAGAAAATCATTTGAACTAGCTTAAGTAAAAGGCAGATTTATTTTAAATATGAAAAGATATCTCATTGACTTCAATTTTCAGAAGCACAACTGGTCTTCGTGGTAGCAGAAAAGTTACCAAGCAGATACTCTGTCTTCCTTCTTCTTTCCAGAAAGCTGCTTCAGTTGATTTCCAAAAATTCTGGACTCCAATGACTAAAATAGATACAGTCCTGGACTATGCTATTAAAGTATGTTTTCTGGAGACCACTTTGGGGCATTTGAACACATTTTTCCAAATGTGCACTAGATAGTATGTAAGCCCTATATTTGAAAGCCATTTTTTGACATGCAAAATGTGATTCTTAAAAGATTGTGCCAAAAAAAAAAAAAAAAAATCTATCATTATACTTAAGAAAAGAAACAAAAGGAATGGCTGAATTTACTAATGCTGGTAAGGCAAATATTTGGGAAAATTAGTTTGTTCTAATAAGGAAAATCTATATAACGGGTCAAGAGGCTGACTAGTCAGGAAGCAAATGACTTTCTAAAAGACAAGTAACTGCACTACTGTTAAACTGGTTTCTATTTTCAGCATGTCTGCACTACCTCTGTCTTCATTTACATTCTGTAAAGTGACAAAACGTATTGGTTTGAAAATAAAATTTGGCTAAAAAGTTTGTTATGCTTCCTCTACATTTTAGTGCCCCTTTGAAATGTTCAGTTACGTTTCTCGGTAAATTTTAATTTAGACAAATTTACACAGAAAATGTTAAAGTTATATTATTTTAAAACATTTTTAAAACTTCATTTGACAGTTTTTCCTTCTTTATACAATGTAAGCGTTAAGAAAAAAACTATAAAAATGTAGAGGCTGTTCAAATAGCATAGGGAATTTAAATAGAAAGTTGTTTTTTACTCAATATTGTCTTTGTTCTCTTTTCCAAACCAGTTACATTATAAGATCATATGTCTTTACTCTCACCCCCTCAATTTCTACCCTGCTAGTTAAGTAGTTTAATGAGGAAATACAGATTTAATGTCCTACAGAATTTTGTCTGGCATGTTGCCAGAATCAACAACAGCATCTTGAACTTCTCAAGACATATTAAGAGGGACCTATAAACTCTAAGTAATTTTTTTTACTCATTATGTAAGAAAATCTGGCAAAATTTATTCGAATATGTAGTTTACAACAGTAGTTTTTTGAAGTGCTCTCTAAAGAGGCAGGTATTTTCTAGAATTCTTTCAAGGGCCAACTAAGTCGGATATGGGAGATAATGAGAAGCTACCAATTCTATACCCCTTCACCAGACCATAAAATGTTTCTTCTGAAGAAAATGGTTGAAATGGTTTCTTCTGAAGAAAATGGTTGAAATGGTTGAAATCAATGACCTAGGCCTTATGATCCTTGCTGGTTTGAAGTAAGAGAAGGGGAAAAATAGATTTTCATCTCTCATCTGAGGGGAAAAAATACAATTTTAAGAGTCAGTAATATAAACAGCACTGTTATTCCTTGAATTCATGACAGTCATACATATGAGAAACTTTTCTAAAGCCAACTTTTAGGGTTGATAGATGACAAATAAGTGGGAAAGATTTATTACTAGATACCCTGGATCACATAAAAATTATTAGTTCCACCCATCCTCTTGTTGTAATCATTTCTTCAAGGAACAGAGAAAAAAAAAAAATAGTTGTCAGAAAACGTCTGACTCCAATTGAAAACTTGGCTCTTTATCATTTATTTAGCAACCCATTCTTAGCACTTCTCTTACAATTCATTTCATTTCTATATGTATCACAAACCCCTGAAATTCTGACTTCTAAAGTTTACTGATTTTGATGGCAATATTGAACAGCCAGGCAACAGCTTCCCCTCCACATTTTGGTGAGAAAGAACCAAAAATGTACTGGAGGGAAATTAAGTGTGGTGAGTAAAGGTTGTTTATGGGCTAAATAATATGCACTAAGTAGATGAAGTCAAGCTTTAACAAGGAAAAGAGAAGACAGGTATTAGCTCATGGAATTAATGATGTACATCTGAAAAGTTTTTCCCAAAGTGCATTTCATGAAATAGTCTTGCAAGACACTCCTTTGTCAACAGGTCAATGAATGTGGAAAATATATTCTCTTTTTGAAGAGCTACAGGCATGTAGTCATGTAATAGCTCTATAATTAAGAAACCCAATTTAATTTTTTTCATTCAATGTTTTCCCAAATTTATTTTGCTGACAAACTCTCTTTTCAATTATGCATTATTTTACAGAACTTCTCTTGGAAACTTTGAGATTGGAGATATGAAAACAGAAGATTCATGAGAAAAGCACGGATATCTAGTTTCTAAAAAAAAAAAAAAAAAAAAAAATCTGAAAAACTGAAAGGATAACCCAGAAACTCCATATACAGAGATCAGAAAGAGGTATAAAAAATTCAGTGAAAAGATCTTGCCCATGGATTCACATCAATGCCCAGATTCCTGTTCTTACTGACAACATTCTTTGTGTTGTCATCACGGTGATCACTATAATCATATAACGATGGCCTCTATACCAGCAGTATAAAGTTCTTATGAGAAGGTACTATTATTCATATTTTATAGATGAAGAGAATGAGGTGTATAGAAAGTTAACACACCAAAGGTCATATAGTTGGCAAGTGATTTCAGGTGGAATTACAATTTGACTCAGCAGTCTGAGCTTTAAACAATTATGCTTATTATGTATAATAAAGAAAGAAGTGGCAATCTGAATACAACCTAACAGTTGTCTGAATACAACCTAACAGTTGTCCATGCATAAAAGAAATATGCTATGGAAATGTATACTATTAATGTAGTTTTCATTTTGAAATATGTATTAGTTATCTATTGTCTGTGCAACAAACTACCACAAATGTAACTTTAAAATACCACCTAATTCTGTATGCAGGCTTGGCTGGTACCTCTGGCTTAGGGTCTAATAAATCTGAAATCAAGGGATAGCAGGCCAGGGCTCTTATTTGCGGGGCGGGGTATCGAGTGGGGGCAGAATCTATTTCTGAGCTTATTAAGGTTGTTGGAAGAATCCAGGTCCATGTGGATATAAGACTGAGATCTCTGTTTCCGTGCTGGCTGTCTGCTTAGATTCTAGAGGTCACCTGTATTTCATGAATCATGGCCCATGCCACTTTCAAAGGCAACAACAGCACATTGAATCCTTATACTTCGAGTTTCACTGACACCTTTTTTCCTCTTTTCTTCTGCTGCATTTAGAGAAAGTTCTCTGCTTTAAGAGCTCATGTGATTAGATTAGGCTCGCCCAGAAAATCTTCCCATTTTAAGGTCAACTTATTAATAGCCTAAATTACATCTGCAAAATCCCTTCACAGTAGTACCTAAATTAGTATTTGAATAAAGAAGAGATGAAAATTTGGGAGCAAGTGGTGGGTAGGCATCATCAGAATTCTGACTACCTTACTGTCAGGATCCGAGGTATTCCTGACCTGACCCAGAACAATCAATGGTGTGAGGCCCAGCTGGACGAATGCACAAGAGGCAAACATGACAATGAAACAACAGGCATCAACTTTATTGTGCGAAGCGCACTTCTATTGGGAAGTGCAGTTCTACTGGGGAGTGCAGTCTATTGCATGGGGCACTCAGTGTTGCACGCACTTCTCCTGCTCCCTTTTCTTGTCTCTCCTTTTGCTCTCCCCTTCTGCTCTCCTTCTCTCTCCCCTTCCGCTCTCTTTTTCTTTCCCCTTCCGCTCTCTAGGGGACAGCATGGCTTCTCATATGGCAGAGTACAAAAGTGGCATTCAGTCACAAATGTGTGATATAGTAAGCTGAAGTATGTTTACATATTTTCTAAGTCTGGGATCCTATTCCTAGCTGTGGGCCTGGATTACAGCCAGACTTTAGACCAGCCAGACCTTGGGCTAGTCAGGTCTTAGATTAGCCAGGCCTTGGATAACAGTCAGATCTTGGATCACAGCCAGACCTTGAGCCAGTCAGGCCTGGTACCTACACTTACCATACTTGGAAAAAAAACCTTTATTTTAGCCACTAATAATTTTATAAGTTTATTCAAAATATGTGCTTCTACAGTTAGAGAAAGGCATGAGAAAGACTGAGGTATATATCTGTGTGTTCACATTGACTACTTAAAGATCACTTTAACCCCTATTTTGCTTTCTTGAAGTCATAAATATAAACAAGTATACAACTAACTTAGAAATTCAGTTAAAATTAATGTCCGCATTTTGGTAACTGGAAAAATCACAATGACAATAGAAATAATACCTTAATTATGGACTCTTTAAAAAGGAGAAAATATAGTTTATTATTTGTAAGGATGTAAAGGAGCAAATATCAGCCTGGTAAAACTGGCCTTTGTATAACAACATTTTTCGTTAAAGTATTTGAAAAAGTTGCATTCAAAAATTGTTTTTGAATACATCTGATAGAAAGCATAATGATGAAATATCCCATTACCTAAGGACAAAAACTTCATAAAAGCCACAAAACTAGATTATGAATATTTCAATAAATGTTTCTGTTCAGGAAAACTAAGCAATATAAAAATGTTTGTTATTCAAACTTACTTAATATTTAATTTAATTGCAATCAATGTCTCCCAAAAAGATTCCTTTGGAACTGAAAGGAACAATGAAATGGGTGAAGGGAAATGAAAAATTAAACTAATTACTAGAAATTAAAACAAAAAAATTCAAAAACCATATATCAAGTAAAAACTAAATTAAGAACAAAGAAATAGAATATGGAAGAGCTTCAGCTACATTTTAAAATGTATCTGATACATTAGGGCCACTCCTTAAATCATCTATAAAAATAAACATCAAATAAATTGGTATTCAATCATATATATTCTTAACCCTAGCTAGCAGATCCAGAGTTTGTGCTAAAAAACAAAAAGCTGAAAATATCTAGTTTGAAGAAAAATAATCTTTCTTTAAAGCTTTGAAGCACTAGAATAAAATCATAAAGAAAATAATGATTTAAAAAGATGTAAACAAATAAAATAAGAAGAAAACAAAAGTCAATAATAGTCTGCAGAAAAATCATAACATTTTATAACATTAAAATACTAAAAATATATGAAAAAATTTAATTTAAAAGCAAAAAGTCAAAACCTTTACATATGAATGGGAAAATGATATACAGAGATGGAGGGAAATGTTAAATGTAAACTAAAAGCCATTAACATTAACCAACACTAGTAATTGCAAAAATAAATACAAACAAGTATACAAACAAGTATACAAATCGCAAAAATTATAAAAATATTATTTTGTACTTACTGAGGTCAAAGTAAAGTTTACACCAGGGGTTCCCAACCCCCATGCCATGGACAAACACCAGTCCCTGGTCCATGGCCTGTTGGTAAGTGGATGCACAGCAAGAGGTGAGTGGTGGGCAAGGGAATGAAGCTTCATCTATATTTGCAGCTGCTCCTCAGTGCTACTAGCATCATCACCTCAGCTCCACCTCAGATCATCAGGCATTAGAGTCTCATAGGAGTGCGAACCCTACTGTGAAGTGTGTGTACGAGAGATCTAGGTTGCGTGCTCCTTCTAAAAATCTAATGCCTGATGATCTTAGGTGGAGTTGAGGCAGTGATGATAGTGACGGGGAGCGGCTGCAAATAGAGATTAACATTAGCAGAGAGGTCTGACTGCACAGAGACCATAATAAATCAATTGCTTGTACATTCATATCGAAACCCTATCAGTGAGTGACAAGTGACAATTAAGCTGCATTTGGTGGCAGGCTTTTTGGTGGCAAGCCAGTCGATAAAACTTCAGTTTTACAGCTGCATCTGGTGGCAGGTTTTAAGTCAAATCCGAAACTTACTTTAGACTGCACATGGCCCGCCCACTATTTCATTTACCACTTCCATCTGAGCCTCTTTCCTGCACTGCGTATTTAGGTTTGGTAAGTCCACAATCTAACCCGAGCCAAAATGAGTTTTTAAAAAAAAAAAAAAAATCACTGAAAGTTTCTTTGAAAAGGGGGAAAGACTCAATGATGAGAGAGCAGAAGACTCTAACAAAAAAAGCTGCCATTTAAAAGAGAATACCAAAAGTACTACTTAAATTATGGGTTCATTGCAACAGGTGATTCACAGTCTCCAAGCCCGCTTTGTATAATATGTAACAACTGGCTATCCAACAAGTCATGAAACCTTCAAAACATGTAAATCAAGCATCCTGCATCAAAAGACAAGACATCGGAGTTCTTCAAAAGAAAAAAATGTGAACACGAAGAATGGAAGCAATTACTGAAGGCCATCACTTCATCAAATGTGTCTGCGCTGAGAGCATCATTCTTAGTGGCTAACCACACGGCTAAAGCAGAGAAGCCCTTTACTATTGGTGAAGAGTTGATCCTCCCTGCTGCTAAGGACAGTTATTGTTAACTTTTAGGAGATGCTTCAGTTGAAAGGTGGCATATGTTCCTCTTTTGGCTAGCACCATAACTAGAAGAACTGATGAAATAGCAGAGGATATTGAGGCACAATTGTTAGAAAGGATTCATGAGTTACTGTGGTACACAATCCAGGTTGAGGAGTCTACCGATGTTGACAAGGCTACAATGTTTGTTTTTGTGTGATATTATTTTTCAGAAAGATGTGCATGAGGCTATGTTATGTGCACTTTTGTTGCCAACCAATACCACAGCTGCAGAACAATTCAAGTCTTTAAATGATCACATATCAGGAAAACTGAACTGGTCATTTTGTGTTGGTATATGCACGGATGGAGCGGCTGTCATGACTAGATGGCTTTCTGGTTTCACTACTCGGGTCAAAGAGGTCGCTTCTGAATGTGAGTCTATACACTGTGACATCCATAGAGAAATGGTGGCTAGCCAGAAAATGTCACCTGAAGTTAACGGCATTCTGCAGGATGTGATTAAAATTATCAACCACATTAAAGTACATGCCCTTAACTCACGTCTGTTCACGCAGCTCTGTGAGGAGATGGACACAGAACACACACGTCCTCTCTCATACACAGAAGTGAGATGGCTTTCTAAATGGAGATCACTGGCTAGCATTTGTGAGTTACGAGAGCCCCTCCAGAGATTTGTTTTAGAAAAATAGTCACCATTGGCAGCACATTTCAGTGACACAGAATGGCTCGCAAAACTTGCTTACTCATATGACATATTAAAATTGCTTAACCAACACAATCTGTCACTTCAGGGGACAATGACAACTGTATTCAAGTCGGCAAATAAAGTGGGTGCATTCAAAGGCAAACCGAAATTATGGGGGCAACGAGTGAACATTGAGATTTTTGACATGTTTCAAACATTGGCAGAGATTTTAAAAGAGACTGAGCCAGGGCCTTCTTTCTCCTAGCTGATGCATGATCACCTATCTCAGCTTTCAAAAGAGTTTGAGCATGATGTCCCAACCACAGAAGGTCCCCGAACTGCGAAGGAATGGATCTATGACCTATTTGTGAATAAGCCAGGTGAATCGACTTTTTCTGTGCTAGAAGAGGATCAACTGCTTGAGATCACAAATGACAGTGGCTTTAAAAGTATGTCTGAGATGACTTCAAATCTCCATACGTTCTGGATTAAAGTCAAGGCGGAATATCCTGAGGTCGCCACAAAAGCACTGAAAAGCCTATTCCCATTTCCAACATTCTATCTTTGCAAAGCAGAGTTTTTTTGCAGCGAGAGCAACCAAAATGAGATTATGGGTAAACTGGACATAAGCAACACACTTTGGGGGTCACTGTCTCCCATCACCCCCAGATGGGACCATCTAGTTGCAGGAAAAAAGAGTTCAGGGCTCCCACTGATTCTGCATTATGGTGAGTTTTATAGTTATTTCATTATATATTACAATATAATAATAGAAATACAGTGCACAGTAAATGTAATGTGCTTGAATCATCCCGAAACCATTTCTACATCAGCTGCATCGTTGCCTGAGACATGAAATGGCCAATGGCCAGGGACATGGTATATGGTAGCCCCCTGTTGAAGACCCCGATTTCAGAGGTCGACCCACAATCCCCGGCCCTATAAGGGGTGGTAGCCTATCATCCACTCCTGGGCTGCCCACTGGGACAGCCATGGAGTGAGATCTCGATACATGGCCCAACTGTCGGTGCAGACGTGCACTGGGCCAGTTTCATTTATGAGGACTAACCACACAGCACAAAGTTCAGCCCATTGTCTGGACACTGTCCAGCACTAGTTTCATACCAAAAGGTTTCTGTGTATAGCTGCAATGCTGCGGCAACCCACGTCGAGGGCTGCCCATGGCACGAGCTGTCTGTGTATCAGGCATCCTTAGGGATGGGAGTCCGACCCTCTACATAGAGACTAGGTACATCTCCTGTCTCAGCAGGCTCTGTCAGGAGCTCTGCTTAAAACTGTACCCATCCCAATAAGGAGTGCAGGTGACTTGACAGGGGGCTCGCAGAAAACTGTGCCCACTGCTCCAGATATTCCCTGCACTGATTGGTGTAAGGGTCTGTGCAATTCCCATATGGGAAGTCTTCATCCAGGGCCACAGCCATCCCGCCACGGGGTATGTAGACTGTATGGTTATGAAATTGCAGCCAGTGATGACCTCACTGGTCAGAAGGGCCACATATATGGCAGCCAGTGCTTCTCTATCAGAGAATACCGCGCTTCTGCACTTTTCCACAATTGGGACCAGAAGCCTATCAGCACCTTCTGGGACCTTGCTTCTGCCACAAGTCCCACCCAAATCCTGCATCATCCGCCTGCACTGTAAGCAGGAATGGGAGGGCAGGATCTACCAGCAATGCTGTTTCCAATGGGTGGGGATGGCTAGCAGGAGAACATGTGGAACTGTGGGAGCAGGCCCCTCACTGCACAGAGCAAGTAAGATCTGTGCCCAACCACATCGTGGGTTGGCTACTCCCTGATATGTGTGCTAATATTTCCAAGGTCTGGTGGGATGGGTGAAGTTATGTCGGTACAGAGCCTACCAACTGGTTACTTGTAGGGTATCTCTAGGTCTGTGGACACTACGGCTGGTCCTACTTGCCCGCTGACTGGACTGGCCATTGTACATGGGGACGTCCATCTTTAGCTGGACACATATTACCTACTTTACCCCAAGTGCCCTGTATTTGGGACCCTGTATATTACTCCTAGCACCAATAGAAATGGGCGGCGTGGTTGTTCTATCCCCTGGCATTATTCATTCCAGGAGTGGGATCCACAGATTACAGGTAGAAGCCTTAGCCCAGCATATCACACAGAATGCTACGCATCAGGCCATAACCCTTTTAATGGATGAAACCACACAAATGCAGAAAGTAGTTCTGCAAAACCGCATGGCCCTTGACCTCCTAACTATTGCTTAGGGCGGCACCTGTGTCCTACTCCATGCAGAATGCTATGTCTACATTCTTGATCATGCCAACCAGGAACAGGTAGCTCTCCAAGAAATGGATGCTGAAGTTCAAGCCATCCATACCCTGGGAGAAGACCCTTTAACAGCTTGATGGAATTCCTTGGGATTCTCCTGGGAGTGGGCAATAACCATCCTAGCCCGTGTAGCCTATAGTCTGGTAGTATTTTGTTGTTTTTAGTATCGTTGTTGTGGATTGTGGGCTCAAGGTAGCACCCTCTGGGTCGCAACTCTATAGGGGTGGAGTGTGGGCCTCAGGCCGGCTGGTCACAGGTCTGGCTGCGATACAGACTTGTGGCTAGGGACAAGACCCTGGATCTAGTATGTTACATTAAATGTAGTAGTGAGCCTGTGCCTAGCTTATGTAAGAATGATTCAGCTTGTTGTACCACGTATGGGTGGCAAAATGCCACTATTGTTCTCTGGCATATACAAAGCCCATGAGGTCCCCTAGAGTGAAAACGTGCATCCCACAATAAAATTTGTGCCTGCCATTTCCCTCTCATGTTTGTTCCTCGTGCGTTCTTTCAACTAGGTATCTCACCAAAGAAACCTTCCCTTCTCAATCAACTCGGCGCTGACATATACTCACCTGTGTTCTTGTTGCTGGGGCTACTTGATACTTCATCCTACTGGTCACCAGTTTTTCTGCCTTTCAATTATAGATTTTCAGATTGAATGTCCATTTTCAATTCCAATAAACTATATTTTCTCTTTGCTTGCTCTTCTAAGCCATAAAAAATGACCAACTTTTTATTGTGTGGAATTAGTGAAGTCGTCTGCCAGGTCATATTGTATATTTACTTACATCTCTTTTGGCTGCTCTCTAAATCTGACTTCTAACTGAGCTATGGCTATATTATGTGTTTTGCATTTTATAGGCAGGGTCATCGTATAGTTTATAGTCCAAACTGAGACACTTCTGAAAACAAAAAGTACTATTAACAACCATAAACTAGCACTGTACTAGACAAATATGGTCACCCTATTTATAGGCAGTATAACAAAATAAAAATTATAATACAAATTGATGGTTAAGTATTTCACCAGTTATATTTGTCTTAACTGACTTTCCCTCATAATAACTGAATATGATTCTTCATTGTCTTGGTCAGAACTATCATTAACCATGACAGTTACTATAGCAATATTTCGACACTTTCATGTCAAAATGTTGTGATGAAAAATTAGTTATATTTTTTAAATGCAATTGATTTAAGAAATAAATGGCAAAGAAGACAAAACATAAGTACCATCAGTCTCCAATACCACATATAAAATTAGTAAATGTTTTCTGAGGTTTAATACCAAGAAACCAAGTTATCCTAATTAACTAGGCAAGATGGCATTAACGGAAAATCTATTCTCTGAGCATAATCAATTTTTTAAAAATATTAGAGAAAAAAATTATGGACCAAAAACCTTATCTGCAAATGAGGGGAGATAAGAGTAGAACTAGCAAGTAAAATATTGCTTTTGGACAAGTACTAAATAGGAGATTTTTATTAAGAAAATGATCCTCCTGAGGATGAGGAAAGTGATGATCAAAGTTGCAGCACTAACAGCAGGATTTACTCTTCAATCTACCTGACAAACACACTCTCTCTCTCTCTCTCTGTGTATGTGTGTATATGTGTGTGTGTGTGTGTGTGCGCGCGCGCGCGCACATGTGCAACTTCTGTTCCTCGGCTCTAGCAAATTTGTACTCTCTTTCTATTCTCTAAGTTTGTTAATGTTGTTGTATTAGCATTAATAAAAAATTCAGTTAAATTCTCATTTAGGTGATTCAAGATAATAAAAAATTTACTCTATATATTTACATGTATGAAATAAAATGTGTACTGTAGTCACTTGGGTAGACCTATTGATCTGAATTTCCTTGAAAATATTATCTTAGCTTAATTTTCCACTCGCTATGATGCTTTAAGAGTATTATTACTCTAGAAACATACGAAGAATACCCTTTAATTGTATCCTATTGATGATTATTCTTCTGAACTCTTATGTTCATTGTGGCTTCCTTTTCATTCCTATTATATGTAAGCATTCCCTAAAGTTCCATAATTAAGGTTTCTCTTTTTCCTTTTCTCTTTCTACTTTATCATCTTTCTTCAGATTGACTATGGTAATATTCTGTATATCTGGTTGATATCATGTAGTTCCATCAATCAAATAAACCCCCAAATGCAGATGAGACTTTTAATATCTATTTTATGAACTCATTTCTTAGCTCCAGACTCACATTTCCAACAATATGCAACATAATCATCACCACATGGTGTTAGAATTCATTAAGTTCACAAGTACTTATTGGAGATCTAATATGTGTTGGCATTATGTTAGGAGCTGAGTTACCCAAAAGGCAAATATGGACTTTATCTTCACAGTTTAAAGTGAAGTCTAAGGAAAAAAATAAATCATAAACAGAATAAGAAGTTTTAAATTTTTAAAGCAGGGCTTTTCAAAATTTTTGGTCTTAGAAATCCCTTCGTACTCTGAAAAATTACTGAAGACTCCAAAGAACTTTTGTTTATGTCAGTTATACCTATTAATATTTACTGTATTAGAAATTATTGCTGAGAAATTTTTTAAATGTATTCATAAATAGCAATATCATCGTATGCTAACATAAATTACATGTTTTGAAAATGACCTATATTTTCCAAACAAAAATTTGATGAGAAGAGTATCATTGTTTACATTTTTTTCAAAAATATCTGATATCTGACTAAATAGAAAACAACTGCCTAACCATGCCATCATGCATTAGGATACAGTAGAAGTACTTTTTGTGTACTTTCCATTTCATCATGTGGCATGTTAAGAAGATGATTACTGAAAATTTCAATTTAATAACATTGATAATTTTTTGTGTTTTATCAATGACAAACATGTATAACTGGCCTTTTTTTTTTCATTGTGAGTGCATGGTGAAGAATACAATGACTCTTAATATAGTTTGGTTCCACTGCTTTGATTTGTGCTAATGTGTCAGCAATTTTATCCATCATTGCTTTTGAACCATCAGTACAAATGGCAATCCAAGAAAAAAAAAAGGTAAATAATATGTTAGTTTTAATATGGAAATGCTCTGAATTTGAAGACTTCCACGAAACGGCCTCAGAGATGTCCAGAGACACATGGACCACACTTTGATATCTGCTGTGCTAGAGTATGTAGCCTTGTTGATGATACCAAGTCTAGGATTAAGGAAAGTTTTTCCTGAGAAAGTTGAATGTTTATGACTATATGTAAGGAGTAACAGGAAATCATCCAGGTGAAGGGGATGAATGATGGGTTGTGATAGAATGCTCTAGGCAGAAGGAAAAACACATGTAGGCAGAATTCTACATGAATAAAAGTAAGGTCAATATTATTGAGTAATGTAGTTAAAATATATATATACATACACACACACCAAGAAATAAGGAAGACAAAGGGTTAATCATAAATGACTTTTTAATGTTACATTAAGGAGCTTGGATTTATCTCAAGGGCAAAGGGAAATCATTAAAAAGTTTGAAGTAAGAGAGTTGGCAATATCAGATCTGTGTTTCAGAAAAAATTCTCAGGTTGAACTGTGGAGAATAGATTGGAATAAGACTGGAAACAGGAAATTATTGCAATACCCCTGGTGAGAGATGAGGATAGAGAGAAATAGACAAAAGTGATACTGAGAACTTAGAATTGATAGTAGGACTTGTTGATTAACTAGATGTGAAAGTGAGATGGGGGAGGAACCAAGAATAAACTTAAAGTTTCTGGCTTCGGCATACATACACCCAGTTAATGAAACAGGGAACACAGTGAGAGAAATAGATTTGGGTGGTTCAGAGAGTAGGAAAGGGAGACTATTAGCTCACTTGTGACACAAGGATATCTCACAGGTACAAATACAAACAAGAGATGTCTAGTAGACAACTAGATATATGAAGGCAGATCATAGGTCTGAACTGGAGATACAGATTTGGAATCATCAGTATACATGCGGTAACCAAAGCTATGTGAATAAATTAAGGTGCCATGGGAGGATATGCTGAGTTTGAAGAAAGCCTAGGACTAGCATTTAAGAGACAGGCACAGAAAGGAAATGTGGTGCATTAAGAAAGTATAAGTAAATGGATTGATAAAGGGCATGTCCTCATAGCATGGGAATTAAGATTAAGACTGATTTGTTTTTTCAAGATAACACTGCAATGATAAGAAAATTGTGGAAGAAATGTATTGTTAATAACTACTAAATTACCATTAAGACTCATAAAATAGGTAATAGCGCATTCATCTGCCACTCCCTTAAAATGAGTAACATTCATTAATATTTGTTTCAGGAAGGGTTTTAGGCTTTCAGTAATTCATTGGAAAACAGTTAATTTGTTAGTTAAAAGAAAGAAAACACTGAAGACTCCATTTCCTGAATTGTCTTTCAATAATTATGTATAAGTCTAATTAAGTTTATATTTTTATTTACTAAAATAATAAACAACCTGTTTTAGACAGTAAAACTTTAACAGATGAGGGCATAGTGCACAGAACTACACTGAGAATCTTATAAACTGAGGTTAACAGAAATAACCTTTTTGGAATGCTTTAAATCTTACTAAGGAAGTACATTTACTTTATGAATCCCTACAGACAGAATTTCTTTGGGTAGAAAATAGTCTGTTGCCATTATTATTATTATTATTTTTGTCAGATTACAGAAGTCTAGATCATGGTATTTTTCTCATGATCATTTGTCAACTTAGCTGTTACTCAAATGATGTTCAAAACTATACAATCATCACTCCTTTCTTTCTCAACATCTAGTACTTTGGGTCATTATCTGAAAGCTCAGAGCTGTGGAGTTTTTATACATAGTTCTTTCCATTTTTTTAATAGCTAGAAGACTTTATTATTATTATTATTATTTTTTTTTTTTTTTTTTAAAAAAGGAGACTCACGAATGTTAGATATTTCCCCAGGGTTATTCTCTAAACCAGTGATACAACTGGGAAAGGAACTACCTTTCTAACTTTTTAGAAAGGAGCAACTGATAAGGATAGATTATTTGCATTTGGTTTGTTTATAATCTAATACAAATATATACACATATATTTATATACATACATACACACAATATATGTAACCAAAAGTAACTATGAAGGAAAATTTTATATTTTTGAATTAGTAATATGCATTGTTTCTGTAGATAGCTTAAAAATTACAATATACATGGCTTTAAATGGGACTTAATATCTTAATATTACTAAAACTCCAGACCTGATATTTATAATCATGATTTCAGTCTATGAACATTTCAGTAAAATAAATGAAGAATCAAAAGACGCATAGACTGAAAATGAAGGGATAGAAAAGATATTTCATGTAAATAGAAACAAAAAGAAAACTGGAGTAGCTAAACTTGTATCAGACAAAATAGACTTTAAAACAAAACATGTAAAAAACGACAAAAAAGGACATTATATAATTATATATCCAAGAAAGGGATGTAACAATCGTAAATATCTACACATCCAACATAGGAGCACCTAAATATATAAAGCAATTAATGAAAATAAAGGGAAAAACCCACAGAAACACAATTAAGGGTACGGTATTTCAATACTCCACTCACATCAAAGAATAGGTAATCCAGACAAAAAATTAATAATAAAATGACAACCTTAAATGTCATTATTAGACAAGGTCAACTTAATAAACTATTTTAGAACACTACACTTAAAAACCACAGAATACACATGTTTTTCAAGTGACATGGAACATTCTCCAGGATAGATCACGTATCAGGCCACAAAATAAGCTTAATAAATTCAGGAAGACTAGAATCAGTGACACCAGCATCATGGTGGAGTAAGAAGATTGCTTACTTTCTCCCCTTAAAGTTACATACATAGGATAACTGTAATTCAATAAAGGATACCCTGCTCAACTCACAAACATGTCTGAGAGATCCATGCATGGAGATAGTTGAAGGTAGACTTATGGGAATGAGCAGGGAAGGTGGGAATGGGGGATAAGCTCAGACATGGGGCCTGCAGATGCAATCCTGTGTTGGTGTGGCCCTAGCTGACACGGTAGTGGAAAAGGAGTTGGGCTGCAACCCTCATACAGCAGACTAGAGGGTCAGCAGGGCAGTAACAACATTTGGGCCTGAGTGGCTGGTGTCCATTGAGGCTAAACCTGGTGACATGGACAGAGACACAGCACAGCACTGTATAGCTGCCAGGGGCTGGTAGCCGCCATTACTAGGAGCAAGGCAAAATCGCAGACATGCAAACCGGCCTCCCCTTACCTCCCTGTACCCACCCAGACCCAGCTGATGTTGAAGCAAAGGAGGTGTGGGGTTGCAGCACAAACTCAGCAGCTGGGAGTATGTGAGGGACAGAAGGAACATTCCTGCCTATGTAACCAGTGCCACTTGGCACTTAAAACCAGTTAGAGATGCCACACAGAAGCATGACAGCAGTGAATTAGCAGCCACCAGCACTAGCAAGACAAAGCCACAGACTCGGGAACCATCCCTCCACCACCCCTTCACCAATCCATTACAGCAGAACCCAACAAAGGCAGTGGAGACACCTTGGATAGCACAGTGTAGCTGGTTACCTCTGGTTACAAGGAGGCAGTGCCAGGAACTCATAAGTCAGGAGTCCCATTACCTATCACATCCCACCAAGGGGATGGTATTCTGAGATTGAGGAAATCGGATTACAGAGAGGATGCCCACCTTCTCATGGAATACCGGGCATTTCTCCATAAGGTGACACAGCCCAAATAAGAAGCCAGAAGTCCAAGTAGAAAACTAATCTCAATAAGAAAGACTAGTTTCAGATTAAAAACACAAAATTTGCATCATAGAAGCATTTATTAGAAAACAAAAGACCTCTACTTATAAACCTGCTGAATTGTTAAAAACAAAAGAGTATCTAAAAAAGAAGAGTTCACTATCTCAAATGTGCAGGCAAAGAAAGAATCCATCAATTACTATGAATAAATAACAAAGGTAACAAAGTAGCTCAGAAAGAAAATGAAAAGACTCCAGAAACCAAACATAAAGACTTGGAAGACAGAAGCAGAAAATAGAAACTCTAATTCAGAATAAGGTATTAAACACTCAATTATAACATAAAGGTTTTGGGGGAGGGGGAGTTAAAAAAAAAAAACACTATACCTTCCATAATTTTGATATCAACCAATATGCTTCATAACAATTGGGTTGGAAAGGAAATGAGTTCAAAACATACATAGAGACAAATGAAAATGACAATAACCTTCCTACAAAGAATAAGAAAACCTTAATTGACAGCACTAGTAAGGAAACTGAAACGATAATCAAAAATCTCCCCAAAAACAAAAGTCTAAAACTGTATGGCATCACTAAAGAGGTCTACCAAATATTCAAAGATTAATTACCCATCTTTTTCAAACTCTTCCAAAAAACTGGAGAGGAGGCCATTTTATGAGGCCAACATTACCCTGATACAAAAGCAGGCAAGAACACCACAAAAAAAAATCTTATAAGCCAATATCTATGATGAAGACAGGTCCAAAAGTGCTAAACAAAGTACTAGCAAATCAAATATAACAATACATTAAAATTATAATACAACATGATCGGCTGGGGTTCATCCCAGGGAACAGTATCTTTTTGGATATATCTCTTCAAGCAAGGAAAACAAAAGAAAAAATAAACAAGACTATATCAATTAGCACTAATCATGCCTTGGATAAACCTCATGGGCTACGATACTGCCATTGCGCAAAGCTAAACAAGACTACATCAAACTAAAAAGCTTCTTCTGCACAGCAAAGAAAAACAACAAAATGAAAAGACAATCTACTGAATGGCAGAAGATGTTTGCAAATGATACATCTGTTAAGGGGTTAATATCGAAAATACATAAATAACTCATATAACTCAACAACAAAAAGTATCTATGGGCAGAGGACCTGAATAGACATTTCTCCAAAGAGGACACAGAGATGGCTAACAGAAATATGAAAAGATGTTCAACATCACTAATCATCAGAGAAATGCAAATTAAAACCACAATGAGATATCACCTCACACTGGTCAGTATGGCCACCATCAAATAAATCAACAACAAAGTGCTAGAAAGGATATGGAGAAAAGGCAATCCTCATACACTGGTTGCGGGATTTTAAATTAGTGCAGTCACTATGGAAAAGAGTATGGACAGTCCTTGAAAAACTAAAAACCAAAAATAAAACTATCATATGATCCAGCAATCCCACTTCTGGGTATTTATCCAAAGAAAACAAAAACATTCATTCAAAAAGATAGATGTACTCCTATGTACATTGCAGCATTACTAGTAATAGTCAAGATATGGAAGCAACCTAGAAGTCCATCAATAGATAAATGAAGCTGTGGTATGTAACTACAAAAGAATATTATTCGGCAACAAATAATAATGGAATCTTGCCATTTGCAACAACATGGAGGAAGCTAGAGGGTCAGACTGAGAAATACAAATACCATATAATCTCACTTATATGTGGAATCTGAAAAAATAAATGAAAACCAACAAAAAAGAAAGAGACATGTAGATATAGAAAATAAGCTTATGGTTGCAAAAGGGGTGGAGGTGGGGGGGTGGGAATAAAATTAAAATATGTTTAATTAGGTCCTCTTTATTAGACATTACCTATTATCATGTATTATATTCTGTCACAAACCTTTTACGAATATGATCAGTATCTTATATCCGAAGGTAGAATTGAGACAGGCTTATAGCAAGACTCTTGGATAACAATGACTATCTAATGGTCTTTTCTTTCCCTCAGTGCACCACCTCTTCCTTCTGCCTTTTCTTCTACTAATCCTCAAGCAGATGATTATAAAGACATGGTTGTACTGTCCTAAGTATGTCCTTTCTTCCTTCCTTTCCTTCCATCTATTCATTTGTCTTTCTTTCTACCCATGAAGCATGTATTAAGCCCCTACTCCAATAATATAAATATCAAGAAATACTCTGAGTACTACATAGTTCATACAAACTGATGAACACTTAAGATCCCAATACTTAAGTGATAAAAGATATAAACAGACAATTCTCAAAACAGGAAGATAAAGAAATGACCCTAGAGACTGAGCAAGCTGCAACTCAAATGCAAACAAAAGGTTCAGTTGGGGCTTCAGACTGTCCTAAGGATTGAAAGCCACAATTATTTACTAGAAATTAGATATTTTATTCAGAGTTCCATTTTGTGCAGCTTTGCCTAATCCTGTACCATTAAATACAATTTTTCTTTTGACTTTAAATCGGTGCCTCCATTTAAAAATAATTAAGAAAACCTATTAAACTGGTCCACCTTAAAGTGGTCATAATTCCGTTTCAGAAAGCTGGTTCCTAAGGAGTGAGGAGATTTAAGTATGCAGAACATTTTAAGAGGTAACAAAATTTTACACAGCCCAAAACGTTTCCCTCTCACGTTTATCTATCAAGATATGTGAACAACCCCATAAGAAGAAAGCCAATACTGTTTGACTTGCTTTCTGGGGTGGGTGAGGTTTTGCTTTCTTCCTAGAGAGGTAATAATCACCTTTCATTTTTATCTAAAATAGTCACAAAAGTAATTTTGTGCTTCTGCTAAGGGAGTAAATAAAGGCTTTCAAAAAAGACCAGTGAGCCTTGGAATTCCATGGAGGGTGGGAGGGTGTAAAATAAAAAAAGGAAAGAAAAGAAATGATCCTATTCACAGCCATGGCTTACCTGCTAAGAAACTTAGTCAAAATTTGGTCCTATTTATATAGCAAGAGTAATAGACATAAATGGTAGATGACTTTCTTCTCAAACTGACTGATTAACTGGTAATGGCTTCTTAAAGTACTATGTGAAAAGGATTCTGAAGCCAAGTTCAAGCTCTGTAGGAAAGAACCAGTGACTTATGTTTATCATGGATTTCAGAAACTATAATGACAGCAGGTGTGCGATACTTCAGTCGTGACAACTGTTAAAACTTCACAGAATAGATTTTATTTTCTTGATTTCATATGATTTTCCTTTCTTTTATTAAAAAAATTTCCTTTTCATTGTTTTGTGTATCTGTTAGAAATGCATATTAATACAATGGGATGCCATTTTATTCCATCATGTTAATAAATAATGAATAAAATGAGAAAACTCAATGCTGGTGAATTTTGGCAAAATTGGCACTTACGCTGCTAGAGGTAATGGAATTAGTATTATTTTTCTGGCAAGTCATTCAGTAATATGTACAACTGCCTTGAGTCCTTTATACTCTTCAACCATGAAATACATTTGGGAATCCATCCCAAGGACATAAAAATTCAAGCACAAAGAGGTTTAATGCTGAGAGGAAACAAGTTATAAAGAAAACAATCTAAATGTCTAACAAAAGAATAATGTATATAAAGCAAGATTCTTTCCATCATATTATCTTTCAAAAAGAGGGCAGTGTATTCTGAGTCCTTAAAAAGTCTCTAAATTACTGAGTCCTCTCAATTGCTCTGAATATTTAATAAAGTATTATTTAGGAAAAACTAACATTAGCCTTAGATTTTTTTTCATCACAAGCAAAAAAAGCATTATTTAACCCCCCAATATAGATGATAATACAGTCATTATCTAATCATGCTTATACCATCAGTCAGAACATATCAATTTTACTTTAGATTGAGACTGGTTCAGTGTCTTAAATTACCTTCTGCTGGCCTCACAGGATGAATTACGAAGTATTTACTTTGATTCTATATTTTGGAACAGACTGTAGAGAATTGTCATTTTTTTCCTTAAATGTTGGTAGATTTCACCAGTGAAACCAACTAGGCCAGGTTCTTTCAGTTTTGAAAGCCCATTCATTATTGATTTAACTTCTTTAATAGACACAGAACTCTTTCTATTATTTCTCCTTGTGTGAGTTTTGGAGCCATCAAGGAATTACCATTTCATCTAAGTTATCAAGTTTGTGGGCATAATACTTCCTGTCCTTTGGATCAGTAGTAATGGCCCCTCTTTTATTTCTGATATTAGTAATTTGTGTTTTTCCTTTTTTATTTCCTTGGTTAGCTTGGTCAGATGTATATCAATTTTATTGATCTTCAAAGAACAAGATTTTGGTTTCACTGATTTTCTCTACTGTTTTCCTGTTTACAATTTCATTGATTTGTGCTCTAATTTTTATTTATTTTTTTCCTCTGCTTATTTTGGAGCTAATTTGCTCTTGTTTTTCTAGTTTCTTAAAGCAGAAGCTTATATTGATTTTACATCTTTCCTCTTTTCTAATGCAGTTGTCCCCCCTTATTGACAGGAGACATGTTCCAAGACCCCCAGTGGATGCCTGAAACAGTGGATAGTACTGAACCCTATGTATATATGTATGTACATACACACACTGTTTTTTTCCCCTTTATATATACATAGCTTTTTCACCTGCAAGAAGGACTTTATGGCTTCTCTTTGGCATATCTGAATTGCTAGGATTACTACTCTTGCACTTTGGGCCACTTTTAAGTAAAATAAGGGTTATTTGAATACAAGTACTGTGATACTACAACAGTTGATCTGATAACCAACCATGACTAACAGGCAGGTAGAGTATACCGTGTGGAGATACTAGACAAAAGGGATGATTCACATCCTGGGCAGGATGACATGAGATTTCATTATGATACTCAGAATAACATGCAATTTAAAACCTATCAAATGCTTATTTCTGGAATGTTCCATTTAATATTTTTAGACCAGAGTTGACCACAGATAACTGAAACTGCAGATGAGGGGGTATTACTATATATATGCATTCAATGCAATACATTTTCATCTAAGCACCACTTTTACCATATCCCATAAATTTTGATAAGATATATTTCCATTTTCATTTAGTGCAAAGTATTTTTAAATTTCTCTTGAGACTTCTTGTTTGATCCATGTGTTGATTAGAAGTATGTTGTTTAATTCATAAATATTGAGGGATTTTCCAGCTCTCTTTCTGTTATTGATTTCTAGTGTAACTCAATTGTGGTCTAAAAGAATATTTCTTATGATGACCTATCTTTTAAAATTTGTTAAGGTGTGTTTTATGCCCCAGGATATGGTTTATTTGGTGAATGTTTTGAAAAAATATAAATAATTTTTAAAAGACAGTAACATAAGGGAAGGGGAATCTCTTTGGAAAAATTGAGTATTATTCTATATTCAGGACCACTTTATATTTAGACATGTACAGGGCAGATTTTTTATTGAGATATAATGCTTTAATAGCACCGAAAGAGAAATTTATAAAATTCTTTATACTACATGGTCTCTACTATTAAAAAGACTGGAAAAAAATGTACCTAAATGTAACCAGGACTAAGTAACAACTTTTTTACATCTATAATCTCTGCTAAGGGATTAGCAGAGATTTCATATTTGCAAATATTTCATATTTGATCTTATTTCATTCATAGTCAGAAAAATATGAGTGATTTTAATAGAATATGATAAGTACTATAAGAGAGATATAAAAAGGTTTAATATTAATATCAATTCTTTTGAGACGTTCCAGTTAAGCTCTGAAAGAAAAGATGCTTCAAATATAGCCTAATATAGCAACGGTTTATCAGAAAAAGGATATATCACATTTTTAACTGCCAGAAAGTGAGACAAGCACTAGGGGAATTTAAATAGTCCCATATGACTAGAATACAAGCTGTAAGAACGGTTGGCAGGGCAGAAGGATTAAGACTATAGACACGTGTTAGGGCCAGAAGTATGTGAAGGAATCCAGAGTTTTTAGACTGAAGAAAATCTAAACCTAGCCATCCTCGGCTAAGTCATTTCAGTGCTTTATAATAAGAAAATCCTGATCTATAACAATTATATTTGGATGGTTTCCTTTATTTTAAGCCAAACTAATTTCTCTCCTTTAAAACAAAACCAGACAGGAATTTCTTGACTATTGCAAGATAGAGGTTAGCAAATCCACTCCTTAAGAAACTATAAAACTGAACAAAAACCTCAAAAACAACCATTTGTAGGTTCAAACAAAGGCAATTAATTTGAGAAGTGTATTTTATGAAAACCAGCTGAACCAAAGTTAACGACAGTGAGGATCAGTGGTGTCCTTGCCCAGGAGCAGCTCTCATCACCACCACCACCCCTTGCTCAGTTTTTACAGAGGTACTTCAAGGACAGGGCTGGCTGTGAAAAACAGCAGCTTCAGTGCTGGAAGAGGCTAACCTGATTTGGAACAAAGTGTGAAAATCCCAAATAGAGCATTGTCAGTAAAAGTAGCAAACTTATTAGAAAACAAACAGAAAGTCAACAGCAGCTACTCTAGACTTAGGTTACAGTTTTGGTAGGGCTGAGCTGTAGACTGGAGGACTAGTCAGAGATTTAACAGAAAGATCCTAGAAATGAGAAAGGCACAGAGGGCTAGATAAGTTCCCACACAGCCTTGGCTGACTGGGATTCACTCCCATATCAACACATATCCACTGGCAGAGGGCAGAAGCCCTACTGGCTCCAGAGGCATTTGAGTACACCCTCTGAACTATCAGTGACCCAGGTGCAAACCCTAGGAAATCAGCTTAAAAGGGAGATAGATCCCATAGATTAAATCCAGGCAAACTACTAAAAAACCATCACTATCAACCTCCTTGGGGAAAAAATCCAAAACTAGATTTTCTACAACATATTATCAAAAATACATTAAACAGTTTCCAACAAAAAATTATGAGACATGCAAAGAAAAACAGAAAATTGTGGTCGATACTCAAGAAAAAGAGCACTAAATACAAACCGATTCTGAGTGAGCCCAAATATCAGATTTACCGAAGACTTCAAAAATCACATATTATAAAAATATTCAAAGAATTAAAAGAAACTGACTTAAAGAATGAAAGGAAAATATGATAATGACAACAAATAAAGTAATCTCAGCAATGAAAAGTGAGATTATAAAAAAGAACCATATAGAAATTCTAGTGTTGACATTTTCCATATGTATCTATTTTTGATAGCAGTATAACTACGATTTCTTACACTGGTCAACATTTTAAAAATATTTTAAAATATTCATTATTGTAAAGTTATAAACATCCTGAGTTATAGATGTTTAGTAAGTCATTATGCTTTGTAAGCTTTACAGTAACCTTTAAATAAAGGTTAAGATGTGTTCCCTTTTCCTACTGAACTAGTCAATGGTATATTAATTTTTCAATGAAATTGCTTATAACTAGATAATATTTTCAACATGGTGAAAAACCAAAATAACCAAAGGTAATGCTGTGTTGATATCTACAGATTTAGAACTGTTTTAAGAGGTTAATTTTATTTTCATGGTTAGTTTTCAGTGTCTACCAAGAATGTTTCTAGAATTATTCAAATTTAGCATTTTCAAGAGAGTAATAAAATATAACGACACCACAAATCTATTATGGTACTAGGGTGTATAAATCATTTTTAATACTCCTAATAATTAATTGGATTATAATACTCATGTACTTATATGTATATATACACAATAGAATACTATTTTAACCATTAAGAAGGAAATCCTGCATTTATGACAACATGGATGAAACTTGAGGGCATTATGCTAAGTAAAATAAGACAGAGAAAGACAAATACTGTATGATCTCACTTTTATGTGGAACCTAAAAAAAACGTCAAACTCAAAGAAATAGATTATATTTGTGGTTACCAGAGGCAGTGGGTAGGGTGTGCGGGAGCGGTGGTGAAAGGTACAAACTTCTGGTTATAAGATAGTAAGTTCTGGTGATGTAATGTATATTAGATATTTGAAAGTTGCTAAGACAGTATACCTTAAAAGTTCTCATCATAGTGAAAATATTTGTAATTATGTGAAGTGATGGATGTTAACTAAACTTATAGTAATCATTTCACAATATATACATATATCAAATCATTATATCATACAATTTAATTTATATGTTATATGTCAATTATATCTCAATAAAACTAGAAAAATACTCATGTACTTATTAAATTTGTGTCTATATGCATACATTGACTACTAGCAGGCAGATTATCATATCAAGAATAAAATAATGGTAATTGGTTCTTTAAGTAATCTTTCATTATTCCTTATTTGTGATAGCCACTTTAAACAGTTTATTTGGATTTTCCTGTTTTGATTGATTGTATTACCAATAAGAACGATTATTATAACATTTAATAAACTATTCTTTCTCATTTTTAGTAAGAACAATCTACATTATAGAACAACAAGTTTTACAGATGCCTTGTAAAATTTTATGCTAGTTTTCTACCTAATACTACTATAAATCTGCACTTTTCAGCCTACCATATTACCAGAGGAACAAGCATACTGCCCACTATTTGGTATAAACCATCACATAATTTTAGATTATTAACAAAGCTATCCAGGATAATGTTAATAATTGAAGTACAAAAGGTATACTTACTCAGTTATAATTTCAGGGTTTGTAAAGCTGAGGTTGGTTAAATGACCTTCAAATTTAGAAGACTCGTGTATACTTAAGGCTGGCGTGGTCTTAGTGGCAAGTACAGCTCTTTTTTCATCTTTTTCAAGTGCTTTTCTCTTCCCACCATTTTGGAAATATTCTCTGCATACACTATAAGGCAAAATAAAACTATATTTTAAAACATGAGGTATGAATATAAAATTAAGTAGAAAAATATTAGCCTTTATTACTCAAAATGGGAAACTTATAAATTACAGATTCCTATTTTGAAAATGTCACATAGAGGTAGGTTTGGGAACCCTGTAGTATGTTTGCATTTTTAAAATTACCATACAACAAAGCACAATCATATGCTTAATTAAAAAAAAAAAAAGTATGTTCTTCAGGAGCACAGATGTGCCTGTATATTTTACTGAACTTCATTCTTAACTGAAACATAAGTTGTTCCAGAAGAACTTAGATAACTGCTATTCAGTGACAGCATCCAAAAAGAATAGTAGACACAGTTAATTCCAAGTCAGCTTTGCTAGTATTAGACAGATATCCCAACAGTTGTTTTTCAGATCCCTTCTGGTTTATGAAAAGTCAGGTTGTCAACACATTGAAAATCATTTACCTTCTTATTTGCTCTGAGAGAAGGGTATAAAAATCTAGTTTAAGTAAAAATAGTATCATTTCGGAGAAGGAAAAAAAGGGTGTAGATGATAGAGGTTCTGTTCATCCCTCTGATGACCAAATCAAAGTTGTGACAGAAACAAGAAGAAAACCATAAGGAAAATCCCCTGGGATCTAGATGAACAAGCTATACAACTAGGGAGAAATCTAAGAAATCACTCTGCAATGGCAAAAGGTAGAAAGGCATGAAGACTCAAGACTGAGGCTAGTCGGTGGGAGGCTATGGCAGCCAGTAGCTGCAGATGCCTCTTAAAGGAGCCCTGTCCGCGAGTGAACTTCTGCAGTAATATACCTGCTCGCTCTGAGCACCAGTGCCGTTAGGGCTGCACAGGAGGCACCAGGGACTTACAGGGGGGTGCTGAATTGTCGGAGTGCGGGCTGAAGCAAGCCTCACTCTGTACAGAAGTGCCGGAAGTATCCCTTGTTCCTCTGTTGAGCCCTCCCACCTACCAGTGTGCCGACATAGAGGAGACATCTTCAAACTGGATAACAGAGGTCACTCCATCCAATGGATTCCCTTAAACTCCACCTCCCCCAACTCGTAGCCCCATTCAAGCCACATCCAGGTGTGTCCTCGCTTAGTCAGGTGTCCCTTGCTGAAGAGCACCTAGACTCATACTGGTGACATCTGGCCTAGGTTTCTGGTATAGCCTTTTGAGGCAACTATAAGCACAGCATCAGCGGATTGCTTGCTAAATTTTAAAGGTGGCCCCGCAGGGGTACAGGCTGGGGCTAAACTTGGCCTGCAGCTGAACCCCTCTCAGCACTGTGCCACTGGACATATCACATAAAAGCTGCACTAATAAGACTGAAAGACTTAAGAGCTTAGCTTAGTACATAGAAATGGACACAGAAAGACAGCCAAAATGGGAAGACAAAGAAGCAGAAACCATATGAGAGAACAGAACAGAGATCCAGATAATGGAGTCAAGCAATCTAACAGATGCAAAGTTCAAAACATTGGTTATAAAGATGCTCAATGAACTTATGGGGAAGTGTAGATGAATTCAGTGAGAACTTTGACAAAGAGATAAAAAACATAAAAATGGAAATTGAAATTATAAAAGGGAACCAGTCATAAATGAAGAACATATTACCTGAGATGAAAAAATCAGCTGCCAGTCTTATGGGTGCTCCCTTGTAGGTAACTGTCTGTTTACCTACAGACAGTTAGGTAGAACTGGAATAAGTAAAGTGAATAAAGAGGAGGATCAAATGATCTATACAGAGCATGAGAAAGCCAAGGACACTCAATCAGAATGGCAAGAAAAAGAAGTCAAGATTATAATAATAATTTAAGGAGCCTATGGAACACTATTAAATGTAAAAATATCTGTGACATAGGGGTATTAGAAAGAAAAACAAGATGTTGAAGAATTATCTGAAGAAATAATGATGGAAAACTTCCCTACCCTGGGGAAGGAAATAGACATAAAACCCCAGGAAGCTAGAGAGTCCCAAAACCCAGGAACCCAAAGAGGCCCAAACAAAGACACATCATAATTAAAATGCCAAAGGTCAAATACAAAGACAGAATCTTAAAAGCAGCAAGAGAAAAACAGACAGTTACCTACAAGAGAGCTCCCATAAGACTGGCAGCTGATTTCTCAAAAGAAACTATGCAGGACAGAGGGCTTGGAACAAATTATTCAACGTGATGATCTACAACCAAGAATACTTTATCCAGCAAAGCTATCATTTGGAGTTGAAAGACAGATAAAGGGCTTCCCAGACAAAAATAAGCTAAAGAAATTTATCAGCACCAAGCCAGAATTACAGGAAATGTTGGAGGGACTTTATTAAGAAGAAAAATCAAGTATCAAAAACAGGAATAAAGAATGGTAATAACTACATTCCTATCAACAAATACCTCAAATGGAAAAGAATTAAGTGCTCCGATCAAAAGAGAGATAAGAAAACAAGACCCCTACATATGCTGTCTACAAGAGACTCACTTCAGAGAAAAAGACACACACAGACTAAAAAGAAGGGGATGGAAAAAGATATTTCCTTGATGGACCTAGAAGGTATTGTGCTGAATGAATAGGTAGAGTAGAGAAAGAAAAATATCTCATGATTTCACATACATGTGGAATCTAAAGAACAAAATCAACAACGACAACAAAAGTGAAAATAAACTCAGATACAGACTATTTAAAGGGAGTTGGTGCGGGGACAAAAAAAGGCAAAGAGATTAAGAGGAACAAATGGACAGTTGCAGAATAGACGTGGAGATGTAGAGTGTAGCATGGGGAAGATGGTTAATAATGTAATAAATATGTAAAGGGGAAGAAGGGTACTATATTTAGTGGGGTGATCACTTTGCAAGTTATGTGGCTCTCCGATCGCTATGCTGTACAACTGAAACTGGTATATTATTGTATGCCAACTATAATAATAAAAAAAAAAACTCATTGAATTGTACAATGTAAATACAAGCAACTAATTGTCTATTATATTTCAATAAAGATAAGAAAAAATAGTATTTCGTAAAGGTATATCTTCAAAGAGAACAAGGTTGGAACACAGTAGTGGTTTTCATAACACTTCAAAAGTATTCCTGTCTATCAAGAGACCATTCCTACTTGTCCCAATTCTTATATGTTATTAAAATGCAGAATTTTCAAGATATATCATTTTAAGCTTATATAGTTTAGCCCATATCAAGTTGCTATCCAGAATCAGAAACTGATGACTGGCGTAACCTTAAATAATTTTCTTAGTATCTAATATAATTTTAGGATGAATACAGTATGGACTCATGCCTGGGTATATTATAAGAAAACAAACATGAACCATAGAATCAATTCCAACATTTATTAGCTATTAAATCCAAAAAACTTAATAGAAAGAAAAAAAAAAAGAGAGAGAGAGAGAGACAAGCTCTGGCTCTGGCCCTTGAGCTTACAATGTGGCAAGAGATACACACCTGAAAACATTTAACTGATATACTACTTATCTAAGCTACTTAAAGGAGAATGAAACTTAAATTTTTCTTTTTAGATTTTAAAAATAAATCACATTATTATTACATATAGCTCATACTTTTAACATAGCTAGATTTTTTTGTTTCACAGACACTCCTTGGTGAAGTTCTAAAAACACATGCCGAGAAAAGTAAGAATTGAGGAATTAATTTAATACTCATTTCTACAAGTAGAAGGGAACAATGTCCATTCCTCCTCACACTTGCAGGATACTATTAGTTCAACTTTAATTTTTCTAAATATCTATTATTTAATATTTCTTTAACTTATTCTATGGAGATTCAGTTTTAACTCTATATACAAGAATTTAAACTCATTCATCACTGATCAAACATTTATTAAGTACCTATCATGTGCTGGGTACATAACTGATGAGAAAACAAATTAAAGGAATAGCTGCTTTCAAGGAGCTCAGACTAATAAAAGGAGATAAACAATTTATATAATAATAAAGAAAATCTAATTGATAAAGATAAAATACAATTGATAAATACCTAACCCAGTCTAAAATCAGTCATATAAGCTGATTTTAGAAAGATGAACGGGATTAAATTAAGCAAGGAAGAATGTTAGTTAAGGAGAGAAGTGTTTTCCTGGTGGAGAGAAGAGCATGAGCAAAGGCATGGAAGAGAAACTCAGCATGGATCCGGCAGAGATGGACATCAGTTAAAGCTATGTGAAATTTAAAGTGCCAGGCAGAAAATGGATGAGTAGATAGATGGACTCACAAGTGAGAAAGCCCTGAGGCCAGCATACATATGTAGAGAACTGGTAGTCAGGTGACACTGGAGAGTAAGCAAGCTTCAGATCATGGAAGACCTACAGGCCAATTTAGAAATGTGGCCTTTAGAAATCTAATCTAATGACAGAAAGTGGTTTAGTGGTTTCCTGAAGTGAGTGGGTTAAACTACAAAGGTGTACAATGAAGCTTATTAGAATTATGGAAATGTTCTATATCTTGATTGTGGTGGTGGTTACATAAGTACAAACATTTGTTAATACCCACTGAACTGTACACTAGAATGGGTGCATTTTATCGTATATAAATTGAACCTCAGTAAGGTTAATAAAAAAAAAATGTAGCCTTTATCACCTAGGAATTAACACTAAAAATAATGCCTCTACCATATGACATTTCACTAAGGCATGAAATACCAAAGAGCTTGCTTACCTTTCTATTAGGTAGAACCATATATAATTGTGATATTCAATAGTTCTTGAGCCACAAAAATTAGTTTTATGTGGTTCAATCTCATAGTTATCTAGAAACTTGACTGCAAAACACATAAACAGCTAGAATTCCAGGTTCTCATAGCCCATCCCTACACACCTTCCAAAAAATATAAAGATCATTAGGAAGAGCAAATAAAAATCACATATAGTTCATATCTATGGCATAACTAGGAAAGAGAACAGCTCTTCATTTTATTTGTAATTGAGGAAATAAAAATCTAAGGAAAACTGAATTGGCTTTGGAGCTACCCAAAGTACAGAGTCAGATGAGGACTCTAAAAGAAAGAAAGGTATGATGGGGTGTTAAGGATGGAAAAAACTACATAACACCAGCCAAGTTTCACCACCAAAAAAGGGTCCAACTCTGAGTGGGAAAATCTTAAGAAGAGATTTGGGAAATGGTGAATCAGAGCATTAGCCATGGGAAATTCAAAAGTAAGTTTTGAAAGTATATGGGAAGGGCTGTCACCTTGAGAAGATTTTATTTCTGGGAAAGAAAAGAGGCACCTTGAAAAAAGGAGGTATATCTGGAGGCATGGTAATAAGGGGAAAGAATTAAGCGATAACGATAAAGGGAAAGAAAGAAGCCTATTGAGGTGTCATAATCTATACATAGTTCAAAAATCATAAGTCAGACCAAAAGAATACTATATTTACTAAGGGAACTCTACTTTTGTATTTTGTAGCAATCAAGCAAGGTTTTTGGAATTAAGAACAAAGTAAGCCACCCAAATCCTACCTACACATGTAGAGACACTCCAACATAATAGACAAAATATATAAAAGAAATGCCCAATGAATCCATCAACCATACAAGTTTCTATTAGAAGTGAAGAGAAAGACAATCAAAACTTTTCAGGTGAAAATTCTCAAAAGCACAGAAAACAAAAATAGACACTAAAAACTGTATATAACATTTCATTAATTATATATAAGTAAGCAATTGCAGATTGAAAGAACACTTTAAATTTTAAAGGAGATTTAAAAAAATGAGAATGAAGAACTAAATAAATGGAGAGAGATTCCACAATGTCAGTTCTTCCCAATCAAAATCACAGCAAATTATTTTGTGGATATCAACAAACTGATTCTAAAGATCACAAGGAGAGGAAAAAGACCCAGAAATAGCTAACACAATATTGGAGAACAAAGTTGGGAGGACTGATACTATCTGACTTCGTGACTTAATATAAAGCTATAGTGATCAAGAAAGTAAAATATTAGAGAAAGAATTGACAAATAGAATAATGGAATAGAATACAGAGCTCATAAATAGACCTCCATTAATATATTCAACTAACCTTTGACAAAGGAGCAAAGGCAATACAATGAAGTAAAAATAATCTTTTCAACAAATAGTTCTGGAACAACTGGATATTCACATACAAAAAAATGAACCTAGACAAAGACATTACATACACCCTTTACAAAAATTAACAAAAAATGGATTACAGACCTAAATGTACAACACAAAACTATACAAGTCCTAGATAGATTTATAAATTTCCGAGAAAAAATCTAGATGACTTCGGGTTTTTTTAGACACAACAGATCAAAATCATAATCATGAAAGAAAGAACTGAGAACCGAGATTTCATTAAAATTAAAATTTTCTGCTCTGCAAAAGACAATATGTAAGAGAATGAGAAGACAAATCACAGACTGGGATAAAATATCTGCAAGACATATCTGATAAAGGACTCTTATCCAAAATACATAAAGAACTCTTAAAACTCATCAAGAAAACAACTTGATTAAAAAATGGGCAAAAGACCAGAACAGACACCTGACCAAAGAAGATATACAGATGGCAAGTATGCATAAGAAAAGATGCTCCACATTGTATGTCACTAGAGAAATGCAAATTAAAACAGCAATGAGCTACTACTATATACATTATTAGAATGGCCAAATTCCAGAACACTAAAACACCAAATGCTGGTGAAGAAGTGGAGCAACAAAGAACTCTCATTCATTGCTGTGGGGAATGCAAAATGTTATAGTCACTTTGGAAGATAGTCTGGCGGTCCTATACGAAACTAAACATATTCTTACCACACAATCCAGCAATCATGCTCCTTGCTATTTGCCAAGAGTTGAAAACTTCCACACAAAAACCTGTACATGAATGTTTACAGCAGTTTTATTCATAATTGCCAAAACATGTGATTTTGATAAAAGCAACCAAGATGTCCTTCAGTAGATAAATACATCAATAAGCTGTCGTACATCTACACAATAGAACATTATTCACCACCAAAAAGAAATAAGCTATCAACCATGAAAAGACATGGAGGAACCTTAAATGTATATTAAGTGAATAACGTCAACATGACATTCTAGAAAAGGCAAAACTATGTAGACAGTAAAAAAGTCAGTGCTTAAAAAGGGTAGGAGAGAAGGATGAAAAGACGGAGCACAGAGGATTTTTAGGGCAGTAAAACTGTTCCGTATGTTACTATAGTGGTGGATAGTTGTCTTTATATACTTATCAAAACCCATAGAATATATAACACCAAAAGTGAACCCTAACATAAACTGTGGACTTTGGATGATAATGACGTGTCAATGTGGGTTCATTAATTCTGGGTAGATGTTGACAATGGGAGATATTGCACATGTATGAGGGCACGAAATATCCAGGAACTATCCGTATTTTTTCTCCAACTTTGCTATACCTATAACTGCTCTAAAAAGTCTACTTGAAAAGGGAAAAAAAAAAACAAAGCAGAATAGATATCATGTGCCTCCTAATGTAATACATTGAGAAGGACACTATCACCTATGTAATATTCTTGCTAATATACTTAACTTGAATTTAATCACAAAGAAACAACCACACAAATCTAAACTGAGATTTCTTTTTTTCAGAAATCAAAGGAAAGAAAGTGTGAATGAAGGATTTTACATCTAGCCAAGCTATGCATCTTGTAACAAAACCATAGAAAAACAGATGTAAAGAATTCAGGGAACATCATAGTTACAAGCTGCTTTTAAAGAACCTAATGGAAAACAGAGACTCACGGGCATGGACAATAGATGAGCAGTTACCATAAGGTAGGAAGGAAGGGAGGAGGGGAGAGGTAGTTGGGGTAAAAGGGGACAGAAAGAAATCTATGGGCAGTGAACATGCAATGCAATACACACACACACACACACACACACACACACACACACACACACGTGCCTTATTGCTAAATTGTACACCTGAAACTTATTAGATTTTGTTAACCAATGTCATCATAATAAAAAAAAAAGAAAAAAAAGAAAATAAAGACAAATACCAGATTATTTCACTTATATGTGGTATCTAAGGAACAAAAAGAACAAACTAATCAAAAACAAGACTCCCAAATATAGTGGTCAATTTGGTGACGGACAGAGGGGAGGGGGATTGGAGGGCTGTGAGAATGGGGTGAAGAGTTAAAGAAGTACAAATTAGTAGCTGATGGTCACGGAGATGGGGAGCATGGCATAGGGACTGCAATTAGAATGAATACACTGGCTGGGTGGAGGGCCGGAGAAGGGAGGGAGGAGCAATTGGGGGGACGTTTTATGAACTATATAGATGTCTAACCAATGTACTGTATACTTGAAACGAATTTAAATAAATAAATTTAAAAAAATAAAAATAAAATAAAAAACGAAGTACTATTAAAAAAAAAAAAAGAACTTACTGGAAGATGAACTTCATCCATGAGATGATTGGAAAATGTTGGTGAAGAGGCTGGTAGTGAATAAAAAGCATTCAATGAATTTAAAAAAAAAAAAAAAGACTATTTTATAATGATGAAGGCCACAAATATCCAAAGATGTAACAGTTATAAATATTTATGCATTATTTATCATAGTAACCATCTTCACAAAGTAGAAATTCCGTAAGATGCATGGAGAAACATATACGACAAACAGGGACTTTTAACACATCACTATCCATCAAGTGAATGAACAAGTTAAGGTTACAGAAGCCCTAAAGAGCATAGAGCATAATAAGGTTTATCTTATCACTACATAACAAACTTCGCTCTCAAATAGAGTACAGTTTCTTATCAAGTGCACATGAAATTCACAAAAATTATCATATACATGTATTAAGTCATGAAAAAAAACACAGTAAGAATCATAGGAAAAAAAATACAAGACAAAATCATTCCATCACAATGCAATAAAACTAGAACCAATTAACAACAAAATAGAACAAAAAATCGATTTCATCTGCAATTTTTGAAAATTAAATATCTCTGGGGTCAAAAGGAAATACCGATAAAATCACAGGATTTCCATAAATGAATGAATGAATGAATGAATGAAACCACGCATCAGGATCTAAGTAATACAACTAAAATAGTGACCTAAGGAAAATTCAAACCCACATTATATCAATACAAATGAAAGAATAAAAATAAATGAAATATCGAATTCAAAGGACTAGGAAAAAATTGAACCAAAACAAAGGAAGAAGATACTGAGTTAGGAAAAAACAGAACAAATAAATACACAAACTGGTTCTTTAACTTGCATAACTTTATGCAAATGAAACTGAAAACTTAAATGAAACAAATAATTTTTCTAAGAATATATTTTAAATACAGAAATAGAGGAAAATTTATTAAACTTGATTCTTGGTTATTGGTGGAAATGGAAAGTTCAAACAAAACCAAAATTGAAAGATAAAATAGAAATAGTAATCAAAGAGTTATTACACCAAAAAGCACCACTAATCCAATGACAAATTCTACCAAGCCTTCAAAAATCAGATAACCTTATATTAATGTTTTATATTTTCTGTACCTTATGATGTTTTGATAGCTTGAAGGGCCATATACACTGGAGAGAAATCCTACCAAACTTAGCTACTTCCTAAAGATAATAAACAACTTAGTTAGGAGCATGCCTCTCATATACAAGCCAAAATTTCCTTTATTTTACTCTCACACAGCAAGCCATTATTTCCCCTGCCCTAAGTCACCCAGGTCCAAGTACCAGATAGTTAAGAACAGCTTCTATGCCCTAAAGCCCACCAGAATTATCCAAATTAGCCAATCCTAAACTATTAATCTGCCCTACTTTGCCTTTCCCACAAAAAACCTAAAACTGTATAGTCTGTTCTGTCCCCTCACTCCTGCTTCTGCTTCCTGATCAAATCTGGTGCTTCCCTTGTGGCCTTGGGTGGCAAGGCATGCCCCCTTCTCTCAGAATGTAAGTAATAAATTCTTTCAATGGTACTGACCTCTCCATGTCATTGCTTAATCACCTCTATAAAGTAAATTCCCAAGAAACAACCCCAAAACTATTTAAATAGTTCCGGGCCATAGAAACAAAGAGAAATTTTCCAAAGTCATTTTTATGGAGCAAAATAACAATGATAATTAGGTCTGATAATTTCTACAAAAAATACAGACCAATATCACTTATAAATATCAATGTGAAAATATGAAATAAAATTTTGGCAAACAGAATCAAACACAGCAAAGGAGTATGCATTTCAGGAATGCAAGCATGATTCATATTAAGAAAATCTATCAATATAATTCACTATATTCATAAATCTAAGGAGAAAAGTCATATTCATTTCCACAGATGCTGAAAAGAACAGTCAACAAAATTCAACGCTTATTCTTAACAAAAATACTTAATACAATAGGAATTAGTAAATATTTCCTAATAGTAAAATTATACATATCAGCCAAAAACCCAGTAACTTATTTAATGGGGATACACTATACACATTATCGCTAAATAAGTCCTGGCTACATTATAGACAAGAGAAAAAGAATCAGTCAAATGAATTGGAGGGAAAGAAAACTGTATTTGCAGATAATGACAGTATACCTAAACGACCTATAAGAATCAAGCATACAAACAATAAGAGAATTCAGTAAAACATACAAAAATTAAAAAATTTCCACAAAAACATAAACAATAGCCTATTAGAAAATGTAATGGAAGGGAAGATCATATTTTTAACAGCAACAATATGATAAAATACCTAGGAATAAACATAACAAGAAATGTACACAACCGCTATACAGAAAATCTTAAACTACTACTGAAAGACTCAAAAGTAGACTAGAATAAAAAGACATATACCTTTTTCAGGTATACAATTATTCAGGTATACAATTACAACATTATAAAAATAGCAGTTTTTTTTTTTCAGTTATTAACAAATTTAATGTACTCTCAAAAATACAAACTTCAAAAATTTAGTTAGACCAGTTGATTCTAAAGTACACATGGAAAAAACAAACAAACAAACAAACAAAAAACAAAGGCAAGAACAACCAGGAAAACCCTGAGAAAGAACAGTGGTGAGGTGAGGAAAGATGTTACAGAATATCACGGACTAAATGATATAAACAATGAAACATAACAAAACGTCATAAAACAAAATCTACTATGTGGGGAAAGCTGGCATATCATGTAAGTGTCTTTTTCATAAATGATTTTGGAATATAGGTAATTATTTGGGTGGAAAAAGTTAGCTCTATACTTCACAATAAACACCAGACTGAATTCCAAATAGGTCAGAGATCTAAATATAAAAAATGATATCACACAAGCACTAGAGAAAACATAAATTAATTACTAATAGGAATTCTTACAGTCTAGGAATCAGAAAAGCTCTTCTAAAATAATCAAAATTTGGAAGTAATAAATTTTGTAAAAACAAAAATCTACACAGCAAAACAAAAACCTGCGTAGCAAAAGACAAAGTCAAAGAAAAAGGGTACATATCCATAAATAATATAAAGAGCTCTAGAAATAATGAAAAAGGAACAAAAACCAAGAGGAAAAAAAGTATCAAAAACATGAACACATTAATTCACAGAAAAAAAGGCAAATAATGCCTAAATATATGAAAACATACTCAACCTCATTCACATGAGAAACGGAAATTAAAACCACATATAGATACCAATTTCCACATATCAGATTGGCAAAGATTCAAAAGGTGTGCAACATACTCTCATGGTGAGGTTGTGGAGAAATTGATATCCTCTTTTTTGCTGAAGGAAGTGCAAAATGATATAACCTCTGTGGATGATGATTTAGCAATATTTAACAAAATCACATATGCATTTACTCTTTTTACCTTGCAATTCCACATCTAGGAATCTACAAAGATAAAATGCCCAAAAAACAAAAATATGCGCAAGATTATTCATTATAGCAATATTTGTAAAAGGAAAGCTTGTAAATAACATAAAAATGAGAAGTTATGGGGTAGTTAATTTATTTGTTAACTTGACTGAACCACAAATTAGTTATCTGGTCATTCTGGGCATTTCTGTGAGGATGTTTCTGGATGAGAGTGACATTTAAATTGGTAGACTGCATAAAGCAGATTGTTCTTCATAACATGGGTGGGTCTCATCCAATCAACTGAAAGTCCACATAGAAAAAAAAGGCTGATGTTCCTTGGAGTATGAGATTCCTCTTGCCCAACTGCCTTTGAACTGGGACACTGGATTTTTCCTGCCTTTACACTCTAATTGAACCATCGGCTCTTTGAGTCTCAACCTTGCCTATCTTAGAAACGACACTATACCACTGGTTAGGTTTCTACCATGTCAACACACCCTGTAGATCTTGAGACTTATGATTATCCATAAACAAGTGAGACAAATCTCTGAAGAACCCTTACTAATACAATACCAAACAGAGTGACCTCCATGACATATAACTAGGTAAAAAAGATACAAAATAGAGTATATAACCTGTACGTACTTGTATAGATAAGAAAGGGTGAATATATGTGTGTATGCACATTTGTGTTTAAATTTGCTAGTTTCTGCGAAAAGGAACAAGGGTAAGATAAAAAAGATACAAAAAACAAAATGGAAAGGAGCTTTTATAATAAAGTTTTGATTTTTGAACCACGTAAATATTTTATAGTCCCCCAAATTTAAAGAAAATTGGAGGAAAAAAAAACACATACAACAGAAAGCAAAGTGAAACCAACTGTATAGAAAATTGATAATGTAACTATATACAAAAGAACTGTTTCAAGGAACTTTTAAACACAGTGTTATGACCCTTAGTGGGATATATTTGTAAAAGGAAAGTTTGTAAATAATTTATAAAAATGAGACAATATCTATATACTTGCGATGGTTCATTTATGTTAACTTAAATGAACCACAAGTGCTTATAGACAAAAGAACTGCAAAGAAATCTCCATTCAGTTTATTGTTAGAAGTAAAATTGGCATTGTAATTTTGAAACCATTTTATGTGAACAAAGCAAATATGCTAATGTTATTCACAACTAATTCCTTCAGTGTAACAAGAGAGATACAAATATAAAACAAAGAAGGCAAAAATCCTATGATGTTACATTTGACAGGAAATGTAAATTATGTTTGACTATAAATATAGTTTTTCTATCTTTATTGAAAAATTCTAGCAGGAAGGACACCCCAGCAGCATATCTAGTGCCTAGATTTTGATTTCTGAATGCCACTTCTCACTAAAAGAAACTAGGACTCCTTGAAGAAATAGACTAATCCTAGGTCTTAAGATTACACTAGATAGTAAGAAAGTGCCCAAAGGTGATGTCAGAAAATAGAAGTCAGCTTTGAAGGGGCTCCCACTGGCAAAATATGGAACTATTTGAATAGAAACACACAGACACACCAAAGACTGATAGAAAAAGTGAATAAACAACAATCCATGAGGCTAAAGTGATATTCCAAACAAAATCACTTATCACAATTAGAACTATTATACCAACTTCTTGTGAATTGATAATTAAAGATTTACTTATATAAGTTTATTTTTACCCATCCTTTCTGGAGATCATTTAATTCTTCTCTGTTCATACAGGAAAGCTTTTATTTATAGAAGAATGACAAGTAATAAATGCAAATAATTATATAATTAAAAAAATCAGTTTGCAACCCCAAATGAAATAATAATCGGGAGTAAATCTGTTAGTTGAAAGACTGCTGGGAGACAGGGCTGATCCATAAGTCAAAATGTTACGCTACAAATTACCTGCTAATTGAGAAGGGAAAACATAAGTCTACAATGGAAGGATCTAGCAGTAGGTACCACCTTAACCAAATGACAAAATTTGGTTGTATTCTCTAGTGGTGGAATAATCTGACAGTAAGAACTTGCTAACGTGATGCAATATCAAGTATGCAGTTTCACCTAATAGATATTTTGGCAAAAATACATGACTTGAATCGACACTGTAGACTCAACTTTTAGTTTATAAGAAATAAAGTTGAGAGAAGTAATTAAATGGCACTATGAGAAAAAAACAGATAAATCCCAAACAAAAGATGCAATACTAGTTTTAGATTAAGATACAATTACAGACCCCTGGTTATGCTATAAAGAGAAAAATAAACTATATAATCTAAAAAACAATATATTAAAGAAATAGAGCTGAGGATGAAGGGAGGTCAAAAGGAACCAAATCCAGGGACACAAGCCTTTCCTAGATGAGAAGGGATCACAGGCACTTAGCACATTTGTTGAAAATGTGCATGGGCAGCAGCAGAGGATCAAGCCTTTCATGGCAGAGAAATTCTGTTTTGTTAAACAGAAACCAGCAGAACTCTTAATGGCTGCTTAAAATGGTGTGACAGATTGGAACCCTTAAGAAACCCAAATGCAGAGATTCTCCCCATTCTCCTCTTGCTTTTCCCCAGAGCTTTTCAAGTACATAACGGCAGTAGGGCAGCAATGGAGGCTTGGAATGGGACCAGAAAATTCTCTGCACTTTCTCTTAGCCTTAGCTTAGAGTCCTCCTAGATGATGGCATGAGTAATATAGATAGAACAAGACTCAGCCTCAAAGCATTTGACACCAGAAATGAACTGAAACTAAAGAGGTAACACACCTTCAATCCACCTTAACTTCTGATGGGATGGATCAAAGTGTTCAGTCTCTTATCCTACTTGCCTATCAGAGGAAAAAGCATGCCCTCTCTAGGAAAAAATAATATTTACACCGGTCTCCTTTCAATACAATGCCAGTATACATATTTTTTAAATTATCAGACATAAATGAAGCAAAAAAGGGATGAGCATAACCGAAAAAAACAGCCAAAAGAAACAGACTCACAAATAAACCATATGTTGAAATAAGCAGACAAGACTTTAAAATAACTGTTATAATTTTTAATGGAAAAAAAGATTAATCAAGTAGATGAAAATATGGAGAACTTCAATGGAAAATAAAATCTCTAACGAGCCAAATAATTATTATAAAAAAAAAAACAGAAAAATTATATCTTGAAAACATCTCTTGGTAACTGATAAATCAAGAAGCCAAAAAGAAAAATTAGAATTTACAGAATATTTGAACAATGCTATTAACTACTTTGAATCGACAAGCACAAAATATAGAATGTGGGCTATTTTACAAATCACTGACATTTCTCTAAAAATTCAAATGTTAATGGAAAACAAAAACATGAACCTGAAGAAATGTAACCACCAATGTATGAGCCCTGATAGGATTAAGAAAAACAATTATAAAGTACATTTTAGAGACAGTAAGAAAAATTTAAATTTATGAACTAGATATTTTAGGAAATTAGGAAATGACTGTTGTTTTAATGAGATGATGGTAGTGTGGTTACGGAGAGGAATGTCCTTATTCTTAGGAGATGTGTTAGGTTGAAATGTTATCTGCTACTTTTTTAATTTAAAATTTGTTATTTTATTTTTCATTTTTCTATTAGAGGTGATATTCAATATTATATTAGTTTCCGGTGCACAATATAGTGATTAGACATTTACATAATTTACGAAGTGATTCCCCGGATTAGTCTAGTACCCACCTGGCACTATAGACAGTTATTACAATATTATTGACTACAGTCTTCTAGCTATATTTCACATATCCATGACTATTTTGTAACTATCAACTTGTACTTTTTAATCCCTTCACCTTTTTCACCCTGCCCCAGCAAACACCTCTCACCTGGCAACCATCAGTTAGTTCTCTATATGAGTGTTTCTGTTTTGTTTATACATTTATTTTGTTCTTCAGATTCCATATATTAGTGAGATCATATGGTATGTCTTTCTCTGTCTGACTTATTTCACTTAACATAATACTCTCAAAGTCCACCCATGTTGTCACAAATAGTAAAATTTCCTTTTTTTATGGCCGAGTAATATTCTACTGTATATGTATATGTACTTCTTTATCCAATCGTCTAAAAATGAGCACTTAGGTTGCTTCCATAACTTGGCTATTTTAAATAGTGCTACAGTGAACACAGCGGGACATATATCATTTCAAGTATTTTGGATTTTTTCAGATAAATACCCAGACGTGGAATTATTGAGTTATAAGGTAGTTTTATTTTTAATTTTTTGAGGAACCTCCAAACTGTTTTCCACAGCGGCTGTACCAATTTGCAATCCCATCGACAGTACACCAGGGTTCCATTTTCGCCAAATCCTTGCTATTCTCACAACAGGTGTGAGATATTACTTATTGTGGTTTTAATTTAATTTCTCTGATGATTAGTGACACTGAGCATGTTTTCATATGTCTATTGACCATCTGTATGTCCTCTTTGTAAAAATACCTATTCAGGTCCTCTGCCAACTTTTTAATTGGGTTGTTTGGTTTTTTTTTTTGGTGTTGAGTTGTATGAGTTATTTATAAATTTTGGATATTAACCCTTGTCATAAGATGTATCATTTATGAATACCTTCTCCCATTCAGTAGGTTATATTTTAGTCTTGTTCATGATTTCCTTTACTTAACCCATTTCCTATTTGCCCTGAGAATAATCACCCACGGTGCTTGTGGCTGCAGCATTTACCTAGAGATAACTTGCAAATTACAGTCCTAACCTTACCCCTAAGTCTGCCACAAAATAGCTTGCTTTTATTATTATTTTCACATCGTTCTAGTATATCAATAGTCTTTGGAAACAAATGGCATCATTCTATTTATAGTACTGTTTTTAGTAGCAGTATTTCCATTTATAAAAATATACTAATTCTCAATCGCAGAAAAAGTCAAATCCTAGAAAAGGGAACATTCCTACATGTGATGTTAACATCATTCTCAAACGGTTGTTAGCCAAAGATTCATTTGATGAATTCGATTTATGTAAACATTTGTTACATTAGGATTAGAGACAAGAAGAATTTTTATATTTTATTTTCACATTGAAAATCAGTCAAATTTGCTTCAGCCTCACGGAGCATATTTAAAATTAACATTGGCAGTGAACTGTACTTTTTTTCTAAACAGGAAATGGGTTAAAAAAATTTTAGTTTGACGTAGTCCCATTTATTTTTTCTTCTTTTTTCTTGCTAGAGTAGAAAAATTATTACTAAGAGCAATGTCAGAGAGTTTAATGGCTATGATCTAGGAGTTTTATGGTTTCAGGTCTTACATTTAAGTCTTTAATCCATTTTGAGTTTATTCTTGTATATGGTGTAAAAAGGTGGTCCAGTTTCAATTTTTTGCATTACCTGTGCAGTTTTCCCAACACCATTTACTGAATAGACTATCTTTACCCCATTATATATTCTTGCCTCCTTTGTCATAGACTAAAAAAGTTGGGTAGCAATACTTACTTCAGACAAAATAGACTTTAAAACAAAGGCTATAATAAGAGATAAAGAAGTACACTATATTAAATATAAAGGAATCAATTCAACAAGAGGATATAACTCTAATAAACATCTAAGATAAGAGAACCTAAACACATAAAGCAAACACTGACCAACACAAAGGGATAGACTGACAGTAGTACAGTCATAGTAGGGTACTTTAACATTCCCATTGCCGCCACTGGGCAGATCTTTCGGACAAAAAATCAATAAGGAAACAGGACCTTAAAAGAAACACTAGATTAGATGGATTAAATTGATATTTTTAGCGCATTCAACCCAAAGCAGCAGAATATACATGCCTATCAGTGACATGGAACATTTTCCAAGATAGACCATATGTTAGGCCATAAAACAAGACATCTTCTCTGACCACAATGGTATGAAACTAGAAATCAATTACAAGAAAACAACTGAAAACACACAAACACATGGAAGCTAAATAACATGCTATTGTAGAAAAGCTCCAAAGTCAGACCAGCAAAAAACCAAGCAGTAACTCGGAGAGGAGAACTCACATTTATTACATACAATTCCAGAGGAGCAAGCGTTCTGAAGATCTTGGCAATGAGCTCAGTTGCAACATTCTTCATATACAGGAATTTTACAGAAGCTAATTGGTTAATTTGAACCCAGATCATTACAAACAGTGAGAGTTGCTATAGTTGCAAGTAGTAACATTGGTAAAAGGGCGGGAGTTGCTAAGGGTTACCGATGGTTAAAACTTGTTACAGAAAGCGGGAAGTGCTTGCTTACAAATTGCTACAAGAGGCTGGGAACTGCCAGGGTACAAACGTTACTTAGACAGGTCGAGCAAAGGGCAAGTAGGACAAAGTGCAAGTGAACTCTGCAAGTGAGCTCTTGCACGAGGCAAGCATACTTACAGAAGCAGAACAAAAGCTGTTAGCCTTTTCAATATTTCTTTTCATTTTCCTCTTCATTCCCCCCTTCTGATGCCCGATTAAATTCTTTATAGGGCATCACCCTTTTGACCATCTTCTTGATCTCCCTGGGCCAGGGACCAGTAATTCCATTGCATAAGGATTTTTTTTTTTTTTTCCCTGCAGTCTTTCTTTCTACTATAGCCTCAGTGAGCGAAGTAATTGTCGGGACAATAAGAGGCAACAGGCAAGGAAGGAGACAGGCCCCGAGGAGGAGTACTATTCCAACTAAGGCCTTAAGGCCTCGGAAGGTAGAGAACTAACCTTCAAAGAGATTACTGGGATCCCATTTGTGACATACTTGCATGGGCACATGTGCTAGTTTTGTTATTTGTTCAACAAGGTCCTCAACTGTCTGGCCGTGGTCATCTATCTGTATATAACAGTTAGTGAGATTGAATTTTCCCTTCTGCTGCTAATAGATAATCTAGTGCCAATCTGTTCTGGTAAATGGCATTTCTCATCTGGGTCTGCTGATGTGCTAGGAGGGTCAGGGCTCTCCTAGTCTCATTAGTAATGATCTCTAAGACTGCCTGCAGTCAGACAATTTGATTTAACATGTAAATGGGGGTGCAGTATCCCCAAGACCCATCTTCTACCCAAGTGGCAGGCCATTCATCATCTTCCCAGTCCTCTATTTGGAGTTTTCTTTTTACCCGTTATAAGGGTTGTGGGACCAGGTGACCAAGCAGTTCTCCTGTTTTCAGAGGTAAGAGGAAAAAGGAAGGTTTTATCATGCCAATTACATAGCTCCCTTCCCAATTTTTGGGGAGGCGGATATAGGCCTTTTCTCCACAAATCCACTAAAGCCCGCATGGGGCTGTCCAGTCTCAGACCTTGCCTAGGTTCTTCCAGGCTCTAGTTAGCTCTGGGAATCTGGCCAATGGATCTCTCTCTTTCTTGTTTCTCCACCATACACTTTGTTTGGAGGTGGCATTATAATATTGTTGGCCTAAGCAACTTAACTTTCCGATTGACTTTGTAAGGTTTCTTTCACCTCTGGCCAGTCAGTATTGCCCTATAATAGTATGTTTTAAAATCTATTGATTATCATTAGAGACACATGGGGCCGTTGTGTCTGGCACTGCCTGGGAGAGAACCAATTCAGTAGCTTCCCATGGCCACCTATCTCCCACTAGAGTTCCCCCACATACACAGCAGGATGTGACATTCAGGAAGTGAGCTATTCCTTCAGCTATTCTAAGAAATAGATTTTTGACTGATTGTGGTGATGGGGGACAGGGTTCAGTTATTTCCTTGTAGTATTTCCTTGTAGAAGGACTTATAAACTTTACAGGCTTGAGCTGGATGGTCTAGTACTTGACCTCTAATTTGAATTTGAACATAGGGATTCAGCCTCATCCCGTCAATGCCACGTGTTGATACTTCTCCGGACTTCCAAAGGGGGTTCACGGGATTGGTTATGATTAATTCTAATGGACTGCATGTATGTGTTGTGCAGTTTGATAAAGCTACCCCTTTTCTAAAATACACCTCATTCTTGTTAGTGGTGTCTTCTTCCCAAGTAGCCCATAGGACATCTGACCAATAGGCACAGCTTCTTTCACATGTGAAGCTGTGAGGACATATATATAGAAAATCAAGGCAGTGGAGAGTCTTTGACCTCCTTGGTGACATGGAAACGGCTCGCAGTCCTCTGCCCTAATTTCCCTCCCTCTCCAGTGTCCAATTATAAGGAGCCCCACAATAAAATTCCTCAGGCTTTGGCTGTGCATGGACCAGCCAGCTTCTGGTTGGCAACTGGAGCAGGGCATGTTGTCTTTACAAGGGATGGAGAGATCCCTCTGCGCCGTCCACGAAGGGTGTTCCTGTAGGAGCTGCTGGTTTCAGCCTACTGTAGTGATGGTTAATCCTCAAGCTTCTGCCATGCGTAGACTGGCCAGCTACTGGAGGTGGCCAGAACAGGGTCGATGATCTCAGGTGGACTTCTGCTGCCTCCAAAACGTAATTCAGAGTGGCTGATCAGGGTGCAGTGGATCCACAGGGTAATACTTACAACTTTAATGGCAGTGAGAGTTGCTAACATGACTGTGAGAGCCCGTTCAGCTCGGCTGGAATGGCTCCCTCTTCCAATCTTCAACCCATACTTCATCTTCTGGCTGAAAGGGGGTGGACCCAATTTCCCAAAGGTATAAGGGGCTCTTTCTAAAGTTTCCCTAGTGATATAGCGGGGGATCCTAAGGCCTGAAGGTGTTATGACATTTCAAGGTTAGCTATTAATCTAGCGTCTCCTTCTAAGCCTCCTTATCGGTGGGGGAGGTTTCTCGTAAAGGATTTCGCTAATCCCCAGTATCTTTGTAGGCAAACTCAGAAACCCCCTAATTTTCTTGTCTAATTCTTTTCTGTAAGCCATGTATACCCTTGTTATTATATGGATATTGAGGGACGGGCAGTCTCTTCTTCCTTATCTGCTTCCTGCTGAGAATGGCCATAGTCCCTGCCTACTGGGTCTTCATGGAGCTCTCTTTCTGCCTTAACCAGGGTGGGGTCTTGGGTTTCCTGACAAAGCTCAGCTAGAGTGGTTTTGAGGGTCTGGTTCATGCGCTCAACCTTCTCTGAACTCTGCGGTCTATGAGGTTTTGTTTTGTTTTGTTTTGTTTTTACAGTGGCCTTCCCAAGGTGAGTTAATTCATGGGGGTGTAAGCTCTATCTATGTGCAAGGTAGCAAAGGTGTATCTTGTATTGGTGTAGATATTGTTACTGGATGAGTGCCTATAGTTCAGCCCACTGTGATGACTAGCCCTGTGGTAGAGCCTTAGCTCCGATTACCTCACCAGCAGTTACTGTGTGATCGGCCTTGCGTTGTCCTTCATGGATGAAGCTAATCCCCATCTGTGAACAATACCAATTCTGGGTCCTGGAGAGGGACATCTGTCAGGTCTGGCCTGCTAGAGTAAACTCTGTCTGTGACTTCTTCAGTGGGCAGAAACGCAGCAGGGCTCAATGTTTGTAGTTCTTTGGCGGACTCGTGGATTTTCACAAAACAGTCCCTGATAACGAGTTAACCTTTACATTTAAAACTCCTTTTCTTGTTTGGAGCGAGGGGTCAGATCGTTCCTTGTCTGATTGTTCTTCGGCCTGGCTGATGAGCTCTTGGACAACTGGCTCGGGCTGGTATTTTCCTTTACGAGGTTAACTGAAATTCTTTTGGCTTTCCAGGGGTTCTTCTATGACGGGGGCATTTTTTCCAATAGCCAATTTCTTTGCAGCAGGTGCATAGGTCGCAGCGAAGTGGGGGTCTCTTTCTAGTTTTTCTCTCTGTTGTGAGGGAGCCGTAGTCTGTTGTTCTGGACCTGGGGTTCCCCAATGCAGCTGTTAACAGGGATACCTCCTGCTTCCTCCGTTTGTCTGCTACCTCTGTCTCACTCCAGCAAAGCCCTCTAATTTTTGAAGCTTATGGCGGATATCAGTAAAGGACTGAACCACAAATGCCGCACCGACCATGTGCTGGTTCTCTTGTACTTTGGGGTCAAAAAGGGTATACACCCGGAACGTCTTGCATAATTTTTCATAGAACTCTGTGGGTGATTCCTCTGGCTTTTGGTGTATCTCTGCTGTTTTTAACATAATCTGTTGGTTTCCTAGTTCCACCTTTTACCTCTTGTGGTATGGCCTGCTGGTCAGGGTCACTGGTTCTCACCCTATCACTGCTCTGGATTTCTATCAAAGACTGCCTGTATTTTTACCTTTCTGCAAAACTGCCAGCTGCAATGCTAGTTGTCCCTTTTCTTCATGAATCTTTTCTCTTGCTGCTCTTTCAGCAAGAAAATCTAAACGATAAACCTCTATCTGTGCCCTAAGGACTGTTATGGCCTCTTTTTGTTCTTCAACTGTTTTCAGTATATTGGCTAATTTGGACTTTTCAGCCTCTTTTCCAGGAAAATCACATAGAGTTTGTACATATTCTGATGGACTTGGATATCTGGGGATGAACTCCATCAGGGTGGTGGTGTTTAGTGAATCTTATAAATTCTAGCAAGGCCAGCAAGTGGTCAAATTCCAGGTCCCCGATCTTAAAACAGCGGTTGGGCAGCGGTTTGATGAAGTAGTGGGAGACCCGCGAACTCTCAGATATGGACAGTACATAGTCCCCAGGATGGGAGGAGGAGTTGCGGACTAAGAACGTGCTATGGAGCTGGCCATGGAGCCGGGCCTGTGCCTCCTGGCGAAACACCGGCCCTTCATACCAGGCGGATTAATCTGAGGAGTTGAACTTGAACCTGGCAGATGACATGGTGCCAGGCTGGAGCTCTGGGGTGGGTTGGGATGGCCCGATGGTGGAGGGCTGTCAGGTAACTATGGGAAGAATGGCTGTGTGGGGACTGACGAAGCTGCTGTGATATTCGGCAGTAGGAAGATAGGTTTTTCTTTGGGGTCCCCTTGGTGGATTAATTTTGCTGGCACTTTCTCATTCTTTTCTCAAGTCGGTTGGGCCACAAGTACCTCACTCTGTCCCTGCCTACTTGCACTAAATCGGACCAAAGGGAGCACTACAGTAGCGATGTCTATGTATGTCTATATATGTCTATGTATGGCCACTGGTCTGGATATCCAGAGGTTCCTGTCACCACTCGATATACTGCCCTAATTATGGGGAGGTGTAGAGTCCCTTCCGAGGGTCAACCCACCCCTAGGGCGAGTCATTTAAGCTTACAAAGACCCTAACCACTGTCTTCTTACTGAAGACTAGGAGATGTTCCTACTCCTCTTCCGCCTAACAGACGTGACCTGAATGGGGGCTAATCCTGGGATCCTACACCTTGGTATCTTTTTCTCCTCCTCCTCCTCCTGTGGCTGTTTCTGGTGAGTTGGTCCTTCCTTCCTATGAGTCCAGTTGGTGACTCAGCCTTACCGGGAGTCAGAGCGCCGATTAGAAATACTCAGGAGGAGCACCTCCTCAGTTGTCTCGGTTCACCTTTGCCTCGGTCTGGCCAAGCCACCAGTCCGGTGGCTCAATACGGCGGCCAGCGTGGTTGGAATCTCGCCGGGGCCTCCAAATATGTTGTGGAAAAGCTCCATAGTCAGACCAGCGAAAAACCAAGCAGTAACTCAGAGAGAAGAGCTCACATTTATTACATGCAATCCCAGAGGAGCTAGCGTTCTGAAGATCTGGGCCACAAGCTCAGTTGCAACATTCCTCCTATACAGGAATTTTACACAAGCTCATTGGTTAATTTGAACTCAGACCATTACAAACAGTGGGAGTTTAGTATAGTTGCAAGTAGTAACCTTGGTAAAAGGGCGGGAGTTGCTAAGGGTTACTGATGGTTACAAATTGTTACAGAAAGCGGGAGTTGCACAAATTGCTACAAGAGGCTGGGAACTGCCAGGGTACAAACAGTTACATTCGTTACTTAGACAGGTCGAGCAAAGGGCAAGTAGGACAAAGTGCAAGTGAGTTCTGCAAGTGAGCTCTTGCATGCAGCAAGCATATTTACAGAAGCAGAACAAAAGCTGTTAGCCTTTTGAATAATCAAAAGATGCCTTGAGACAAACTGAAATAAAAACACTATCGCCCCAAATCCATGGGATACAGCAAAGCAGTCCTAACCGAGAAATTCACAGCAATATAGGCGTAACTCAAGAAATAAGAAAAACCTCAAATAAACAATCTAACTTTACACCTAAAAGAACTAGAAAAGGAACAGCAAACAAAGAAGGAAAGTAGAAAAAAAAGAAAATAATAAAGATCAGAGTGGAAATCGTCTTTTAAAAAATATACAGAAGATCAACAAAAGCAGGAGCTGATTCTTTGAAAAGATAAAATTTATAAACTTTAAGACTCATTTAGAAAAAGAAAACCCAAATAAATAAAATCACAACCGAAAGAAGTGAAAATCACCACTAGAGAAATAGAAGATTATAAGAAAATACTAACAACTATATGCTAACAATTGAAAAAGCTGGAAAAAATGGATAAATATCTAGAAACGGAAAGTCTTTCAAGACTAATTAAGAAGAAACAACATCCGAACTGAGAAATTACTACTAACAAAATAAAACCAGTAATCAAAAAACTCCCCCCAAACAAGTGGTTTCACAGGTGAATTTTACCAAAGAGTCAAAGAATTAACACCTATTCTTCTCGAACTATTCCAAAAAGTTCATAAGGAGAGAGGGCTCTGAAGCTCAGGATATAGGGCCACTATTACCGTGATTCCAAAATCTGACAAAGACATTACAAAAAAAAAAATGTATAGGTCGATATTCCTGATGAACATAGATGTAAAAATCTTCAACAAAATATTAGCAAACCAAATTCAGCAATACATTAAAAAGATCATGTACCATGACCAAGTGGGATTTATTCTTGGGATGCAAAGTTGCTTTAATATCTGCAAATCTATTAAACTAATACACCACAAAGACAAATTGAAAGATAAAAATCGCATGATCAATAGACGCATAAAAAGTATTTGTCAAAATCCAGCATCCATTTATGGTAAAATCTCTCAGCAAAGTGGAAATAGAGGAACACACTTCAACAAAATAAAAGGCATGTATGACAAACACACACCTAATATCATACTCAACAGGGAAAAGCTAAGAGCTTTTTCTTTAAGATCAAGAACAAAACAAGGATGTCTACTTTCACCACTTTTATTTAACATAGTGTTGGAAGTCCTAGCCACACCAATCACACAAGAAAAAGAAATAAAAGACATCCCAATTGAAAAGAAGTGACACTGTCATTATTTGCAGATGACATGATACTATATCATATACAGCAGTGGTCCCCAAACTTTTTGGCACCAAGGATGGGTATTCCTATGAGAATCTAATTCTTGATGATCTGAGGTGGAGCTGAGGCAGTGATTCTGGTGCTGGGGAGCAGCTTCAAATACAGATGAAGCTTCGTTCACTTACCTGCCGCTCACCTCCTGCTGTGTAGCCTGGTTCCTAACAGGCTATAGCCCAGGAGTTGGGGACCCCTGATATAGAAAACCCCAAAGATTCCACCAAAAAAACTATCAGAACTAATAAATGAATTCAGTAAAGTTGCAGTATACAAAATTAATATTCAGAAATAAGTTGTATTTTTATACACCAATAATGAACTCTCAGAAAGAAACTACAAAAACAATCCCATTTATAATTGCACCGGAAAAAAAAACAAAAACAAAAAAACAACCTAGGAATAAATTTAACCAAGGAGGTAAAAGACCTGTACTTAGAAAATTATAAGTCATTGAAGAAAGAAATTGAAGATGCAAAAAAACTGGAAGCATATACTGTGCTCAAGATGGTTAAGAATTAACAAAGCAATCTATAGATTCAATGCAATCCCTATCAAAATAGCAATGGCATTTTTCACAGAACTAGAATCCTAAAATTTATGTGGAACCATAAATGATCCTAAATAGCCACGGCAATCTTGAGGGAAAAAAACAGAGTTGGAGGTATTACGTTATCTGATATGAAATTATATTCCAAGGCTATAGTAATCAAAACAGCATGGTACTGGCAGAAAAACAGACACACAGATCAATGGAACAGAGTAGAGCCCAGAAATAAACCCATGCTTACATGGTTATTTAATCTGCTATTTACTTTCAAATGGCTCAGGAAATAGTGTTTATACGTTTCTCTGTGTGTAAAGAGTAGAAGAGACCAACTGTTTTATTAAATGAACGACTATAGCTTTATATTGTTTTGTTTCTAGTTTTTAATACTTCCTATATAAATAAAACTTAATTACTTTTTGAAAGAAATCTTATGTAGAATTCTTCGAGCTAACCAGTCAACAAAATCTTGACAGGATAATGTCAGTAAGGCTTATCTCACATGCCAAATTCTTTAAGTTTTAAGTATAACTAACTGGAAACAAATTTTGTCAACCCCTTTTAAAAGCCCACTTTAGCTTTCAAAGTGACATTGCTCTCTTAGAACTGTCAACAGAGGAAGGAATTACATATAACCTAAGTTAGAATTACAGATAACTCAAGTTTCAAAATTCAATATGTTTTGAAGTCCTTCTCTGCAACCTACTTTTAAGTTTAAAGTAAAGACATTATGAAACTCCTCTTGGGATTACTTCCTATAGCAAAATTTTAACCATATTTTGCCACTGACATTTTTTAGCAATTAGACCTAAAAAATGACCTCTTTCAGAACACATGTAGATATAATAACTACTGATAAAAACACATACCTTAGGAAAAAGAAAGAAGAGTGAAATGTGAGGCAGATTCATTATTCAAGTGCAAGGTACATCAAATACTCCTATGAAAATATCAATATCAAAGCCCATTTTAGAAATAAAGTCTGACAGCTTGCCTTATGTACTGGAATACTAATTTAAAAGCAGTGCTGCAAAAAGCCAAGAATGATGATCTTAAATAGTAATGGTGCTGATTTCCTGATAGGATTACATTATTACTTTGTGTTACAAGGGAATATTTAGTTTAGTAATATACCTCATTTTATATTTCTTAAAAGAGAAAATGTATGTTCTATAGAAAAGTCAGATTTATAACCATTTTCTCTCTAGAACCAAATCAAAAAACCCAAACGCTTTCATTCCAAGCATCCCATTTCCTATTATTTTGGCTCCTTCCTATAGTTCCCCAGCTCTACAGTTCTTTGATTCCACAATCTATTGATGGTACCACCTTTTCACTGCTCCTCAACCACCTCATATTCAACTCCCTTCTTACACATCATCTTAATCACCACAATGTATATACCATATAAATCATCATCTCTCCTGTCCTTCTCTTGAGTCATTATATTCCTTTGAGCCTACTCCACTGTCCTATCCATTTACTTCCTTACTCTTCAAGAAAACTGTTTCATTGTAATTTTATTCCTTGATATTGCAGTAGACTAACTGGTTTCCTTTTTAACCCTTGCCTTTCCTATAGTTTATCTTAACACAGCAATTAATTCTTAAGGATTCTTGAAACATTTTAAAAGGCTAATAAAATACTGTCACTCCTTTTCTTAAAACATCCAATGACTTCTCCTCACACAGAGTAAAAGACAATGTCTTTACAATGGTCCACAAGATTCTATAAAATCTAGTTGTTCATTATTTTATTTTTTACCACTCTCCCACCTCTCATTCTGCTCTAGCCAAACTGGTGGTCTCCTTGCTGTTTCTGAAACATGTCAGCCTGCTTCCTACCTCAAGGCCTTTGGACTTATTAGGGCTTGCTCTCTCACTTCCTTTAGGTCTTTTACACATATTACATCAGTGAAGCCTTCTCTTTACATCCTACTTGAAACTTTGATTTCTCCTTACTTTATTTTTCTCATAGCACTTACCATCTCTGATCTAATATATGTTTAATATATGTATTGTTTCTTGCTTCTAATCTCCACTAGCATGCAAGCTCCATCAGATTTTGGTTGGTTGATTGTTGTACTCCCAGTGTCTAGGGTATAACTAGTACATAGTAGACAACATTAAAAATATTTATTGAATGAATAAAGAAAAGAATTAAGTTAAATACATGTTTTACCATGGATCATTTGTTGAATGAATGAAACAGGCGCTATTACGTAATTTTTAAATGAGATTAACACAGAAATTTTGAATAAAAAATAACTGAAATGAAATATAAACTTGAAGTTACCACGAACTTATTGTTCATGCAGAAAGATAATGCTTTGTTTTCTGGGACTTTATTTTAAAATTGAGTCAATATACATATTCATTCTTATAAGTTTACCACCTTAACAGAATTAATCAGCAGTGTTTCATTTTCTGATGTTTTTAACATTAGAATCTATGAGAAAATAAACATTATCCAAAGTCAACAAAAGTGCTGGAATACCCTGAATCACATATCAAAAATCAATATTTTAAAGTTGTTTGAAGTTGTTTTTAAATTTTAAATTATAAAAGGGGCTCACTTTTACTTGAGTCCAAATATGGATATTTATCTACAGAAATTTCTATACTATATCTTATTAATGATAAGTTGTGTTAAATCTCACATTTTATTGTATTAATGTTTAAATATATTAAACATATTTAAAGCTATACTTTTAAAAAGTTGAAACAAAAAATTTTAAGTTATGTCATAGAAAAATATTTTGATTAAAAAAAGATGAATGAAATAAACCTAGGAAAGTGAAACAAGGAAGGAGAAGTTGTTTAAAAGACATGTCTGTATTAAAACACTTCTATTTTTGAACAATAAATTATACACTGCATTATTTAAATTTGAGTGTCAACAATACATTAAGAAACCAAAACTGTTAATTCATAAAAACACTCACCTACAACACCATTCAATACGACCTTCACCTTCACAAGTTTTTGCCCAATGATTATCTGCCAAATTTTTCATTGCAACAGCATATTCACAGAGGGTTTCTTCATCTTCACAGTGTTCTCGCCAGATCTTATCAAAATCTCCCACTAAAAACAAGGAAAAAAATGAATTAAGTTAACTTTACTTAAAAATAGGTCAACCTAAAAACAGCATGCTACTTGCATAAAAACAGATACATTGATCACTGGAACAGAATAGAGAGCCCAGAATTAAATCCACGCCTATACACTCACTTAATGTATGACAAAGGAGTTAAGAATATACAATGGGGTCAAGACAGTTTCTTCAATAAATGGTGCTGAGAAAGTTGGACAGATACATGCAAAAACAAGAAGCTGGACCATCTTCTTACACTATATACAAAAATAGACTCAAAATGGATTAAAGACTTCAATTTAAGACCGCAAACCATAAAACTTCTAGAAGAAAGCATAAACAGTAAACTCTGATATTACTAACAGATATTTCTTTTCAGATCTACCTCCTCAGGCAAGGGAAACAAAAGAGAAATAAGCAAATAGGATTACATCAAACTAAAAAGTTTTTGTACAGTAAAGGAAACCATTAACAAAACAAAAAGACAACCGACTGGGAGAAGATATTCGCTAATGATACATATGATAAGGGGTTAATATCCAAAATATACAAAAAACTTATACAACTCAACAAAAACACAAACAATCCAGTTAAAAAACGGGCAGATCTGAAAAGATAATTCTCCAAAGAGGAAATACGGATGGCTAATAGACATATAAAAAGATGCTCTAGGTCGCTAATCATCAGAGAAGTGCAAATTAAAACCACAATGATATCATCTGTCAGAATGGCTATTATCAATAAATCAAAAAACAAGTGTTGGCGAGGATGAGGAGAAAAGGGAACCCTCATACGTTATTGGTGAGATTGCAAATTGGTACAGCCTCTATGAAAAACAGTCTGGAGAGTTCTTGAAAAATTAAAAATGGATATACCTTTTGACCCAGCAATTGCACTTCTGGGTATTTATCCAAAGAAGACTAAAACAATAATTCGTAAAGATCTATGCACCCCAATATTCATGGCACAATTTACAATAGCCAAGATATAGAAGCCATCTAAATGCCCATCAAAAGACGATTGGATAAAGAAATTATGGTTCGTATATACAATGGAATATTACTCAGTCATTAAAAAAAATGAAATCCTACCATCTGCAACGACATGGATGGACCTAGAGGTTCTTATGCTGTGTGAAATAAGTAAGACAGAGAGAGGTAAATACCATATGATTTCACTTATATGCAGTATCTAAGGAACAAAAAGAACAAATTAGTCAAAAACAGCCTCACAAATATAGTGGACAATTTGGTGACAGACAGAGGGGAGTGGGGTGGGGGGCTGGAAGAATGAGGTGAAGGGTTTAAGAAGTACAAATTACTAGTTGATAGTTGGTCACGGGGTTGGGGAGCACAGCATAGGGAATGCAGTTAGCATTAATATGATGGCTAGGTGGAAGGCCAGGGGAGGGAGGGAGCAAATGGGATTGTTTTATGAACTATATAGATGTCTAACCAATGTACTGTATACTTGAAACTAATTTAAATGAATAAATTTAAAAAAAAAAGTTAGGCTCTTAGAAGTTTCAGCAGTCTAAAAATTAAACATGAGTATAAGCAAAATCATAAAGTTTAAATTTCGTAAGTTTAAAAGATCCTATTTGCAAACAGATGTATCATTTAGCCATGATGATTTGATAATCAAGTAAATTTTACCATTTTAAACACATGGGTCTGTGAAGCTGAATAAAACTAATAAATATAAGTGGACATATACAAGTTATCAGTTTATAAATTAGAAACATGCTGGTAGGAAAATAAGTATGACTGAGCATTCAGATTCAGGCATTAATTTGTCCTGCTACCGTTGGGCAATATGACTGCAGCAACAGAGTAAAACCACTTAAGCCTGTTTCGTGCTTGTTATTTTCTTGGATCTCTATGTACTTAATAGTTTTGTATATAAAAAGGAGTTCAATGATGAGAAGGCAACATAAATTAGCAAGCATGTTAAATACTTTTATTTACACATTTGGACTTAATTTAGCCTGTCCTTTGAAAATTACAGACCTAGGGCAAAAATGTTACTAAAAAAATACCTTGGAGCTTCTCCAAAGTTTTGAGTCTTTATGAAATGTTCTGAATATTATAAGCTGACTACATTATATTACTTCCAACTACTACCTTTTAAAAAAATGAAATCAGTCATCATACTTAATATGATATCTGAAACATTAATGTGAGTTCTGATAGAGAGGTGTGCTATGGCCAAATAAATGACCTTAACAAACAAAAATTATCAAAGTGGCTTCATTCAATGTCCTTAGACATATGACTTAAGTTCTTTTGCCTCATGCTCAAATGTAGGCAATTGTGGAGAGATCTAGAAAAATGGCGTAGATGATAGAGGTTTTGTTCATCTACTCTTGCAAACACATCAAAGTTGTGATGGAAATACGTAGCAAACAGCAGGCAGAGTTGCTTGGGGTCTAGATTAACAGGAGCCCTACAACTAGGGAAATAAGAAATCATCCTGCAAAAAGAGGAGGTGGGAGAGGATAAAGAGATGAGGCTGCCTAGCCCTGAGCGGCTGAGTGGGACAGAGGCTACTGCAGCTGCAAGCTGGCAGCTGTGATGTTCCTCTGAAAGGGGCTGTGTCTGCGACCGGACTTTCATAGTGATGGACTTGCTTTGCTCTGACCACCAGTGGCAGGTCGGCTGCTCGGGGGACACCAGGGAATTGGGGATGCTGAGCTGTTGGAGCCAGGGCCAGAGGCAAGGATCTCTCCCAGGCAGAAGTGCTAGTGGTATCCACTGATCCTCTGTTGAACCCTCCCCCGTCCCAGTGTGCGGACACAGCACTGCCATAGCTGAGACATCCTAAAACTGGATAACAGAGGTTGCTCTGCCCTGAAACTCCACTTCCCCCAACTTGTGGCCCTTCCCAAGCCACATCCAGTTGTGTCCTCGGGGAGTCTTGTGCAACTTGCTGAGCAGCTCCAAGACCCACACTGATGGCAGCTGACCTTGGTTTCTGGTGTGGCTTCTTGAGGCAACTATAAACACAGCATCTGTGGATTGTTAACGAATCTCACAGGGGGCCCCGGAGGGGCTAAACTTGGCCTGCAGCTAAACCGCTCTCAGGATTGTGCTACTAGACACTTACTACACAAAGCCATGCTAATAAGACCGGGAGACTTAGGAGCTTTGCTTAGTGTACATAGAAAGTCAGCAAAAATGGGAAGATAAAGAAGCAGAAACCACATGAGAGAACAGAAGAGAGATCCAGGAATAATTGATCTAATCACTAATATTCACTAATATTTATGTAATGACAGGGCTCTCAATTTGTGATAGAGCAGACTAGTAATAACTGTCCACTAAAAACAAGCAGGCAAAAATTTTTTTTCTAAATTCTCAAAGAAAAACTCAGTTTTAGTAACATCTTTCCAATGTAGTTATCATTATCTAAATAGAACTATAAGACATCTTTGAAACAAAATATTTTGGTTAATGATACTTTCATAAACCTATGATGGTTTATAACACTATTCCTGACTTTACTCATCAGATTTGATACCAAATGGTTCATTAAGATATAGTATCATTTTAAAGGTGCTTTATCTTTTATAGAGATAAGTATCTTCAACTCTAAAAGGCCCTTTGTTTCAACTTGTAAGTTTCACTAGTCTATATAATGTACATGTTATAAATAAATAAATTTACTACATTTGTTGGTAGTAGTCATTCAAACAAAAGTTCTATGATCCAACATATTTGGGAAAGCCATGTTTAAAATATTTAAACACACGTCCCTTCTATAAGACTTCTTAGTTTAGATTCTGCAGAAGGTACAACTTAAGACAAGGACATGGGTCCAAGTAGTTTATGTGGAAAAGAATTCTAGGAAACAGGAGTGAGAGGGTAGGAGAGCAAACCAAGGAAGGAGAAAATGTTAATTTAAGAGGCTGCTGTGGGCAACAAAGAAGCATATAGAGGGCCTCTGGGATTGTTCACTTAAAAGGAAGGATAGGCAGCTGGACATTTAGCTATCAGTTACTACCCCCATTAACTAAGGGTTGTTAACAGCCTGAACTTCTACTCTGTACTTAGGCACTAAATAAAGGGACATCTTCAGTGGGCTCCAGCAGTGTTGAAGAAAGGCAGAAAGTAACACACATTTAAACTGGAAATCTATCAGAGCTGGGTGCCTCTGAGCTCACAGTGTCTGTCCACCAAAGGTGAAGACCAAAGGGGTTAAGTGGGCCACCAAAGGCATCTATTACTGTGTCAATTGTAAAATGTGAAACTCAATTTACTTTAGAATTATTCTACTAGCTGAGATGCAAAGACTACTGTATGTATACAAACACCTGCTGCCCTTCAGTTTTTTAGACTTCTAGTTTTTTACACTTAACAAAATTCTCTGTAAATACTGCCAATTTCTTAGAGTTTTAAGGCTTCTTATCTGCTTCGATGAAGTTTTGGGGAAGGATTCAAATTCTGTCTGCAAGCCTATTCAACTCAAACTGATGGCAGACAACTTTAATGTTTTTATTAACATTTAAGAGTCTCCAGACTCTCTCCAAATATGATAAATACTGAAATTGACATGTTATTAGTAAAATGTAGTACACTTAAATAATATATACTTGAGATTAAACAATGCAATTGTATATACTGTTCATTCTTTCAGCAAATTTTCGGAAAAATACTCTCAAATACTACAGAGAATAAAGTTAATGAGCAAGTATTGGCATCAAAGGAAGGGGAGAAAACAATACAATGTTGTAGATGCTGTAATACAGATATAAACTTGATATGTACCCTATGTTCCATGTAAGGCACACTGGAGCCAGAACTTTTAAATGATGTATTTATTCAACAAAAATGTATCGAACCTGATTACTAGGTATACATTATGTTAAATATCTGGTGGTTTCAAAGTTGAATAAAAAAACAGAGTTAGCATTCAGTTATGAGAAAATTCTGCTTTCCAGATGCTCTTGAAAGCTTATGAAAGTATTTTTTTAAATAAAGTTATTAAATAAAAATAGAATGGGAAAATTCAGTTTTTTATAAGAGCCTGTTATTTGTTCTTACACTATTCAAAATAAATGGCATCTATCCTTTCAGCAAAATATTTTCAAAATAATTTGATTTAGGCTCTAAAAGCCAAATAAAGTTTAGTATCCAGTATACATATTCAAAATCCTTCTGCTAACTTATTCAAATTGCATGTACAAAAAAAATGTTAAAAATCAATTTTAGGATGTTTACTATCATTTAGGTATTAAGTCAACTAAGATTTAAAAGACTGTCTTATTTGAAAGAATAATACTTTTATGTTATCAAAAGGCAAATTAGGAACTAAGAACTTCCTGCTCTCTGCATCAAAGATCTAGTCAACAGAACAAGAAATGCTTAAGATTTTGAGTTCAGATCTCTCAATAATTAAAAATTAGCCTTATAATGATTTTAATATATTGGCATTTGTGATGACTCAGAATCATTGTGATTAATAATTTATTTTCTTAGCCACATCTTGAGGGAACCTATAAAAATATGAATGTAAGTAAAAAACAAAAAAAGAGAGAGAGAGAGACAAGGGGAGAGGGAACAGAGAAAAGAGGAAAATCTCCAATGAATGGATACATTTCACTCTGCTCAAATACAGAGAATTCCAAAATTCGTTTAGAAAGCAAAGTTAAAAATATAAATGTGTCCTGCAGCCTAACTTGACATAGTTAATACACATTTTATGGTCAAACTAAAATAAATTCAAAGAAGAAATCAGTAATCATTTCTTCAAATATAGTTTTAAGATCAGCTTGAAGTTCTAGTTTAAAAGATAGTCATCTGATTGTCTTATAAAATTCTAGAACAAGGCTCACTTTAACATGACTATTTATTCTATTCTCTAATAAATGTCAATTTTTTTTAAACACAAAAAAGTAATAAGTAATTTAAAATTGATGCCAATTTAAATTTGCTAAACCAAGTTCGACATGGAAATCAATGAACCAAATTATTCTGAAGCTTGGTTAATATCAATAACATAGTTACTTCTAAATTTATCTTCACATTCTATGTCACAACTAAAGAATAAACATGTGCTACTTCCTATGAAAAAAACAGTAATAACTAGGAAGAAATTAATGGCACATTAATTCATTAATTCAAAAGACAGTTCCATTTTAATAATTTTGTGAATGGTTTATGATATTACTTTGATTGCAACTGTCTTTGTAAGGACCAAGTACAATGAAATGAGTTTTTCATTTTTGCTCTTACTTAACCTTAAGGAAAGCTGTATTACAGGTCCAAATTCAAGTGAACGAATGGAATCCCTAAACTCTTTAAGAGTCGATACTATTTTTTCCTTTAACTTCTCTCCTGCCATGTGGTATAGCAAATTTCTTTCCTTCAAAACATAACTGAATTCATATATATTCATATATTCATTAAGAGGGTCTACCTGCCTCCCACTTGATCATCTTACATTCTCCCATACGTGCATCTCCAACCTGATAGTACTCTGTCACTTATTTATATATACTGTCTATTAAAATCAAGTATGACTTTCTCATTATAAAATGTAAATTGAAAGGCAAAAACTACTTTTGATTTATAACTTGTATAATATAAGCTATAGAAGTTAATCAAGGTGCCCCATCAAAGAGGGAGAAAGTATATTTTCACTATGCTAAAATAATACAGGAAGCACCAAAATTACAAACAAATCAAATCAGGTGCTACAGTTAAATTCAAACTGCAGGTGATAACTGTCAACAGATAATAGTGATAAAAATGCAGTAAAATTTGAATACTTCAAAGTAGTGTTCTCAAAATAAGAGTTACAAGGTTTAGAAAAGCAATAGGTTCAAAATTTTCCAGAGACTCTCTTCACTGTTTTAAAATGATTTACAATTTTTTTTTCGCTTCATGTTACTATCAAAAGAAAAATTTGCAGCTGGAAGTGCAGTCACCTCCATTAAGTTCTTGGATAACACACATAGATCTTTTTGGAAAATCTATATGCTTAAGGTAAAATTACTGCTAACAATACTAAATAAATAAGGAGTTATTTATATGCGAAAAAAATAAATAGGTGATGCTAAGGTTCATGTTTTTACATGCCAGGACCATTTGATGTTTAGAGTACATTACAAATTATTCTCTCAATAATTCTATCCTAATTCTCATTTGAAAAGATATAAAGCACAGAAGATAAGAAATTTAATAGTGTAAATATGAGCCCAATGTAAGGTAACAGTATGTCATTATTCTTGGTGGTTTAGCCTTGAGTCATGATACCAAAGCTTAACATTGCACTATTGTGGTTCTTAAATGGTATACAATGCAAAAGGGAAGCTATCACATAATTCCATGTATATAAAACTCTAAAAAAATGAAGACAAATGTATAGTAACAAGAGATCAGTGGGACAAAGAGTAGAGAAAGAAACTGCAAAGGAACATGAGGAAATTTGGGGACAAAAGAAATGTTCTATATCTTGATTTTGGTAATGGTTTCATAGTCATATACACCTGTCGAAACCCACTGAATTATATACTTTAAGTGCAGTTTATTGTACATAAATTGTACCTCAATACATTTAATTTTAAAAAAAATGATAAGGAGGTAGTTAGAGGTAAAAGGAGTCAAATATTTTGTGACGGAAGGAAATCTAACTTTGGGTGAACACACAATGCAATAAAATTTTTTTAAATAAATAAATACATTTTAAAAAATGAAAAATGATGTTCCATGAGCACAGTAAAATTACAAACTAAAAATTATTTCAATTTGAGGTTCATCAAATTCTCTAAAAAATAGTCTAAAAGATTTACTTTGAGTATCACAAACTAGTCTTGAACTTTAAGAAATTCAGAACTATTTAATTTTTACTTAGGTATATTACCAAATATGGGCTATACAATATATTATCTACACATGACCAGATTAGCAAATTCAAGTTCAAAGAACTTTTAAAGGTCATTTTCTCTAATATGAAGTAAACAGAGAAACTCATGACCAAGTGGAAACAAACTCAGCAGCTATTCCAAAACATTAAAACAAAGTGTTCAGGACCAGATTGTCTTATAAACATAATTAAATCACACAAGAGACCAGTCTTTTTAGCATTCTTGAGCACTTGATATAGCGGCAACCCTAAGGGGGGACAAAACACTCCAAGTGTTTGGTGTTGAAGCACCTCCTGAGAATCAAACAAAGAAACCACCTGAAAATGTGTATCTTATATCCAATATGCTACAACTAGTTATTTCTTTGACAAGGGAAAAAAATCAGTATCATAACATACTAAAAAGTCAGACCTTCCATATGAAAACTTAGAAATGTAAGAAGTAAAAGTGAGCAAAAAAAAAAAAAAAAAAAAAATATTACAACCATTCCGATACTGGAGAAGACACTATAGAACAGTCTAGGCAGAAATTCCAGAAACCAATCTTTAGTGTTATAGTCCTTAAATGCATTCAGACGGCACAGCTACAGATACACCTGTATTATTTTTAATTACATATTTAACAAACTTAATGCTTCCTATAAGCCAGATGTTGTTTTAAGTACTTTATAAATATTAGCTCGTTTAATTCTAACACCAACCCATTAAAGTGGATACAGATAAGGAAACTGAAGTACAGAGAGATTAGGTCACCTTCTCAAGGGTACACATCAAATCTAGCAGTCAGGTGCCAAAGTCCATGCTTCTAACCACTATAACACCCTGCTTCTCTTTATGAGTTTTTAATTTATGAACTTTCATGGATATGAATAAAGCTTTCTGTACTACAGCAAAGTACATAGACTCTACTAGGCACAAACGAGTGGTCTTTTGTGAGTCAAATGTAGTTATTTAGTCTGCAACTGTATTATCTGATAGACTTCTGGCAGTAGTTTCAACTCTGGCTGCACACCAGAATCACCCAGAAGTTTTATTTAATTGGTCTGGGAACATTTATTTTAATGCTCTCCAAATGTCAAAATCACAGGTCTATGGCGAAGTTGTAAACTCGAATTTCTGATGAAATAATATACTAAGCAATGAGGCTAGGGGCAACCTGAAGAGTCAAATTTAATTAAAAAACAAAAGTGCATGAATAAAATTTAATATATCCAAACACAATATGGCTCATAGTGTATCTTCTGTGTCTGGAGCACTCTCCTACTATAAACATATTTATGATAAAAAATAGTTAATCCAAAACATAAAATTCTTTGAATACATGCTATATGAGAAATGGAAAGAATCAAAAAAAGTCAGAAATCAATGGCATCCACATCTGCTGTTTCCCTGTGAAACAACTTTACTGATATGTGTACGACCATACAGATCATTTGTTTAAACAAAGCATTTAAAATCAACTTTCTGGGTCTTAATTTCTGTATAAATGAGAACAGTAATTTCTATAGAGGAATTTTTGTATGAATAATAATAAGGAATACTCAGAGGCCCTTCTAAAAGCATGGGAATTAGCTACCTATGCTAAAATAATGCTTGCAGTGGGTATATACACACTTAAAGCACAATAAAACTGAAGTTTAGATCTGTGGTTTTCAGATGTTTAGATTTTGCAATTAGTACAAATTTTACCTCCAAAATTTAGGAGAATGATATTGGAGTTGCAAAATCTGTATATGTGAAGTTTGAGTATATAAATATAACTAAATATACACACACAACACAAACATACACAAAACTATTACCATCTTCTAATACCAACACACAGAGACACACCTTATACCACTGCAACATCTTTATCAGTTCTCATTTTTCTGTTGGCAAAACTTAATCTTTTTTTAAAAAATCTCTGGCTGACATTGGTATATGGGAACCAATGGGTAGGGGAGGGTAAGAAGCAGAGAAGAAAAGGAGAAAACATATTCACAGTATACAGTAAAATAAGGCAAATTGATTGAACAAACATTTATCAAATATTTGTTAAGGACAAAGCATTTTACAATATCTAGATTCTCCATTATTTACAGTTTTATTTATAGAAAATAGAATGATGTTCATAATGATAATTTGGGTCATTTTTAAAGAGGTAAATTTAATCTAATATACTCAATTTAAAAGCTATGACTATAAATTCATTACAAAAATTATACACAAAAGTTAAAATTTAAAAGTTACAAATATAAAAAGATTAGACTCAACTATCTAGAAATATCTATATTAGCTTCTTTCTTTTTGTATGTGTGTGCCTTAGGTTGAGGAGGCATGGGTGCTAGATATTAGGGGTACAATGATAAAAGGCAGAATCCTACTTAACCTAAATTCAATGGGAAAGACAGACAAGTGAACTGGTAAGTGATAAATACAATAAAGGCAAGCACAATTGTACTGTGGGAGCATAAGGTAGAAAGAGGAGTTAAGTAAAATTGGACACTACTGCTATCTTCCAAGAATCTGTCCTCAGTTATACATTATTTATCATCACTCCATTCATCAGTTCATCTGCCCTTAAAGCTTCAACTTTCACAGAGAGGGCTTCCAATTCCACATGTCCAAGGGATACATTCCAAACTATATCATTACCACTATCCCGAAGACAAGTCAATCTGCCTGTCTTTGTTCTCTCTGCCTCTATTCCCAGGTAAGTAATCTTGGTATCATCTTTGATTTTTTCCCTTTACTGTCACTAAAACAGTTCATTCTGACCTTCAAAAAGGCTTTATCCTTACTTTCATAATCACTACTGTTATTTATGCTTGTAACTCTTAACCAGATTAATGAGTCTCCTAGATGATCTTCTTTCTTCTATATTCCTTCTCTTTAGCTCAGTGTTCTTCAACCCTTCCCCACTGTATAATCTATGAAGCTTTTAAATAGAGATGCCTGTGTTCCATGAAGTTACATAGATGAAACTAACAGGGAACCAAGGCTAAGATCCACTGCATTTATTGTTAAATTTTTTTCCCTAAAAACAATCAAAAGATTTACACCAATACTTTTGACTTTTACTATATCTTTTGAAATGTAAAAACACCCTAAAAAGATACCTTACTACAAAGATTACTAAAAATAAAAATAACAAAATCAAATGGCTATTATGGGGCACTATGCGGCCCTCACTGGATTGACCATCAGTCACCGTTCCCTTTATTTTTCAGTTTTACAAATTATTAAACTCTTCATTTTTTCCCCCTGCTAGAATGGCAGTTCAAACTTTCCTAGGACAAAGTTAACAAGCCTTTCTATGAACAGTCTCTACCTTACTTATTTTGCTGATCGAGCAGATTCCAGCACAAAAAGCAGCATGTTTTGATTGGGCATGACTGGGAAAAACATGTAAAGAAAACAGGGTAAAAATTCACTTGAAGAAAAAGTAAAACAAAAAGAATCTGTTCAAAGTTTTTTGGGATCATGGAGTTGGTCAGTATTTTAAAGTAGTGTTGAAGGCCATCAAAAGAAAAAAAAAATAAGGAAATTTCAATTATAAACAGTTGGTTATCCTAATTCTAAAAACCATTTCAAAACGTTTCACGAAAAACACTATTACATTCATTCCTTCATTTTTAGAACTTTTGGTTTTAGTTTAAAATTATCTCTAATTCACAGGTTTATCACTTGCGCCCACAATTCTCTTAAGTGTTTGCTAAAGAATAATCACAAATGTATTTTTCAGCTTATCTTAAACTGCTATTCTAACTTATCCTTTGTCTCATAATCCCAGAACCTTTAGAGTACTACTCTTATCAGGTTAATGTGTATTTTTATTTCTTTCTGACTAATTTATAAACTGTCATGAACTGTTTTAATCAGTTTGGGCATATAAAATAATTCAGAGACTAAATAACGAAATTTGCTAAAGACATTCACAAGATTTGTTAAAAATTCAAAACTAAATGAAATGGAGATTGTACTTTTATTCCTAACAACCACAGCCTTTACATTTCCTTGAAATTTTTACATGAATACTTTAAGTTTGGAAAAAGAGATGCCAAGCATAACAACAATCATTATACTAATGGGATTATGTAATTAGAATTATGGAAAAAAGTCATACAAAGACAACTGAAAATACACATGGCTCTCAATTAGATTTGGAAAGCAAAACTAGCTGTTTCTTACTAAAAAGCTGTCTACAACTCATGATATATTTAAAATATTTTTGGTTTACATGGAGGTCATTTTTTAAAAATTTTGTAAAACAAAGACAGAAAACACCTAATCTGCAATCATATTTCCATATATACAAACACAATCTAAAAGACTGTCCCTTATCTATACATGGCTGACACCAGAAAAAAACCCTTTTCATCACTATTGCTAGACATTCTCCCACCATTTCCTCTTGGTAACTACTTCAGCTTTCAGCACTGCCTAGAACACTGACCTTTACCTCCAATTCTCACTTTACCCTTATATGCACTGGCAAAGGATCTCTAAGTGGTGACACACGACAGGCAGTAAAATGGAGCAGAGGGGGAAAGTGATGAGTGCATTAAACCTGCTTGCTAGTCTTTACCACTAGTCTATCTACTACCCCCCACCCCAAGACTGCTCATCACCATCAACAAGCATAGTTGGAAAAATGTATTGGGATGGGAAAATCTTATTTTTATTCTTATTCCTGCTTCATTTTTAATTTCACTACCAGAGATAAAGTAAGGAAAAACTATATTATTCAACCTTACACTCATGATCCAGTTCTTATTATCCAGTGAATGTTTTGCCGTCTTCATTCTACCCCAAATTATTTCCTTCCCCAAAACCCACACCTGTCTTTTGAGCCACGCTTCTCTTGCTCAGGCCCACTTCCATGTCTGGAAGTGTACTTTTCCTTCTAATAAAACTTTTTTTCTACTATAAAACAACAACAACAACAACAACAACAACAACAAAACCCACACTTCACATAGTCTCAGCTCTGCTAATCATACCTATCCAATCAATGATCACCCCATTCTCATCAATTTATATCCTCTTACACAAATTCTAGGTCTAATTACTTCCTGTTCCCCATTTTCCCTCCCATTCCACCAACATTTGGAGTCACCATTAGGCTTGGAATTGAAAAGAAAAACTATTATTCCTAAAAAATACATGCTAATAATGAACTACCCAAACTTCAAGTTATTTTAATATTTTTGAGATTCAGCTTACTCATGTATAAAAGGAAGTAAGTATAGGTCACCACTCCAAAATATGACTGACAATTTCTAAACCCCAATGATAGGGATTCTGAAAATATACATTTGAAGTGGAACGCAGGAACTTTCTAAAAGGCACCCAGGTGAGTCTACTGATGCTTGGGAATCAATGATAAATGCTAAGCCTCCTTTTGGTCTAATGTTCCAAGATTCTAAGCTGGAATTTTCACTGCCTATTCTGATATTGTTACAAAAAGAGTGTAGTTTCCAGTTATTGGTATTAGAGCTCAAGTATGTTACTGATTAAATAGGCCTTTGTAACCTGACCTAGCACCTAAGCACCATTTATATTATCATTTTATGACCACAGCTGACTCACAAAAAATGTGTAAAAATACGTCTGCAGGCTGGGGACCATTAGTATTATAACAATGCTAAACTTCAAAGAAAAACGCTAAAAATTGTTTCTTTGAGATTATGTGCGTAATAGAATTTTTCACAGATGGCTTTTTTCACAGATTTTTGTAAACTACTAAGATTTGACCCACATGTCAGAAATAAAGGTAGGAACAGCATTCTCATTAAGATCTTTTACTTTGCAACTTCACTGATAGGCTTTGTGTATCACTGGAATAAAGCCTATCAAAATCTATCTAGATCACTAGGGGAATTCAGGGCATTAAAACGCTTTGAGAACTGTCTCATTCAAATGATTACAGACTGCCAGAACTCCACCTGCCCAGAAGCACAGCAGATCATTCACTTATGAACTTCACATATCTATTCTAGCTCTGGTAACTTCCCACTACCAATTCTCATTATAAATAATTCAGGCTTAAAGACATGTTTCAACATGTCAGAACTAAGCAAGTACAAACAGCACTTGAAGACATAACATATTAGTAGTGTGTTAAGTGGAACCTATTGATTTATGAATAAATGGTGAATATTGGAAATTATTATAAAAAGGTAAAAATGGAAACAGAATCATATACTAGTCATTTTTTTCTTTAATATGTACTTACTTAAATTTCTAAAAAATAGCATGATAAATTAGTATAAAGTGTATCCGCTGATTTCTCCATTTCTCCAAACAACATAAAAATCTATAGTGAATGCCATTATGTAAGTGCATTCTCTGATTATCAAAAATGATGCAATGGTTGTCATAACAACTACGCATTTTATTAAATAAACTGTGGGTTGGGGTTTAAAGCATCCTTTTAAGAAACAAATTTCAACACCTTAACTATGCCCCATAAGTCTCTTTCTGCTGCTACCTATTAAACAATAACTACGGTAGTTATTTAGAATACGATTGAATCAGCTACCTAAAAAGCTAGGCTTAAGTTGCCAAAGGAAGAAAACTGAATTTAAAGTTTGAAAAATTAAACACATCAACTATATTCAAAGGAGCAAAAGACACTTTTAATCTTGTAGAGCAATTGAAGTGTTTGTAAATCAAAGCAACATGATCTTACATGTCTGTTCCATTGAATGACATAATTTTGCTTCTAATTCTAAATTAAATATAAGACTAACACTAGAAGACTTTTCGGTTTGCAATTAAGCTAAAACGAGAGCCAAGTAGTTATTCCTCATTTTGATTTTTATTAGAAATTTCTCCTGGTCATACAAAAAAATGGAATTTTCAGTCAGTATATTATAAAATAGCTCTGTAAAAAGGCCTATAGTTAAAATTGCCAAGCATAACTGTAGACCTCCAACTATAAACACTACTTAGACACGAGCAAAAGCTACTAAGCCTTCTTCCTTTGCTCAAGATCTTCCATAGGAGAGTTCTCAGGAAAGGCCGGCTTCTCTGGGGAATCTGTGTTTTCAGGATATTATTCAAAAGCTAAACTGTATTTTGAAAACCTGCCCCAGATCTCTTCCTCCTCCGCCTAAATAAATACTAAGATCAAACATCTGAATATGGTGAGTGGGGAATGGATGGAGCCCCTGCCCCTTTTAACAAGGTTAAGTCCAGTCACCTAAAAGGCCTGCTGACTTTGCAGCCCTTGAAGCCAATAAGAAGCTCCGACACGGCCTGGCTAAACCCGTAGGACTGAGGTTCTAAGAAGGCGGTCTGTCTGATCCCGCACGAAATCAGTCTGGTCAATCGCGAGAGCGAGGGCCAACTCGGCCGTATTTCAGTCCGCCTTTCTCAAATGGATTTTACTTGCCGTCTCTCGCAACCAGCGACCTCCACCTTCTCTGTGAGGGCGTATGTATTTGTGTGTGGTGACAATAATCTCAGCACTGCGGCTGGAGATTGGAGGAGCTGGGGACTCAAGTTCTTCCACAGGCCTGGAACTCTTCTGAAGGGCCTTCGTAGAAAATGGGGCGGGAGGAGCGCGCCAGACGCCGACGGAGGACTCGACCATAAAGGGTCCGGGCCTGGGAGAAGCTGCACTGGCAATGGCTGACGTGCAGCTCCTTTGGGTTGTAATGGTGGGACCTTGGCCGGAGTGGAGAGGGGACAAGAGGCTGAGGCGATGATGCCTCCCCGCGCCACCGCCCAGCTCGCTGTTTACCTTCCCGGTACTTCTTGCGGAGCCTCCTGTGTACGCTCTTCACCACCCCGGACAGCTTCTCTTGTTCCAGCTTCCGCTCCTGCTCCCGGGGCGGCGGAATGTTCAGGAACCCGGACTCGTGTCCGCGAGCAATACTTCGGCCACTAGCCCCGAGCTCCATATCGCTGCCGCTGCCGCTGCCGCTGCCGCTGCCGCCGTCGCCGCCGTCGCCGACGCCGCCAGCCCTTGGGCCCCCAGAAGACACCCACCCGATGAAGGAGCTGTGGAATGAGGCAGCAGCGGGAGGAGGCGGAGGAGTCCGAGCGACGGGCAGAAGGTGGGCTTACCCAAACGCATAAGCTGATTGGCGAACTATCGAGGGCTGGGCGGAAACGGAAAAACCTAAGGGCCAATGGACGGAGAGTGCCGGGGGGGGGTTGCACCCGGTTGTTTGGGAAGGCTAGCAGCTGGAGGAGGCGGGGCCAGCAAGCTGAAGAGAGCTAAGACAGTCAGAGTCCTAAAACCTACCGCTCCACCTTTCTTACCGCCTCGGCCCGCCGCGATTCTGTGCGCAGGCGCTGTGATGCGGCCATGAGAGACCGGCTTTGCGCCACGCGCTTGCGCGTCTGAGTTTGTTAAGGTCGATCGTGATTTTGACGTCCAGCTTGCTCACGTTCTCAGGCCATCCCAGCGACTGTCCGTTATTTTATGGTGTGATGAGGCCAGGGTCCGCTACTTGATCCCCCGCTGCACTTTGTCACTTGTAGGTTCTTTAGCTGAGTAGTACTAAGAAGCACTTTTGAGATGACTTGACAGCACTGGAATGCTACACTTTAAAGTATGCTTTCTATGGCGCAAGGAGAAGTCTGGCATTTAAACGGACCAGCAGTGGCTAATATCTATAGTCCCGGTGCTGGGCGAAAAACAGAAAATGGAGAAAGGAGAGGGCCAAGAAAATCAAGAGAATAATGGGCAAGAAGGAAGAATTGATGGAGAACCTACAATAGATGCCATCAAGAAACTCTGTGGTGCCCTGGGCATTACAGGAATCTTGTACTACTCTAATTAGCATCAGAACTTTTGAGCACTTTTAAAGTAGGCTTGAATGACTTCCCATTTTTCAGTTTGGTGAGTTAATATGTGCGGAGTGTATAAAGTGGTTTGAGCAACCTGTTCCTCCCCTCCTCCTCCTCTCTCTTCTCATGAGAAGATCACCGGGAATGTGTTTGCTGACTTATGTACCAGAAATGTGGAATACTGCATACCAAAGAGAAGTAGACTCTGTGATTAGCTCCTGAAGTGGCGCTGAGGCTGCTGCAGTGTCAAATATTCAATAGCTGAGAGCTTGTAATGAATTGTGTTAGGTTGTAGCATACCCTTGCACTGCGGTTGTTGGTTACATCAGAGGACTCTAAACTTTTGGGCACCAGGGACCTGTATCATGGAAGACAGGTTTTCCACAGACCGGTGGGGTAGGGGTGGGGGAGGCCAAGAATGGTTTCAGGATGATTCACGCACATTACATTTATTGTGCACTTTATTTCTATTATTATTACATAGTAATATATAATGAATTAATTATAAAACTCACCATAATGCAGAATCAGTGGGAGCCCTGAACTCTTTTTTCCTGCAACTAGACGGTCCCAGATGGGGGTGATTGGACATAGTGACCCCCAAAGTGTCCAGTCTACCTGTAATCTCATTTTGATTGCTCTCACTGCAAAAAACTCTGCTTTGCAAAGATAGAATGTTGGAAATGGGAATAGGCTTTTCAGTGCTTTTGTGGCGACCTCAGGATATTCCGCCTTGACTTTAATCCAGAACGTATGGAGATTTGAAGTCATCTCAGACATACTTTTAAAGCCACTGTCATTTGTGATCTCAAGCAGTTGATCCTCTTCTAGCACAGAAAAAGTCGATTCACCTGGCTTATTCACAAATAGGTCATAGATCCATTCCTTCGCAGTTCGGGGACCTTCTGTGGTTGGGACATCATGCTCAAACTCTTTTGAAAGCTGAGATAGGTGATCATGCATCAGCTAGGAGAAAGAAGGCCCTGGCTCAGTCTCTTTTAAAATCTCTGCCAATGTTTGAAACATGTCAAAAATCTCAATGTTCACTCGTTGCCCCCATAATTTCGGTTTGCCTTTGAATGCACCCACTTTATTTGCCAACTTGAATACAGTTGTCATTGTCCCCTGAAGTGACAGATTGTGTTGGTTAAGCAATTTTAATATGTCATATGAGTAAGCAAGTTTTGCGAGCCATTCTGTGTCACTGAAATGTGCTGCCAATGGTGACTATTTTTCTAAAACAAATCTCTGGAGGGGCTCTCGTAACTCACAAATGCTAGCCAGTGATCTCCATTTAGAAAGCCATCTCACTTCTGTGTATGAGAGAGGACGTGTGTGTTCTGTGTCCATCTCCTCACAGAGCTGCGTGAACAGACGTGAGTTAAGGGCATGTACTTTAATGTGGTTGATAATTTTAATCACATCCTGCAGAATGCCGTTAACTTCAGGTGACATTTTCTGGCTAGCCACCATTTCTCTATGGATGTCACAGTGTATAGACTCACATTCAGAAGCGACCTCTTTGACCCGAGTAGTGAAACCAGAAAGCCATCTAGTCATGACAGCCGCTCCATCCGTGCATATACCAACACAAAATGACCAGTTCAGTTTTCCTGATATGTGATCATTTAAAGACTTGAATTGTTCTGCAGCTGTGGTATTGGTTGGCAACAAAAGTGCACATAACATAGCCTCATGCACATCTTTCTGAAAAATAATATCACACAAAAACAAACATTGTAGCCTTGTCAACATCGGTAGACTCCTCAACCTGGATTGTGTACCACAGTAACTCATGAATCCTTTCTAACAATTGTGCCTCAATATCCTCTGCTATTTCATCAGTTCTTCTAGTTATGGTGCTAGCCAAAAGAGGAACATATGCCACCTTTCAACTGAAGCATCTCCTAAAAGTTAACAATAACTGTCCTTAGCAGCAGGGAGGATCAACTCTTCACCAATAGTAAAGGGCTTCTCTGCTTTAGCCGTGTGGTTAGCCACTAAGAATGATGCTCTCAGCGCAGACACATTTGACGAAGTGATGGCCTTCAGTAATTGCTTCCATTCTTCGTGTTCACATTTTTTTCTTTTGAAGAACTCCGATGTCTTGTCTTTTGATGCAGGATGCTTGATCTACATGTGGTGAAGCAGTTTTGAAGGTTTCTTGGCTTATTGAATAGCCGGTCGCCACATATTATACAAAGCGGGCTTGGAGACTGTGAATCACCTGTTGCAATGAACCCATAATTTAAGTAGGACTCTTGGTATTTTCTTTTAAATGCAGCTTTCTTTTGTTGGCAGTCTTAGAGTCTTCTTCTCTCTCATCATTGAGTCCCCCTTTTCAAAGAAGCTTTCCAGTGATTTTTTTTTTTTAATTCATTTTGGCTAGGATTAGGTTGTGGACTCACCAAACCTAAGTACGCATTGTGAGAAAGAGGAGCAGATGGAAGTGGTAAATGAAATGGTGGGCGGGCCACGTGCAGACTAAAGTAAGTATCAGATTTGACTTAAAGCCTGCCACCAGATACAGCTTAATTGTCACTTGCCACTCACTAATAGGGTTTTGATATGAGTGTACAAGCAATTGATTTGTTATGATCTCTGTGTAGTCAAACCTCTCTGCTCATGTTAACCTGTATTGGCAGCCGCTCCCCGTCTCTAGCATCACTGCTTCAGCTCCACCTCAGATCATCAGGCATTGGATTCATATAAGGAACACACAACCTAGATTCCTCACCTGCGCAGTTCACAATAGGGTTCACACTCACATGAGTATCATGAAGAGAAATTACCCAAACATGCCTAATAAATTAAGGATATGGTGGTCTTATTTGAGGAGATTTTATGTGGGATAAAAGAGGAGCTTGAAAAGACATACTTCTTTTGGCTCTGCTCATATTTTAATATATATGGGATGCAAAAACAGGTGAAAATGTTTGGAAATTACAATCACATTAAAAAGAGCATCAAATTTCATTTGAACTATATAGTTTTTAAGAAAACTTCTTTTCCCCCTGTTACTATTAGCAAACACATTTTTAAATCTTTTTTAAAATAACGACATACACTGAAGGAAAATTGGAAAATACAGAAAGGAGTAAAGAGAGTAAAAGTACTAAGAGAGTAGATCTTAAATCTCACCACAAAAAAGAAACAGTAAGTATTGTGATAGTTGTTAATACTCGGGTGATAATCACTTTGCAATTTATAAAAGTGTCAAATTGACACATCATACACTTTAAACTTACACAATGTTCTATGTCGATTATATCTCAAAAAAGCCAGAAAAAAAGTAAAAGTCACCTGGAAACTCACCATTGAGAGATAACAAATTTTAGCATTTTTTTTTTTGCATGTAAATACAGTATTTCAAGTGATATATTTCTTGATGTCTGTGTGGTAATAGTGTACTATTTCAGTAACAAATTTCCAGCTATTGTAAATTTATGTTGTTTCCAGTTTTTCTATATTCCAAATAATGCTGTGATGAACAACACCCTTATACACAAATGTTTGTCCATTTCTTTAATTATACATTTCACTAGACTAAATCCTGAAAAGACGAATTTCTGAATCAAGGGTCAAACATGTTAAAGTTTTTGTGTATATTGTCAAATTACCTTTTCTGAAAGGTGGTAGCAGTTTATGTCACCTCCAGCAGTACATTTGAATGTCTCTTTCACTGCACCCTTACCAAATGTGGGTATTACAATTTACAAAGTAAAAAAATTTTTTCAAAGGTCTCTAGTTTTAAGAAATGTAGGAATTTTCTGCTCTTTCTTAATCGGATATTCTGGTTGGCATACTATTTAACATTGAATATTAATACTACAAGTGCAAGTAAAAGGAACTTATTTAAACCTATCTACTTCTCATTTTTCAAGCAGATTGAAGAGCTTAATATTTCAAATTTATTTATTTTTTTGATTTAACAATTTCTTTGGGATAATTGAAGAAATAGAAATTGCACAAACAGAGGTTAATCTAAATTTGCATGAATTCAAATAGAACAAGGCTGACATGTCCTGAGTAACACCAACACTGAGTTTTCTTGGCAGTATTATGGCAGCTAGCCATAGACCACAGTATAAAAGGAAGTTTATATTTCTGCCCTTCTTCTAGTGTTATTAATAATACTGGCAAACGCTTTCTGTCTGTTAAGGTAGCATAAAATTGTTAATGGAATTATATATTAAGTAAAGTGATTGTCATAATTGTTCATAAGGATTCATTACAAGAAGTAGATTTGGTGCTTTTTTTCTGGCTTTATTGAAATAGACAATTAGTTGCTCGTATTTACATTGTACAATTCAATGAGTTTTTTTTTCAATTATAGTTGGCATACAAAAATATATTTGTTTTAGTTGTACAGCATAGTGATTAGAGATCTATATAACTCACAAAGTGATCACTCCACTAAATCTAGTACCTCTCTTCCCCCTTACATGTTTATTACAATTTTATTAACTAGTTTCTTTCTGCTACACTTTATATCTCCATTTCTATTTTGTAACTATTTGTATTTCTTAATCTCTTTGCCCTTTTTTTTGCTGTCTCCCCAACTCCCCTCAACTAGTAGCCCTCAAAATATTCTCTGTATCTATGAGTTTATTTCCATTTTGTTGTTATTGATTTTGTTTTTTATATTCCATGTGTATATGAAATCATGTGATATTTGTTGTTCTCTTTCTGACCCATTTCATTCAACACAATACCCTCTAAATCCATCGAGACAATATGTTTTTCCATCCCCTTTCTTTTAAACTGTGTGTGTCCTTTACTCTTGTAGGCAGCATATGTAGGGGGCTTGTTTTCTTATCCATTCTGTTCATCTAGATCTCTCTACCTTTTGCTTGGAGCACTTAATTCTTTTCCATTTGAGGTCCTTGTCGATAGAAATGCAGTTATTACCATTCTTTATTCCTTTTTTTTATACACTTTTTTTTCTTTTTGAAGAAGTACCTTCAACATTTCCTATAATGCTGGCTTGGTGCTGATAAATTCTTTTAGCTTATTTTTGTCTGGAAAGCTCTTTATCTGTCCTTCAACTCGAAATGATAGCTTTGCTGGATAAAATATTCTTGGCTGTAGATCCTGGGTTTTCATCACGTTGAATATTTTGTTCCAAGCCCTTCTGTCCTGCATAGTTTCTTTTTAGAAAGCAGCTGTTCCCTTGTATGTAACTAACTGCTTTTCTCTTGCTGCTTTTAACATTCTCTCTTTGTATCTAACCTTTGGCATTTGAATTATAATGTGTCTTGGTGTGGATCTTTTTGGGTTCATCTTCTTTGGGACTCTCTGAACTTCCTTGGGGCTTATGTCTATTTCCTTGACCAGATGAGAGAAATTTTCCATCATTATTTCTTCAAATAGCTCTTCAACTTCTTGTGTTCCTTCAAGTACCCCTATGACATGGATAGTTTTACATTTAATAGTGTTACATTGGCTCCTTAAATTATTGTTATATTCTTGGCTTCTTTTTTCTTGCTGTTCTGATTGAGTGTCTTTGGCTTCCCCATCCTCCATATCAGTGGTTCGATCCTCTTTTTATACACTCTTTGATTGCCTCTAATGTACTCTTCATTTCAGATAATGTGTTCTTCATTTTTGACTGATTCTCTTTTAAAATTTACATTTCTATATATATATTTGTATTTCTTTGTTAAAGTTCTCACTGAATTCATCTAAACTTCCCATAAGTTCATTGAGCATCTTTATAACCAGTGTTTTGAACTCTGCATCTGTTTAATTGCTTGACTCCATTTATTTTAGAGCTCTGTTATGTTCTCTTAAATGGTTTCTACTTCTTTGTCTTCCCATTTTGGCTGTCTTTCTGTGTCTTTTTCTAGGTACAAAGCGAAGCTCTCATGTCTCTTGGTCTTATTAGTGTGGCTTTGTGTAGTAGGTGTCCAGTGAATGGATTCAGCTGCAGGCCAAGTTTAGCTCCAGCCTGTGCCCCTCCAGAGCCACCTGTTAAGTTTCATCAAGCAATCCACAGATGTGCTTACAGTTGCCTCAAGAGCCATGCCAGTAGCTGAGGCCAGCTGTCACCAGTGTGAGTCTGGCTCTGCTCAGCAAGGAGCACCAGACTTGCAGAGGACACAAGTTGATGTGGTTTGGGTGGGGCCGTGAGTAGGGGGAGGTGATATTTCAGAGAATTCTCTGCTATCCAGTTTGATGATATCTCAGCTATGGTGGCACTGTGTCCTCAAGATAGGATGGGGGAGGACTCAACAGAGGAGCAATGGATACTGGCGGCACTTCTGCTCGGGAGAGATCCTCACCTCTGGCTCTCACTCGGACAACCCAGTGTCCCCCTGTAAGTCCCTGGTTCCCCTCATGAAGTCGACCAGATACTGGTGCTCAGAGCCAGCAGGTCTGTCACTGCAAAAGTTTGCTGGAGGACACAGCCCCTTTAAGAGGCATCTGCAGCTGCTGCCTGCTGCAGCCTCTGTCCCATTCAGCTGCTCCAGACAGCGCAGCCTTGAGATCTTGCAGATTGATTAATTATTTCTCTCCCTAGTTGTAACACTTCTGTTCATCTAGATCTCAGATGACTTTGCTTGCTCTTTGCTCTGTGTTTCTGTCACAACTTTGATTTGGTCGCAAGAAGGATGAACAAAGCCTCTATCATCTATGCCATTTCCCCCCTAGTGATTTGGTGCTGCATTTAAAGAGCATATCCTATGCCCAGGAAAATATCAGCACCTTCCTCTGCCCCCTAGAGTGGTGACAGGATTTCATTTACTGTAAATATCTTTCTTTCTTTTTCTTTTTAAAAAATTTGTCATTATTGTTTTAAATGGATGTTGGGAAAAGGGATGTTGGAATAAAATAGTATTGACTGAACAGGACAAACAAGTCTGGGAGGAAGAGAAATTTCTAATGACTGTATTAAAGCCCTGATAACCAAATTCTTTTATCCTCATTTTTTGCCTTATCTTTCTGTCTTTGCAGTCTTCCCATGCACATTTGATGTGTCATAGTAAGCTTTCTATATCAAAGACCACTCGGTATGGGAAAAAAGTTCTTGGCAAGATAAACACACTGTCCTCTTTGTTTGCAGTTATAATCTTTATTAAGAAAATAAATTCTCACAGATGATAAGAGTCAACATGTAAAAATAAAGTGCATTCTATTCTCAGCGAGGGTTCAAAAATACTAATTTGTGATAAAAAGTAAACTTTTAAAATCCATATCAAAATCCATAATGGCACTGAGTTAACAAATAGAAAGATTCTAGGTGCACTTTGCAAAAGTGTACTCTTCATTGCTACATTTATTATGTATTCTTGCAGGAAGGAGACTACATTGTAGAAATTGGGATTATTCAAGTTATCTAAAGCATTAATCATTTTTATTCTTAACTGAATTTTGATATTATTTACTTCTCTTTGACCCTCTTTATCATCAAAATGTTAAAAACAATTAGATGTTAATGTTGTGGAATAGAAATATTAATATTAAACTTATCTTTATAAAACATGCAATGGTGTATACCAATAGTGCAAAAAGACTTACTGAACCTCTTTATTGTTGAAGACAGAGATTCAAAGGTAGCTAAATCTTTGGCTCATGGCTATATAGAAATAGAATTTTTAGAAATTCAGTTAAAATGAGGACTAGAAAAGTAAACTATATTATTTTGAAAATATTTATTATTATTTGTAAAATTCTTACCCATGAATATAAAAATTCATGAAGTTTAAGCATATTTTTCTAGTAATTCCACTTTTTAAAATGTAGATGTTTCATTAATTGGGCACATTATTAAAAAACTTCTGTTTTTTATGTTATTAAAAAGCTTTTGTTTTCATATTTTATTTCAAATCATAAAAACTTTCTTTGGGAAATATATTTAATATTTTGATAGAGACAAATGTAGTGGAAAACTAGCAAGAAGATAAATATTTTCAATGATATATTTTCATTCAGCATGGCAGATTACAACTTTAAAATTCCTTTTTATTGAAAATAGAATTATATTCTTTAAAAATGTGTTTATGTATTTATAGCTACTAGTTCAATGTCTTCTCTGCAATTCTTAACATATTTACCAACTTAAAAATCTTTAAAATAACACAAATTAGTTGTCTTTCCAGAGTTAATATATAGTGTAGTATTAAGACTAGTATTAACTACAGCAAATAAAATTATTAAACACTGTACACATGAAACCTATGTAATTTTATTAAACAATTTCACCTCAATAAATTTAATTTAAAAAAGAAAATATAAAAAAATAAAGTATATTAAAATTGGAAAAAATGTTTCCTGATTCCAAATGCAACTGTAAAATTTACAATATTTTTGTGATATACTAATTAATGAAATACATTCAGTTATTACAACAAGGCTAATGTAGGAAGAGATCCATATAGAAAATAGAAAGTATTCTTCTAGGTGATAGATGATGTCCTTGTAATGGAGAGTAGAACTGAGAAATTTTCTGCATTCTGATTCTGGCTTTGCGTTAAACCACCAGAACAAGGTATTTGCTTTCTCTGAGCCTTATTTTTTCTACTTTAAGTGTAAAATAAAGAAGTTGGATTTAACTACTGTTTTTCAATTTTTTTCTTTTTTAACCATGACTCACATTAGGAAATACATTTTCCTTTAGGGCTTGGGACACTTATATATCCATACTATACATATACATATATAAATGTAGACACACATATATAATTAGGAAAAAATTTCACCATACAATACTTACCTTCACTATGTGCAATACACAATGGCATTTTCAATTCTATTTCAGTTTTTTTTTAAAACTATGGAGCACACTACATTGGCCTTCTAAAGAGCCATGGCCTACACTTTGGAAAACACTAGAAATTTAAAAGATTCCTTTGACCCAAAACCACTGTAGCACTGTGACTCACTCTGATTTTAAGACTGCTTTGTGAAATGTACCTTGCCATGTTGAGGCAAGTGCCTTTTGAACATCATTTTTATATTTGTGAGATTACTTCCATTATGAATTTAGGCTCAAATAAGTGACCTAGACTCTGCTACTCATATGCTCTAGAGTGAACTTTCTATTCAGTAAAGGGCAAAATAATGAAGCAGAGCAACAGGGAATCTTTGGGTCTGTTGAGGGAGACTATGCTGGTGTAGGTATTTTAGGATCACGACTATGGAGGTTCTTCCTATCTTTTGGTGTCCATCATTTGCTCTGTAAGTCAAGAAATACAGGTGGTGGGGTCTGAGTTTTCGCTGGTTCTGACTTAGGTGTTGATCTGGACAGGCAGTCTCCAAGTCTGTCTCTCTGGTCCTACTGGAGATTGGGGGCTACCTAATATCCTTTAACAAATGCCTTATCTATTTGAATAGCTAGAGTGAGTTCTATTTTTCTCACGGAGATGTCTAGTAAAGAGACAGTTTGGAAGAGAATTAGGTGACTTGGAAGCGGTTTCATTAGCTTTGACTGTGACTTTTGGTGATCTGTTATCGGCCGGGTTCCTCAATTTTATCAACTGCCAAATGATGACTCGCCATTCTTACTGCACAAAGTTATTGTATGAATAAAAAGTAATCATGGGCTGAAAGTGCTTTGAAAAGTTAAAAATTACAAAAGCAAATAACTGTAATTGGTACTTGCTTCTAAGGGACCTGAAAAAGTGAAATTTTCCTGGATGCAGGAAGCTGCATTTAGACTTTCTCTTACTGAATGTACATCAGATTTTAATAGTTGTCACTATCTCACCATTTTTCCCCTCTTTTTTCTAAAGGTAGAACACACTCCAAAGATCTTTATTAAGTCTAAAATTACAAGGTTTTACATGTCAAAGTATGAAGCAATCACCATTAATTTCCTAAAGTTGACTGTATCTCTTTAAAATTTTTTGTAAGGTTATTAGAATAATTTTTTTTGAAAAGCCAAAGCAAAATTTCCTGCCATAACATTTTAATAAATGAGATATTTTTAATTTACTTAGAGCTTCTGAAAATTCTTCATTCCAAAATCAAACTCCTAACATCTTTTTTGTTCAGTAAAAATGTATTCGACTATAGGTCAGAAGATTCAATATTGTTAACGTATTGATTCTTCTCATGTTAATCTAAAGATTCAAAGCAATCCCAATCAAAACATGAGCAAGATGTTTTGTAGAAATTGACAAGTTGATCGTAAAGTTCATATGGAAATATGAAGAAACCAGAAGGTCCAACATAATTTTGAAAATGCAGAACAAATCTGGAGATTTTAAGATTTAATATATAGCCTCGATAATCAAGGTAATGTGATATTGGCATAAAGACAAAGAAAAAGATAAATTAAACAAAAGAGAACATTCAGAAATAGACCCAAACATGTATAGCCAACTGATTTTTCCACAAATTTGCAAAGGTAATTCAGTGGAGAAAGGATGGTCTTTTCAAGAAGTGATGCTGGAACAACTGGACATCCATATGCAAACAATGAACTTCAATTCATGTTTCATGCCACACATAAAAACGAACTCACAATGGAACACAAACCTAAATATAAAACCTAAAACTGTAAAAACTCTACAAGAAAATCTTTATGACTTTGATTTGGACACTTATTTTTTAGATATGACACAAAGTACAACCCATAAAAGAAAAATTAATAAACAGGGCTTCATCAATATTAAAAACTTCTCTTTGAAATACACTGTTAAGGAAATGAAAAGACAAGTCACCAAGTGGGAGAAAATATTTGAAATCATATGTCTTATAAAGAACTTGTATCTGGAATATACAAAAAACTCTCATAATTTAATAATAAAAAAAACAAACATCTTCCTTCCTTTGCCAAATGGGAAGAATGTGAAACACCACTAAAGGTAATATACAGATGGCAAAAAGCATGTGAAAAAGTGTTCAATATCATTAGTCATTAGGGAAAAGCAAATTAAAACCACAATGAGATACCATTACACACCTACGGTAAGGGCTAAAATTAGAAAGATGGGCTATACCAAGTATTGGCTAAGATGTAGAGGATGGGGAACTCTCATACAATACAGGTACAAATGTTAACTGTACAACCACTTTTGGCATTTGGTTGGCCACTTTGGCTGTCTCTTAAAAAGTTAAACATACACCTACCATATGATCCAGCCATCTTACTCCTAAGTATTTACCCAAGAGAAATGAAAGCATTTATCTATACAAAGGCATACACATATGTTCACAGCAGCTTTATCTGTAACAGCCCCAAACTGGAAACAACCCAAATGTCCAACAAATATGAATGGATAAATAAACTGTGGTATAGTGTGACACAATAGAATACTAGTCAGCAATGAAAAGAAATAAACTATTGATTTATACAACCAGAATTAATCTCAAAATAATTAAACTGAGTAAAAGAAGTCAGACAGAAACCAATATTGTATGATTTAACTTATATAAAACTCTAGAGAATGCAAAGTGATCTATAGTGACAGAGAATAGATCAGCGGTTGTAATAGGAGAGATTATAAAGGGGAATGAGGAAACTTTTGAGGGTAATAGATATGTTTATTATCTTGATTTTGGTGATGATTTTATGTCTGTACATATGTAAAAATTTATCAAACTATATACTTTAAGTGTGTGCACTTTACTGTATATTAATTATAACTCAATAAAGCTGTTAAAATACTGTATTCAGCACCTATTATATGCCAGACATTCTACTAGGTATTATGGCTTTAGTGGCAAAAGAAAAAAAAAAAGAACGAACGAACGAAAGAAAAAAAGATTGTATTTTCACAAAGTTTTAAGTTACTAGTAAGCTGATGCAGACCAGTGGAATTCTTATTTATTTACTACTTATAAAATTAAGTGGAAATTTGATACAAATTGGATATCTCTTTTGTTATCTAGATCAATTTAGTGTGACAATAGCAAGGCTTTAGCATATTTGTTAAGTGAGAAGTATAAAAAGGAAAGAGAGAGATAGCAAGTAATCCTTGAATGTTAGTCTCTTATCAATGCCCATGACTTTAAAATAGAAAATAATAAGCAAAGTCTTAGATTTTTAATTTAGTCTAATTCCAAATAGTTGATATTGATAGGGACTGAAAATATTATGTAGATTTTTATATTGAATTAAAATATGTGCTACATAGGTTTAGGAGAATATATTTTTTAAAGAAAATTTCCCATTGAAGAATCAAGCCAGTTAAAGAGAAGTAGTGGTAGACTAGTCGAAAAGAAGTTAATACAGGGGTGTTTTGTTTTTGTTTTGTTTTGTTTGTTTGTTTACTCTTTAGTTCACTTTACATGTTTTAAGAAAAGCATCAGATACAGAAAAATTTTTGTCAATTATTTAAATATGTTCATGTGACAAGTTGATTCTAGCTTCTAATAAATTGGCAAATGTGGTTTATAAAGGAGCCATAATTAGTAATTAATTTTTCTCAATTGAAAAAGTCAACTACAGTAAGTGACATGGTACTTGTAAGCAGAGAAATAAAGCAAAGAAAAGTTCTGAGTTAGGCAACATGAAGCAGTACAGCTTAAATTAGATGTTTTGGCTCCTATCTGGTGAATTTACATGTTTCTTTTTCTTTCTTCCTCACTAAATCCTTTTCAGCACTTGCATCTTCAAGATTCCCATCTTTCTTTGTTAAAAGACAATATAATATTAAAAGGAACTGTTTAAACTTGAAAAAAAATAAATTGGCTAGTCATAATATGACATGGATTTTTAAGAGAAACTTATGGTAAATGGAAGAGCAGAAAAAGGTGGGAAAATGAATAATACTGAAGCAACAAGTCCTAATAGATAAATTTTGCTTGCATTATAATTTTAACACATATCAAGAAAAAAGGCACTTATTCACCCCCCTCCCCAAATTTAGTAATTTAAAATAGTATCAATCACTTACAAGCTGTCAGCCTTGACTCATGCTTTGGACTACCCTAAAATCTCTGAAAGGTCCACAAACCCCAAACGAGCAGCGACTGACCTCAGCATGCCCTGTACCACATGCTAAGTGGCCCTGGGCTTGGTACTAGTGGCAGCCAGCCTCACTTCACAGCATAGACTCTCCCAGGAGCCTCCAAGCCCAGAACCAACAGCTACCAAACACAGAGCACTGTGTAGCTCTTACCAGGCGGGCCTGGGCTGAAGGCAGTAGCTGACTTAGGCCTGCACAAAGGCCCTCCCAAGAGGCCCCAGAACCAATATACTTGGGTGATTCAGACCACACTAGAGCACCATCCAATTAGCTCCACAAATGACAAACCCAAAGGGCAGACCTCAGCAGGCACCAGAGCCCCACTACTGTAAATCACACTTATTAAGGTCAGCCCCACAAAATAGCTCATCACCCTATAGTCATAAGCAGTCTTCATAGTTAGTCAATGGAGAATCAACACCACCCACGGTGATGCCAATAGCAATCAAGCCTCCACTACAAAAGAAGGATACAGATGACACAGACAAAGGACAGCCCTGCAGCACCTGACTCAGGTGAGGAAGGAGACTACAACACTGAGCCCCACAGAACATCTACTACCTACTATACAGGACATCCCACCCTCCAAAGATTGGGAAGCTTAGCAGATCTACCTAATATGTAAAAACAAACACAGAGAGGCAGCAAAAATGAGGAGACAGAAACATGTCCCAAATGTAAAACAGAACAGAATTCTAGAAAAAGAACTAAGCAAAATGGAGGCAAGCAATCTATCAGATACAGAGTTCAAAACACATAATAAGAATGCTAAATGAAGTTAGGGGAAGAATAGATAATCTCAGTAAGGTCTTCGACAAAGAGATAGAAACCATAAAAAAAAAAAACAATCAGAATACAATACAATGAAGAGTACAATAACTGAAATGAAGAATACATTAGAAAGAATCAACAGCAGATTAGATGAAGCAGATTGAATCAGTGACAAGGCAGCAGAAAACATACAATCAAAATAGCAGAAAGAATAAAGAATTTGAAAATGAGGATAGTTTAAGGAATCTCTGGGACAACATCAAGCATAACAACATTTATATCACAAGGGTACCAGAAAAAGAAAAGACAGAGCAAGGGATTAAAAATTTATTTAAAGAAAAGATGACCAAAAAATTCCTTAACCTGGCAAGGGAAATAGACAAACAAGCCCAACAAGAGCAGTGTCAAACAACATGAACCCACAGAGGACCATAACAAGACATATCATACTTAAAATACCAAAGGTTAAAGACAAAGAGAGACTCTTAAAAGCAGAAAGACAAAAGCAGTTAGTTTTCTACAAGGGAGCTCCCATAAGACTGTCAGCTGACTTCTCAACAGAAACTTTGCAAGCCAGAAGGGACTGGCATGAAATATTCAAAGTAATGAAAAGTAAGGACCTACAAATAAGATTACTGTGCCCAGCAAAACTATCATTTAGAATTGAAGGACAGATAAAGAGCTTCCCAGACAAGAAAAAGCTAAGGGAGTTCATTACCAACAAACCAATATTACAAGAAATGTTAAAGGACGTTAAGAGGAGGAAGGGAAGAAAAAAAAGAACATAAATATGAATAATAAAATGGCAATAACTATGTATCTATCAAAAAATAATTTTAAATGTAAATGGACTAAATGCTTCAATCAAAAGACATGAATGAATAAGGAAACAAGACCCATACATTTACTGTTTACAAGAGACCCACTTCAGATCGAAAGACACACAGACTGAAATAAAGGGATGGAAAAGGTGCAGAGTATGT
>NW_011888987.1:3644692-3676581 GCF_000151845.1 Pteropus vampyrus | reverse complement strand
AAGAAAAGATGAAATAAGGCCATTTGCTACAACATGGATAGATCTTGAGATTATTATGCTAAGTGAAATAAATCAGACAGAAAAAGTTGAGAACCGTATAATTTCACTCATATATGGGATATAAAACCGAAAGTATTAAATGAACAAGACAAACAAACAGAGACTCAGACACAGACAACAATTTAGTGGTTACCAGAGGGAAGAGGGAGGGAGGAAAATAAAGGTAAAGGGGGTCAAATATATGGTATGGAAAGCAATTTAACTTTTTGTGGTGAATACACAATACAATATACTTATGTTGTATTATTGAATTATACACTTGAAACTTATATAATTTTATTAACTAATGTCACCCCAATAAATTTAATTTAAAAAAAGAAAAATATATTTTATATGAATGAAAATGAAAGTAAAGCTGTGATAGAAATACTTACATCACACAAATAAACTTTAAAACAAAATTTATAATAAGTGACAATGAAGGATCTTACATAATGATAATAAGATCAATCCAACAAGAGGATATAACTTTTGTAAACATTTAGGCACCCAAAATAGGAGTACCTAAAAATATAAAGCAAATACCAAGGGATATAAAGGAAGAGATCAATAGAAATACAGTCATAGTAGGGGGCTTTAACATCAATAGATAGATCATCTAGACAGAAAATCAACAAGGAAACAGTGACCTTAAAATGCATATTAGACCAGATGGACTTAATTGGTATTTTTAGAGCATTTCACCTCAAAGCAGCAGAATATACATTCTTTTCAAGTGCACATGGAACATTTTCCAGGATAGATCACACATTAAGCCACAAAATAGTTTCAATAAATTTTGAAAATGGGAATTACACCAAGCACTTACTCTGATCACAATGGTATGAAACTAGGTGTCAGTTACAAGAAAAAAAAAATCTGAAAAACACACAAACATATGGAGGCTAAATAACACGCTACTGAAAAATGAATGGGTTAACAACAAGATCAAGGAAGAAACAAAAGATACCTTGACACAATGATAATGAAAACACAATGACCCTAACTCTATGGGAAACAGGAAGCAATCCAAAGAGGGAAATTCATAGCAATACAGGCCTACCTCAAGACACAAGAAAAATCTCAAATAAACATCTAATCATAGAGCTAAAAGTACCAGAAAAAGAACAGCAAACAAAGCACAAAGTGAGTAGAAGAAAATAATAAAAATCACAGTGGAAATAAGTGACATAAAGTCTAAAAAAAGAAAAACAATATAAAAAATCAATGAAACTGATAGCTGGTTCTTTGAAAAGAAACATTTATAAACCTTTAACCAAACTCATCAAGAAAAAAAAAGGAAGAACCCAAATAAAATCAGAACTGAAAGGAGAGAAGTGAAAACTTACATTACAGAAATTCAAAGGACTATAAGAGAATACAATGAACAATTATATGCCAACAAATTGGACAACCTGGAAGAAATGGATACATTTCTAGAAACATATAATCTCCTAAGACTGAGTTGAGTAGAAACAGAAAATTTGCACTGACCAATTACTATTAACAAAAATCTAATCACTAATTTAAAAACTTCCAACAAACAGAAGTCCTGGACCAGATGACTTCGCAGGTGAATTTTACCAAACATTCAAAGAAGAATGAACACCTATCTTTCTCCAACTCTTTGATAAAATTGAAGAGAATGGAAGGCTCCCAAGCATAGCATGTCTTTTGGGGCCAGCATTACCCTGATTCTAAAATCAGACAGACATTACAAAAGAAGAAAATTATAGGTTAATATTCCTTATGAACATAGATGCAAAATCCTCAACAAAATATTAGCAAACTGAATTCAGCAGTACATTAACAAGATCATACACTGTGATCAAGTGAGATTTATTCCTGGGATGCAAGGTGGTTCAATATCTGCAAATCCATTCATGTGATACACCACATAACCAAAATAAAAAATAAAAATCATACGATGGTAACAGATATAGAAAAAGCATTTGACAAAATCCAGCATTCATTTATGATAAAAACTCTCAGCAAGGTGAGTATAGAGAGAACATATTTCAATATAATAAAGGCCATATAAGACAAACTCATAGCCAACATCATTTACAACAGGGAAAAATTAAAAGTATTTTTCTTAAGACCAGGAATAAGAATGTCCACTTTCACCACTTCTATTCAACATAGTTTTGGAAGTCCTAGCCACAGCACTCAGACAATAAAAAGAAATAAAGAGCATGAAAATAGGAAAGGAAGAAGTAAAACTGTCATTATTTGCATATAGCATGATGTTGTATATAGAGAACCTTAAAGATTCTACCAAAAAACTATTTAAACTGATAAATGAACTTAGGAAAGTAACAGGATACAAAATTATTATTCAGCAATTGGTTGCAGTTTTATACACCAATAATGGACTATCAGAAAGAGAAATTAAGAAGACAATTACAATTGCATCAAAAAAATATCTAGGAAGTAATTTAACCATGAGAGTAAAAGACCTGTACTAGGAAAATTCTAAGACATTGAAGAAGGACATTGAAGAATACAGAAACAAATGAAAGTATATACTTTGCTTATGGTTAAGAAGAATTAACATCTTTAATATGTCCATACTACCCAAAGCAATCTATAGATTCAATGCAATCCCTATCAAAATAGCAATGGCATTATTCACAGAACTAGTACAAATAATTCTAAAATGTATGTGGAACCACAAAGAATCCTGAGTAGCCAGAGCAATCTTGAGAAACAAGAACAAAGTTGAAGGTATTACACTACCTAATATCAAACTATATTACGAGGCTATAGTAATTAAAATTGCATAGTACTGGCATCAAAACAAACATAGGTCAATGTAGCAAAATAGAGAGCCCAGAAATAAACACACTTCTATATGGTCAATTAGTTTATGAGAAAAGGCAAGAATATACAATGGAGTGAATACGGTCTTTTTAATAAATGGTATTGAGAAAGCTAGACAAATACATGCAAAAAAACAAAAGTAGATACCTTTCTTATATCATATACAAATATAAACTCAAAATGTATTAAAGATTTGAATATAAGATCTGAAACCATAAAACTTTTAGAAGAGAACATAGGCAGTAAACACTCTGACATTGTTCTCAGTAACATTTTTTTCTGATATATCTCCTTGGGTAACGGAAACAAAAGAAAAAATAAACAAATGGGACTAAAACGAAAACGTTTTGGAACAGCAAAAAAAATAAAAACATTAACAAAGTAAAAGACAACCTACAAAATGGGAGAAAATATTAATCAATGATACTTCAGATATGGGGTTAATATCCAAAATATATAAGGATCTCATACAACTTAATACCAATAAGAGAAACGATCCAATGAAAAATGGGCAGAAGACCTGAACAGATATTTCTCCAGGGAGGAAATACAGATGGCCAGTAGACATATGAAAAGATACTCAAGGTCAGTCAGTAATCATCAGATAAATGCAAATTAAAACCACAATGAGATATCATCTCACACCTGTCAGAATGGCTATAATCAATAAATCAAAGAACAAGTGTTGGTGAGGATAGGGAGAAAATGGAACTCTCATACACTGTTAGTAGGATTGCAAATTGAATCGGCCACTATAGAAAACAGTCTGGAGGTTTCTCAAAAAATTAAAAATGGATCTACCTTTTGACCCAGCAATTGCACTTCTGGGTATTTATCCAAAGAAACCTGTAACAATTATTCATAAAGATCTATGCACTCCTATGTTCTTGGCAGCACAATTTGCAATAGCCGAGATACAAACACAACCTAAATGCTCAACAGCAGATAACTGGATAAAGAAGTTATGGTTCATATATACAATGGAATATTATTCAGCCATTAAAAAAATGAAATCCTACTATTTGCAATGACATGGATGGACCTAGAGGTTATTATGCTGAAATAAGTCAGACAAAGAAAGATTAATACCATATAATTTCACTTATGTGAGGAATCTAAGGAACAAAAAGAACAAAATAATCAAAAACAGACTCATAAATATAGAGGACAATCTGGTGACAGCCAGAGGGGAGGGAAATTGGGAATCTGGGAGAAAGGGGTGAAGGGTTATAAAAGTACAAATTAATAGTTGATAGAAGGTCTAGGGGATGGAGAGTACGCCATAGGGAATGTAGTTAGCATTAATGTAATGGTTAGCTGAAGAGCCAGAAGAGGGAAAGAACAATTAAATGTCCAACCAATGTACTGTATACCTGAAACTAATAATAAAATAAGTATTTTTTAAAAATGGACAGAGGACCTAAAAAGACAGTCTCCAAAGAGGACATACAGGTGGCCAATAAACATATGGAAAGATGCTCAATGTCACTAATTATCAGGGAAATTCAAATTAAAACCACAAGAGATGTCACCTCACACCTGTCAGAATGGATAGCATGAAAAAACAAACAACAAGTGTTGGCGAGGATGTGAAGAAAAGGAAACCCTTGTGCACTGTTGGTGTAATTGCAAATTGGTGGAGCCGCTACAGAAAACAGTACAGAAGTTCCTCAAAAAACTAAAAATAGAACTACCTTATGACCCAGCAATTCCATTTCTGGATGTTTACCTGGAGAAATCCAAAACACCAATTGAAAAGATATATGCATCCCTGTGTTCATTGCAGTGCTCTTTACAATAGCCAAAGTATGGAGGCAACCTAAGTGTCCACTGACAGATAATTAGATAAAGAAGTGATACATATATACAGTGGAATATTATGCAACCATAAAAAATGAAATCTTACCATTTGTGATAACATGGATGGACCTAGAGGGTATTATATTAAGTGAAATAAGTCACACAGAGAAAGACAAATACTGTATGGTTTCACTTATATGTGGAACCTAAAAAAAGAACAAAATAAACGAACAAACAAAATAGAAACAGATTCATAGACACAGAACCAACTGATGGTTGCCAGGTGGGAAGGGTTAGTGGAGGCTGGGTGAAAGAGATGAAGGGATTAAGAAGTACAAATTGACAGTTACAAAATAGTTACAGGGATGTAAAGTGCAGCATAGGGAATATAGTTAATAATATTGTAATAACTATGTATGGCATCAGGGGGTACTCTACTTATAGGAGGATCACTTCTAACAACTATGCTGTACTCTTGAAACTAACATAATATTGAATGTCAACCATAATTTAAAAATTAAAAAAATTAAAAATAGTATCAACCCTTTGCTCAAAATTCCAAAATTTAGTCAGTGTTCAACAATGACATTAGGCAGGTAGCTCAACCAGTCCTAGAAAATGCACTTCCAAGATGGTCTCAACTCACACTTCTGTCATGTTTGTTTCTATCAGTTTCAGCTGCCAGCTCAGGGCCAGCAACTTCAGTTCTTTAGGTGATCTCTTCATATAGGTAGGTTGGGCTTCTCACAGTTTGGTAGCCTCAAAGAAGTTAAACTTTTATACAGTGGCTAACTTCCCCCAGAGCACTTCTAGGCTTTTTTATTTTTATGCCAAATTGGTCTCATATATTTTGACCAATTCAACATCTCCTTTGGATTATTGCTTAAGTCGTCTCTTCCACCTATAATACCTTCCCCATGCCTTTTTACATCAAGCACAAGAAGCACTTCCTTCATGAAATCTTTTGGAATTTGATAGCTCTTATCTATACTACTTGTTTCTTACTGAAAATATGTTATCTTATAATATTATTTACTTTCCTATGGATAGCAACCCACAGTATGGTCCTTGAGGACACAAACCATGGCCAATATCTCTATGTCACAGAGCCCACCATGTAATATAAGCTAAATAAGTGTTTGATAGGGTACACTGAGGCATTTTAATTCCTTTTAGGAGACAGTATTCTACTTGTGTCTAAGTGATGTGTGTCTTGAACTTACAGAGATGCTTTAAAAAATTTATTTGAGATGTTTACTTGTACTACCAAAGAAGAATTTAAATTACTCATTAGGTGTAATGAGTTCAGATAATTTATTTTATTACGTTTTAAATATTTTTTTCTGCTTCATATCTCTTGGCCTTTCTAACTGATCCAGAGAAGCAAAGGCTTTACAGGATGTTCAGCATCAGTGAAGTAAATCTAGATACTGCAAAAACAAAACTTTTTCACAAGGACATAATGAGTAGAAATGTTTATTAACCTAATTGTCTTCAACTAGGGTGAGAACTAGAGGACCACTAATAGTAATCCTTTTCTGAACCACATTAACTCTTCTAACACAGGTAGAGCTTTGAGGAACGCATTAACTGATTTTGTCCTTTACTGCTCTGTATGTTTGCCACTATTATGACTCATAGAGTAATAAATGTACCATTACAGTGAGGGAGGAAAAGTGGTGCAAATAGGAACTTAGCAAGGAATAAGTATGATCTGTAAAATAATTAATTCAATCCAAAAAATGTCTTGGCTTACAGATGGGTTAGCATCTTCAAAAGTAGTTTCTTTTCAGGACATCACAGTAATTTCAGTTTTAAGAAGTTTCTGAACTTTTAACTCAAGGTAGTGAGCCAGTTAATAAGACACTGGGTTTTGTAGGAAACAATTACCCCGATTGATAGACAACTTGAGAAAATGAGCACAAACTTTAATGAGACTGGCAAAAAGGTCATGTGTCTGAGAGCTGAGATGGAGTAAAAAAGAATGATAGTGGGAGAAATAATTTAAGAAAATGCCATGAAAATCAGGGAAAACAAAGATGAGATACAATATAATTGGATTGACCTCTCTAGGAAGCTACAGAATTAATTTTTCTTGAGAATCAATTTTTCTTAAGATAAGGTGACCTTTAGATATTTGGGAGTTAGGAGTCCAGGATTCAATTGGAACTTTGTCAGTGATTTAATTTTAGTGCAACCCAATATGGTGATAAAATTGTTTTAATAAAATAAATCATTATATACTGATGTATATATATTCTAGTTTACACACAGATTTTGGGAAAAGCAGGTCATAGGCACTGTTTTCTTTTCCTTTTCTCTCAGTCACTTCTCAACCTACTACAATCTGGCTTCCACCCACAACGCTCTACTGAATTGCTTTCAGAAAGGTTAGCAATGATATGATTGTCAAATATGTTAGCCTTTTTTCAATTATCTGTCTATTTTTCCTCTCAAAAGAATCTAATATTGTTGATCATTTTCTTCCTTGTAAAGCTCTTTCTTGGCTTCTAAGACATAGTTATTCTTCCCATATGTCCTTTACTGCTCTTTATTTTTTTTTCTAGTTTTCCTGTCTTTAACGGGAGTTTTCCAAGGGATTTGTTATCTTTTCTCACTTTACATGATCTTCCTGAATGATCTCATGTAATCTTAAATTTACAACTCTTCCTATGTGTCTCTCAAATATTGATAACTCTTTCTTAAGCTTTGGATTTGTCATCAAATTTACTGTAACTCTTCAGTCTTGATACTGCCCTTCAGAGCTTGATTTTTTGTTTATTTCCTTGTTTTTCATGTCTTAATTATCATCAATTCTATTTACCCTATTGCCCAAGCTAGAAATCTTGGAGCAATTTTTCTTTTTCACCTTTCCTTAGTGTCTATATTTAAGTCTGGTCCATTCAGCCTCTGAAATGTATATGGTATCTGTCCATGCCTTTCCATTGCTACTATTGCTGTCTGCATCCAGCTTCTTATAATTTTTGCTTGGAATTTTTCTTAGTGGTTTCCTAACTGGACTTACCTCTCTACATATGTTTAGTCTTTGTTCCTATCTATTCTTTACATTGCTACCAGTTACCTTTTTAAATGATAGATTTCATCATGTTACTTCTATGTTAAAAAAAAAAATCTTTCTGTTTTCATGATTTAAGGGCTGCTTGCCTAACTTCTAAAAATATTATCTTCTATGAGCTTGGGTGGAGGAATGGGCCTCTGGAAGCCATATTTATTCATATGTAGACTCCTTGTTCTCCAGCTATAGTTGACTGAAAGAGTTGACACCTAAACTGAGCCATTCACTCTCCCTCCTGTAAAAAATAAACTTATGAGCTATAGAGGTCAGCATCTTTTAATACGTAAAATGGAGGAAAAGTAAACAGACTGAGAAAGAAAAGGAAAAATGAGCGACAAAGCCCTGACAATATTCTAGCCCCTTTCCAAGATGCTACTGCTTTTCTGTGTTTGAAGTCTATAAGATGTTTGTATCCTAATATTAAACATATTCATTCATTAATTCATCCATTTATTCATAAGTTTGCCCACATAGATATCTGTTATTTGCAACTCAATGTGTTTTTTAAAAAAATTTATTAGCAACGTGGGCAGGATGGCAGCGGGAGGACGATGGCAATTGTCCCTCCAACTCTCATCCTTGGGCCATGCAGGTCAGTCTTTCCCTGTGTGTCTCTGGCACCTGTGTGTCACTGAGCTGCTCTCCATACACTGCAGTCCAGGAATTCCTAGAACTCATCCCTTCAGAGTGTCCTTCCTAGAAGTCCTGTATCTCTACCACCACAGTTCCCTGAAAGAAATTACAACTTTATGATTCATGAGCCCAAAAAGGGCAGTTCTTAGATCTCTCCATCTTATAATTTGGATGGCTCTCCAGGAAGAGCTAAATATGAAGGAAGTTATGGAAACAAGTATTCTTCAGCCATGCACATGAAGTTTCTCTTCAGTTTACCTCAATGAGAGTTCCAAAGTCAAGCTACATTCAAAGAGAGACAACAAATTGGGTACCAAAGTTCTGAAGAACCAGATATCCCTTTTAGGATAGGATATGTGCAGATGAAACCCAACAGTTAAAAGTTCCCTGCATAAATAAATAAATAAATAATCTGATCATTTAAAATATTTAAATTAAATTTATTGGGATGACATAGGTTAATAAGACTATATGTTTCAAGTATACGATTCTATATACATCATCTGTATATTGCATTGTGTGTTCACCATGCAAAGTCAAATCTTCTTCATCGTTTGTTTGACTCCTTTTACCCTCTTCTACCTCCTCACATCTTCCTTCCCCTTTGGTAACCACAATACTGTTGTCTGTATTTATGAGTTTTTTTGTTTGTTTTGTTTGTTCATTTGTTGCTTTCTATTTTATATCCCAAATATAAACGAAATCATATGCTTCTTATATTTCTTTCACCTAATTTCACTTAGCATGACATTCTGAAGATCCATTCACATTGTTGCAAATGACAGTATTTCATTTTTTCTTATCACTGAGTAGTATGTCATTGTATATATACTACATCTTCATCCAATTATCCATCAGAGAACACTTAGGTTGTTTTCATGAATAATGCTGCAGTGAACATAGGGGTACATATATATTTATGAATAAATAGTTTCAAAATTTTCAGGTAGATACCCAGAAGAGGGGTTGCTGGGTCACGTGAGCTTTATTTTTAATTTTTTGAGGAACCTCCATACTGTTTTTCATAGTGGCGATACCAATTTACAATCCCATCAGTAGTGTATGAGGGTTCCTTTTTTCCCACAATCTCTCCAGCACTTGTTATTTCTTGTCCTATTGAGGAAAGCCATTCTAACAGGTGTGAGGTGGTATACCATTATAGTTTTGATTCACATTTTCCTTATAGCTAGTAAAGTTGAGCATCTTCTCATATGTCTGTTGGCCTTTTGTATGTCTTCTTGGAAGAAGTGTCTGTTCAGGTCCTCTACCCATTTTTTAAATTGGATTGTTTGTTTTTTTGTTGTTGAGTTGTGTGATTTCTTTGTATATTTTGGTGTTAGCCCCTGTTTGGAGGTATTGATTGCAAATGCCTTCTCCCATTTGGTTGGTTGCTTTTTTTGTTTTGTTGATGGGTTATTTTGGTGTGAAGAAGCTTTTTAGTTTTAGTCCCATTAACTTATTGTTTATTCTACTTCCTTTGCCTTTCAGATGAAATTTATAAAATCTTCTCTTAGTCCAAGGTCCATGAGTTTAATATCTATGTTTTTTCTTCTTCTGTGCAATTTATTACTTCAGGTCTTATATTTAGGTCTTTGATCTATTCTGAGTTAATTTTGGCATATAGTGCCACATAGCAGTCTAGTTTCATTCTTTTGCATGTTACTTTCCAATTTCCCCAGCCCCATTTATTGAAGAGGCTTTCTTTTCTACATTGTATATTTTTGGCTTCTTTGTTGAAAATTAGTTGCCCATATATATGTGGGATTATTTCAGAGCTCTCAATTTTGTTTCATTGGTCTGTGTGTCTGTTTTCCTTCCAATATCATACTATTATGATTATTATCGCTTTGTAGTGTAATTTGAAGTCAGGCAGTGTGATACCTCCGGCCTTGTTTTCTTTCTTTTTTTTTTCCCCCTCAGGATCACTTTGTCTATTTGGGGTCTTTTGTGAATCCAAAAAAACTGATTTTTTTATTCTATTTTTTTAAAATGCCATTTAGGAGTTTGATAGGGATTGCATTAAATCTATATATCACTTTGGGTAATGTGGCCATCTTAACTATATTGATTCTTCCAGTCCATAGCTGTTAATGGGGAATTTAAGTCCCCTACTATATTTATGATTTGTCAGTTTCTCCCTTTAGTTGTCTTAGTAGTTACTTTATATATTTTGATGCATGTATGTTGATAAGTGTTACATCTTTTTGCTATGTTGTCCCCTTTATCATTATGAAATGTCTATCTTTGTTTCTTGTGACTTTTTTTTTTCTTGAATTCTATTTTCTCAGTTGTAAGTATAGCTACACTTGTTTTTATCTGGATGTCATTTGTTTTCCATCCTTTCACTTTGAGTCTATATTTGTCCCTGCAGCTGAGATATGGCTGTTAAGGCAGTATATACGTGTGTGTGTGTGTGTGTGTGTGTGTGTGTGTGTGTGTGTGTGTGTGTGTGTTTAATTTAATCTGGTACTCTCTGTCTTTTTATTTGTGAGGTCAGTCCATTTACATTTAGGGTGATTATAGTTATATGAGGTTTTCCTACAGCCATTTTTCTCTTATTTTCTGTTAGGTCTCCATTGTTTCTTTGCTTTTGTGCTTCTGTCTGTTATTTTAGTTTGGTGGTATTCTATGATTTATGATTTTTCCCTCTGTTTCCTCTTTTTTTTATGTTATATGTCTCAGTTCTGGATTTTTTTTTGTATGTGGTTACCATTAAGTTTGTGTTAAAGAAAGTTTCATATATATAATAATTTATTTTTTTTTCTGCAGGTATTTTATCTCCATCCCTCTTTGTAAGTTTGAACATCTGCCTCCTCTTTTTTTCTGTTTTTGTTGTCACAAATTATCTCTATTTATGTTGTGAGTTCATTTCCAAGTTGCAGCAGCTATCATTTACTTCTCTTTCTAAATTTTTTACTTCCTTTAACTAGTATGTAATATTTAAGTATATAATACCTGATTCTGAATAAGGGTTGCAATTTCCTGCTTCTGTCTGTCTGTTAGTCATCTTACTCACAGTTTTGTATTTTTTTCGTTTCAGGTAGAATAATCTCCTTTAGTACTTTCTGTAATGCAGGCCTTGTGGTGGAAAATTCCCTCAGCCTCTGTGTGTCTAAAAAGATCTTTATTTCTCCTTCATATCTAAAGGAGAACTTTGCTAGATATATTATTCTTGACGGCAATTTCTGTCTTTCAATAGTTTGAATGTTTGGTTCCACTCCCTCCTAGCTTGCAGACTTTCTGCTGAAAAAAATCTGATGATAATCTAATGGGAGTTCCTTTATAGCTTACTGTCTTCTTTTCCCTGGCTGCCTTGAGAATTCTTTGTCATTAGTTTTTGACAGTTTTAATATAATGTGCTCTGAAGACAGCCTTTTTGGATTGTGATACTTAGGTGTTCTGTTTTCTTCTTGGATTCGAGCATCCAGTTCTTTCCATAGGTTTGGGAAGTTCTCATCGACTATTTGTTTGAATAGACTCTCTGTTTCCTTCGCTCTCTCTTCTCCTTCTGGTATTCTTATACTGCTTTTTCCAATGGAGTCAGTTAGCTCTTGTAGTGTTCTTTCACTTCTTTTCACTCTCAAGGTTCTTCTTCCATCTGCATCATTCAAGATTTCTGTCTTTGATATCACTAATTCTTTCCTTCATTTGGTCAACTCTATTTCCTTGGCTAGTTATTTCATTATTCATCTCTTTTATTGATTACTTCAGCTCCAGAAGTTCTATTTGGCTCTTTTTTAAAGTTTTGATCTCTTTGGTAAAGTATTCCTTTTGCTCATTGATTTTATTTCTGAGTTCATTAAACTGCCTACCTGAGGTTTTATGGCATCTAGTTGAGTTTTTTCAGAACTGCAATTTTGAATTCTCTGTCACTAAATCACATATTTCCATGTCTCTAAGTTTATTTTCTTGAGGCTTTTTATTTTCTTTCTAAGCTGCTGTGTTTCTTTGGTTGTTCATGGTATATGATGGATTATTTCTCCTCCTAGACATTTATGGAAATGAACTCTTCTTTATTATTATTAAGAATGATGCCTCTTTAGCAGGTTGAAAAAGAAGAACTTTTCCTTTTGTTTTCCAGTAGATGGTGCACAAACCTCCTGGCTCTCTGCTGGGCAAAAGTTGCCCTTTTTTCCCTGGGGAGGTTGGTGCCTCCTCTGTGACCAGGTTGCATTGATCCCAGGGCTCCCCTTCCACGTGGTAGAATGTGATAGGCAATGGGGTTATGAGCTGTTGAAGAGCCCCCAAAGTTTCAGTTCTGGCCCAGAAGCCAGATGCAGTGTTGTGCTACCTGAAGTGTCCCAGGTACCTCTGCTAAGATCAGCCTCAATGAATGGGGGTGGGTTGGGTTGGGAGAGGCTGCTGATATGCTTGTGTCTTTGTTTTTCTCTTAGAAATGGTGACAGCTAGACTTTAGCTGCTTAGCCCCTGTATCTCCACCCTTGTTACTAAGATTTGTTGCTGTGTGCATCTGCCACTCAGAAGTTATCTCCTTAATTCTTGGGGCTGTAGGCTCTCTGCTCTGTAGCCCAACATTCGTTGCTATGGTTTCTTCTGGGGCTTGCTGCCAGCTCTGAGAGATTTCAGGGAGATGAGTTCTGGGAGGGTTGAGGGTGTGGCTAGGCTTCATGATTTTATATTCTGCCTGGCAATGGTGGCTTCTAGAACACAGCTGTCTCACCTCTGTATTTCGTCTCTGCCATGATCAGTGGATTTTGCCATAGTATATGCTGATCACTCAGGCAGGAATCCTTGTGTCTACAGAGAGTGCATGTGCAATCTGATTCCTCCCCCTTCCTCAAGTCCCACAGCAAGCTCCTGAGCTGCGCCCACCGCAATGTCTCTGCTGTTCTTCCTTCCCTCCTCCCATGTTTGCCGAATTCACCTGCCTTCAGATGCTTTGATGCTCAGATCTCTCAGAAGGGTTTCTGTATTAGACTAGGAATCTTCTGTTGGATTATAGCTGTTAACTTGTAGTTTCAAGGGGAGAACTTAAGGGAGCCCTTCATGCTGCCATCCTTCTGACGTCACTCAGCAACTTACTTTTTAAACATCACTTTCACCAACCTATGTTATCATATTTCCTTTACAGTGTGTAAATTGCAGCTCAAAGGAGAAAGTATTGCTTTAATAGTAGCTAAAGGATTGAAACCCAAGTTTTCAGAATCCAAGTATAAAGCTGTTTGTCCTACAGCAGGCTTTTCACAACACATTAGACAAAACTATTAGAAACAGCAATCAATAGGCTCTTAAAATAAGAGAAATGAGGCATTAGAAGCATGATGGAGGAGGTTTCTATTCTTTAGTGTTATGTTTGGATTTGCAAAGATAAGAATCTGTTGTTAATCATACTGTCAAAAGAGGAAAATAAATTTTAGAAAAATAAAGCCGTAAAGTTTGACCTTTATGAATATGTACAAATCAGCATTATCTGATTTACATAAGTGTTAGCTCAGGTGCTTGAAGAGCAGCCAGGAGAATAACCTCAGAATGTTACAAAACTAGAGATGTACCTTCTGTTTCTCTCTGAGAATTTTCAAATAAACATTAATTATAATGGCACCAATTTAGAAATGACTGATTATGGAATTTCAGCAACCCTGCCATTGTCCATAATTATTTTATGAAATACAGAAATATAGTATTATTTAGTATTTCTTAAAGATACTCTTCTCTGAGTAAAAAACACAACTATATTTTAAAAATAATTCTCCAGTCAGGCAAATACAACTTCTGGAGCATGAAATGATACTTAACAGTTATAGATATCATGGTTAATCTTCTTGGCTTAATATTTTAGGTACAATGTGTCAGAAACTGATAAATGCTTACCTGATGACAGACTTTCTCTCTTGCATTACAGAGAGAAATAAGATGATGTGATGATATATGAATAATGCAGTACTATGTAGTTCAATATCCTGCAGTTTCTTTGTGTTCTTCCTGCTTGGTATGAAAGTTACTTTTAACCTTCCTGAAAAACCACTGATCATGGAGAATTTAAAAGTAACACTGTGAGAGTATTGTGCTGAGGAAACAGTGATAGCCTAATGAGAGTCACATTCAGTTCATACTTAATGCCTCTTCACAATGACAAATATGAAGAAGAAAGAGGTCAGGAGAAGACAATGCCAAACTAATCCTAGAAACAACAGGCTAATTAATGAATTCATTCATACAAGAAATATTTACAAAGTATCCATTACATGCCAGGCATAATGTAGGGCACTCATGGGAGTGATGTAAATACACCTTTCATGCACTCAAGGATCTTAAAAATAATCTATGGGATGCAATAGTTCTCAAACTTTGACGTACATCAGAATCATATGAAGGGCTTATTCAAACACAGATTGTTGAATCTTTCTTACACCTACAGTTTGTGATTCAGTAGGTATGGGTGGAGGTAGGGGAAGCAAACATTTGCATTCTTAAAACTTCCTAGTGGATGTTGATGCTGCTGCTCCTGGGATCACACTTTGAGAACTACTGTTATAATGGAGTTTTCATAGCAATGAAAGGAGAGCTTAAATATTAGAAATTTTAATTTGTAATAGCTTTGCTTTCTTATACGTGCTATAAAAATTTTAAAGTTTTAGACAGTTAATAAAGGCTGTGCAATTAACTTAAATATATATATAGGTATAAATAGATATATACATATGTATTTAAAATAGAAATGAAGAAATAGGACTACATGAAACCATTTTGAAGATTATGAATATTTAGTGTACTATCAACAAAAAGAAATACTTGGTAAGGAAAATGAGACACAAGATTCCTTGATGGAATCTTCAGTTGCTTAATGTTAAGTGAGTAATGATGGATACATTTATTTATGTCACTGTACATGTACGCAGTCAAAATACAAGCAATGACTTACAGTGATCAAGAAAGATTCTAGTATAATGCGAATGCATGTAGAAATAGCAGGAGTGGCTAAAAGTAAGCAAAAGATGGATTATGTGACATCCTTTTTCTGAAGGTCTTAAAGAACATTAACAATTAAGAATCATTAATTTGCACTTATAATGCTACTGAGGGGTATTAGCCAAGGGTTATTACTTATGTTGCTATATGTTCAAGATGGACATACAGAAGCATGGAGATTTCCTGATATCCCCAATGTTTGATACTTAGAGGAAGATTTAAGATCAGTACTCAGGTTTTGATAATAAAATTGGTTTAAATTTGTCTTATTTATTTTTATTTGTTTAAGTTTTAGTCTAGCTTTAAACACCAGACCACATTGTTTTCTTTATGTAAGATTCCTAGCAGCCTTTGTTTGGGAAGGAATTTCCAGAGATTTGAATTCATTAATTTCTACATAGTGGAGTTCGTCTTCATATGTAGGTGCTGCAGGCAGCTGTTCTTGGTGAACTCCAAGTTTCACTACAGGACTTTCATTATTATCATATCTCCTTTAGTGACATGTGAGAGTACTAGCCTTCTTTCCTATTTTTGCCTAAAATACTTTTAGGCCAGTAGAATCAATATTGCAGAATGGTGACATGGGTAGGCTCTGGAAACCAGCTGCCATGGTTCAAATCTCAGCTCTGCCTCATATAACCTTGAAAAAATTATTTAATTTTTCTGAACCTGAGTTTCTCCATCTGTAAATGGAGGTTTGCAGGAGCTGGTACAGAACCGATGGGCAGGTCAGGGAACTGGAATAAAGCCATTCTGGAACCTAGTCAATCTGTAATGTTCAAAAGAGGAAGAATCTTTTCTAGAGCACAATAAGAATTTTGTTTGGTTCTGAAAAGTGACAAGAAAGCTGGCAAATATAGGCCAAGTTAAAATCATCTAAAGCTTTGAAGTATTTGGTTGGAATGTCCAGCCTTAAGCTGTTTAGCAAAGGCTTCTTTGGCTGAAGGCCCCCTGGTCTTCTGAGAGGACCATTCATTTGTCTAGTTGCAGGTTTCTCAAATAAGTGTTGGTCCTAATCTAACCTAATAGGACATTTCGATGGGTTCTGGAGCTTCTTGAAGTACTTTGAAGTTTAGGCCAGGTGTCCATGTAGCTCTTTGGAGTTAAGTGTCCAACTACTGGACGTGACTAAAATAGTTTAACCACAGAGCATAAAAGGAAGTTGTAGTAGACTTGGGTTAAAGGATTACATCTCAGACTGTAATAAGCTAACAGAAGCCAACTATAACTTCAATAAAAAATTCAATTTATAATGTGAGTTGTGAGAATGACAGGGAATAAGGAAATTTTGGGGGAAATTCCTGTATATTTTTATACTAAAGAAAAAAACTAAGATGTTAGTCTGTAAATTATAAAAGTAAGCTTATTTTATTTTGTAATTAACAACGTCGAGGTTAGAGTTTGAATACTATTGTGCTAATTCTTAGGTGCACAAAAGTAAATCAAAGGTTTTTTGAGTGATTAATTTTTCTAACAAAGTTATAGAATAGCACAAATGGGCATCCTTACTTCTCACTTGACTCTTATAGCATGCTCATAAATAGAATTATCTTTGCAAAATATTCAAGGCCTTCTTCAAAACCTCTTTTGCTTGGTTACTAGATCTTTATTTCTCAACAGCTTAGCTGTTCCCTAATTTCACTTTTTTGGACTTCATGAAAGCCTGCACCCTTTGTAAGATTTTCAGTTTCATTGATAATAGTCAAATGTCATAATTTTTGTAAGAAAATGGCAAACAAAATAAGACAGGTAAGTTAGGAAATGGAGAACCATAATTGCAAAAGATAATAAGATCCTGTGAGAACGGCAACAGAAAAGGACAATTAAAGGTGGCAAAGTCACTCAAAAAACCTTACTTTAATAAACAAAAAATGTCAGCAATCTGTTGGAGCACAGAAATAGTCATTGCCCCTCTCACTACAACTTGATAAGATCACACTTGGCTTTGTTAGTCTGCTTTCGGTCTCTCCATATGGGAAAAATATAACTAACTAGATAATTTTCAACCAGAAAAAAAGAGCATAAGTTCTAAAAAAGTTATGTAAAAATTGATATAAAATGATAAAAATGTTCAATAAGTTCTAAACGAGAATGCAGATAAGAAAGTAGTTGTGCGTAATGGTGAAGTTAAGGAAAATCATGCTTGAGAGTGGAATAACACAGAGAACATTTTGATGACAAATGGTAATATACTACTGCATAGCAGGAGCCCCATAACATAGAGAATTTGAATGTAAACTGAGGCTACTAAGAGAAGCTCTCAAAGGTACAATTTTTTTTTTCTTGAGAGAAGGAAGTAATTTCTTATTTTTTTTGTCCTGACATATCACAAACTTCTCATTTTTCAAGGGTTTTGCTTTTTTTGGCCATCACACTTATCTAGGGAGGAAATGTGATAATCTGACAACATGTTGGCTCATATATCCTTAACTTTAATTTCCTATTAGAGACTAAGTATAATTTTTTCTCCGGACTTTTGGCTTGAAATAACTTTTTTTTGCTGTCACAGGAAATAGTGCCTTCTCTCATAGACCATTGCAAAAGTAAACTTCCTTCAATAACATTTTTAAAACTTGATTATTAAGTATAAATTTGCAACCTAGTAAGAGGCATGACCCATAAAGTCATTTGTTAAATGCATTCATTAATAAAATACATTTTACCACGCTACAGACTTCGTAAGTGGTGGTTCTGGTCTCTAGCTAGCTCTCCAAGTTTATTTAATTCACAATGTTGTTGAAAGTGAATGTTCTATAAATCAGATACTTTATGGGTTAATGGGGTCTTTGGGAAGACCAAGATTGGAGGCAGTGAGAGGAATAGTCAGGGAATCTGACTGCCATTATAAATTATTTCTAATAAAATTGATTTCCAAGTCAGAGCTCAAAATGCCAAGATGGCAACTTTAATATATCCTAAGAAACTGAGGGATTGGGACAGGGGGAAAAGGAAGAGAAGGAGATGGAATTTTTTTCTCTTCTTGTCAGGCCATAAGTGGCAATGAATGCTAACCCCAAACTAAACTCTTACCAAACTACCCTGTATAAAGAGGCCTTATCTTCCTCAGAGACAGAAAAGTCACCAGAACATTCTCTCTCTCTCTCTCTAAACTACCCAGAAATCTTAGAATTGTCTTCTACCAGTGTCCACAAAACTATGGCAGGCTAATATGTTAAATTGCAAGTAATTAGTGTTAGTCTGTGGCAGGCTAAGTTGTTAGCTTGATTATGATTATGATCATGATTGATTACAATAAATTTTGCTTATGATTATAATTTTGAGTATGATTCTGATAAATGTATATATCAAAATCTAAAAAAATTAAGTGTATCACCTATTTTTTCAGATAAAACTTCGTTTTTTTATTTCTATCTAATTTAGCATAAGGAACAGATGTTTTGTGTAAAGGAAAACATAAATGGCAAAGAATAGGTTTGGAGATTAACTGTGAATGTTAATTTTATTCTATTATTTAAAATTTTAAATAAAATCTTAAAATTTTATTTTCATTATAATAGTCAAAGTTTTACATATATAATTCTACAGTTGAAAGTACTGCTTGTTGTTTTTCTTTCCTTATCTAAGTATTTGTAGAAAAAAATAGAAAAAAATAAATTTGTTCAAAAGCCCAAAGGACAAACACAGTTGGTTTCCTTTTCTATGATCAGAGCTTTTGAATTTATCGCTGGGAGCTTACTGTTCTGTGTTTCCTAACATTTGTGGTAGAGGATGGCTCAGTTCTAGTTAGATGTGGCCAAAGGTACAGCCTAATGGAAATTTAGGGGTTAAATGCAAAAATAAGACCCACATTTTATGCCTTTAAAATATTTTATTATTAGCTTTAAATATAGATTTAGGGTTTTTTTTTGGTGGTGGATTCTCAATAAACATTGACTTATTCACTCTCCTTACTTTATAGTTTATATAGATATTGAGAAAGCTCTCTGTGTAAAACAGCTTTCTCTCAAGTTACCAGCTTCTGGAATGAACAAACTGTACAGAAGATACAGCTGCTTCTCTTGTTTTTTAGTGACTTAATTATTATATATATATTATATATAATATATATATGTTATATTATATATATATAAAATTTTGTACATAGGAGGACAGCAAAGGTTACTGGTTAAGCACTGGAGTTGACCATAAATATATTGTTCTTTAAGACTATCATATCAGTAAGAATAAGATTTTACCTGGGCTATTTCAATCAATAAAACAGAGTAGCATGTGCCTTTTCCTACTGTAAATACTATCGATAAAGAAGTATCTTATCAAACAAACCATTCTTTAATTAGAAACCTTAAAAATTCAGTGAAAATTCAGATTACAGTGAAAAATATCTTCAAAAGAGTGAATAGTTGGAATTGTCAGGATAATTATCACTTCACTTTAGAGGATCTTCTGCTGTCAGGTAAATTAAATTTGACACAAAGATATAATAGAAAATAAATTGAAAAACCATTTAAAATATTTGTTTTTGTTCAAGCTTTGAAGCTTTAGTTTGGTCCTGTAAATTAAATACATACATGCATATTGTTTAATTGGAGGATAAAACCAATTTTTAAAATATGTAATAACAATAATAAATTGGTAGAAAATATTTATCTACCAAACAAGTCTTATTTCTGCATTATCTTATTGGATAGTCACAACTACTATATTCCTATTTTATAGGTAAGAAAACTGAAACTAAGGGAAATTAATTTGCCCAAGTTCACATAGCTAAGTGATAGAATTTTAATTCTATACTGTTAACTTTTATAGTCACAAAATGATAATAGCAGTTTTTAAAGAAAAATCCATTGTTTTAAAGAAATACTGTCTGGCACTTGATATTATCTCAGAAACCAAATCTGAAGAAGAGTTTCACATTTCTTCTGTTTTACCCAGTTCATCTCTCAACCTTAGACTATCTATGGTAAAGAAAACAAATCAGGCATATGTGCAAAATAGCATGTTAGAAAACCATTAACTTTTTTCTTTTTTTATTTTAATTGAGATATAACTTACATATAATAATGTGCAAGTTTAAGGTGTACAACATGTTGATTTGATAATTACCTCTACAGTGCTGGCTAATACCTCCTTCACCTCACTTAACATTTTGGGGAAGGTGAAAACATTTAAGATCTACTTTCTTAGCAACTTTTAAGTTTATAATACAGTGTTTTTTTGAATAATTTTTAAAATTTTCAATTATAGTTGACATATGTTATTATATTAGTTTCAGGCATACAACACAGTGATTAGACATTTCTATAATTTACAAAGCGATCACCCCAATGAATCCAGTACTCACCTGATACATAGTTATTATAGTACTACTGACTATATTCTCCATTCTATACATCCCAATGACTATTTTGCAACTTCCAATTTATACCTCTTAATCCCCTACTCCCTTCACCATCCCCACCCTCCCAATACAGCAACATTTGAAATGCTCTCTGTATCTATAAGCTTGTTTCTGTTTTGTTTTATTCTATTCCAACATTTATTTTTCTCTGTCTTACTTACTTACTTACTATACTCAGCACAATATCCTCTAGATCTAGATGGCAAGATTCCATTCTTTTTTTTTTTTTGACTGAGTAATATTCCATTGTATATATGTACCACCTCTTTATCCATTCATCCATCGATGGACACCCAGATGGCCCCCATATCTTGGCTATTGTAAATAATGCTGTAATGAACCTATGGATGCAAATGTCCCTTCCAACTAGTGTTTTGAGTTTCTTCAGATAAATACCCAGAGGTGGGATTACTGGGTCCTTCAATGTCTCATTATAGCCTTTGTTTTTAAGTCTATTTTAGCTGGCATAAGTATTGCTACCCCAGCTATTTGTTTGTTTTGTTTCTATTTTCATAAAATATCTTTTTTCATCACTTTACTTTTAGTCTGTGTTTGTCTTTCATTCTGAAGTGAGTCTCTTGTAGGCAGCATATGTTAGGGTCTTGTTTTCTTATCTATTCAGCCAACCTAGGTCTTTTTGATTAGAATATTTAATACACTTACATTTATATAGTGATTGCCATTTTATTATTCATACTTTTAATTTTTTTCTTCTTCATCTTAAAGAAGTCCCTCTAACATTTCTTGTAAAACTGGTTTGGTGGCGAACTCTTTTAGCTTTGTATTGTCTGAGAAGCTCTTTATTTGATCTTTGATTCTAAATGATAGCTTTGCTGGGTAGGGTAATCTTGGTTGTAGGTCCTAGTTTTTTCAACACTTTGAATATTTCATGCCAATCCCTTCTGGCCTGCAAAGTTTCTGTTGAGAAACTGGCTGACAGTCTTATGAGAGCTCCCTTGTAGGTAATTAATTACTTTTCTCTTGCTGCTTTTAAGATTCTTTCTTTGTCTTTAACCTTTGGCACTTTAATTATGATGTGTGGCCCTTGGTGTGGGCCTCTTTGGGTTCATGTTGTTTGGGACTCTCTGTGCTTCCTGGGCTTGTCTGTTTGTTTATTCACCAGGTTAGAGAAGTTTTTTTTGTCATTATTTCTTCAAATAAGTTTTCTATTCTTTGCTCTCTCTTCTCCTTCTGGTATCTCTATGATACGAATGTTGGTAAGCTTGATATTGTCCCAGAGGCCCATTAAACTATCCCATTGTTTTGAATTCCTTTTTCTTTAAAAAATATTTTATTTTATTTATTTATTTTTGAATTGAGCAACAAAATCTAATAAGTTTCAAGTGTACAATTCAATAGTATGTCATATATATATTGCATCGTGTGCTCACCATTTATATTTAGACCCCCTTCTGTCTCCAAATATTTGACCCCTTTTACCCCTATCTACCTCTTCCTTCCCCTGTTTCTCTGGTAACCAATAATCTGGTATCCATGTTCATGAGTCTCTGTTTATTTGTCATATTTGTTTGTTGCTTTCAGTTTTATATACCACATATGAGTGATATCATGTGCTTTTCAACATTTTCATGACTTACTTCACTTAACATGATTATCTAGAGATCCATTCATGTTGTTGCAAATGGCAGTGTTTCATCTTTTCTTATGGCTGAATAATATTCCATTGTAAATATGTACCACTTCTTCTTTATACAGTCATCTCTCATAGGACACTTTGATTGCTTCTGTATGCTAGCCACTGTGAGTAATGCTACTATCAACATCGGGGTACACATATCTTTCTAGGTAAATATTTTCAGGTTTTTTGGGTAAATACCCAGAATAAGGATTACTGAATCATATGGTAGATCAATTCTTAGTTTTTTGAGGAAACTCCATACTGTTTTCCATAGTGGTTGTCCCATCAGCAGTTTTTGAGGGTTCCTTTTTCTCCACATCCTCTCCAAAACTTGTTATTACTTGTCTTGTGGATGATAGCTATTCTAACAGGTGTGAGATGATAGCTTGTATTGGTTTTGATTTGAGTTTCTCTAATAGCTAGTGAAGTTGAGCATCTTTTCATATGCCTGTTGGCTATTTTTATGTCTTTAGGAGAAGTGTCTGTTCAGGTCCTCTGCTCATTTTTAAATTGCATTTGTTGTTGTTGTTGTTGAGTTGTATGAGTTCTTTGTATACTTTGGATATTAGGCCCTTATCGGAGGCATTGCTTGCAAATATGTTCTCCCATTTGGCATGATTGCCTCTTTGCCTTGCTGATGGTGTCTTTTGCTGTGCAGCTTTTTAGTTTGATATAGTCTCATCCATTTATTTTTGCTTTTACTTCCCTTTCCTTTGAGGTCAAATTCGTAAAATCCTCTCTAAGTCCAAGGTCCTTGAGTTTAGTTCCTATGTTTTCTTCTATGTAATTTTTTTGTTTCAGGACTTATATTCAGGTCCTTGATCCATTTGGAATTAATTTTGGTGTGTGGTGATAGACAACAGTCTAGTTTCATTCTTTTGCAGGTGGCTTGCCATTTTCCCCAGCACCATTTATTGAAGAGACTTTCCTTTCTCCACTGTATGTTTCTGGCTCTTTTGTTGAAAATTATTTGCCCATATAAACATGGGTTTACTTCTGGACTCTTGATTCCATTCCATTAGTCTCTGTGTCTGTTTTGCTGCCAATACCATGCCATTTTGATTATTGTTGGTTTGTAGTATAATTTGAAGTCAGGCAGAGTGATACCTCCAGCTTCGTTCTTTTTTCTCAGGATTGCTTTGGCTATTCAGGATCTTTGGTGCTTCCATAAAAATCTGGTGATTTTCTGTCCCGTTTGTTTAAAAAGTGCCAATGGGATTTTTATGGGAATTGCTCTAAATCTGTATAATGCTTTAGGTCAGGGGTCCCTAACCCCAAGGTCACTAACCGGTATGGTCTGTGGTCTGTTAGGAACCAGGCTGCACTGCAGGAGGTGATTTGTGAATGAGTGATGCTTCATCTGTATTTACAGCCACACCCCAGCACCATCAAAATCATCTCTGTGTTCTTGGATTGGAAGAATCGACATAGTTAAAATAATCTATTACCTAAAGCAGCAGTCCTCAACACTTTTGCCACTAGGGATTGGTGCTCCTATGAGAATCTCCAGAAGTTCTATTTGTTTTTTTTCAGAGTTTGAATCTCCTTACTAAAAAACATATTTCATTGATCTATGTTGATTCTAAGTTGTTGATATTGTTGATCAGGTTTATCTTGCATCTCACTGAGGTTTTTTTTTTTTCCTAATGTGCAAACCTGAATCCTCTGTCATTTAAATTGCATATTTCTCTATCTTTAAGCTTATTTTCTGGAGATTCTCTTTCTTTCTGAGGTGGCCTTTTACATTGGTTGTTCATGGTGTTCAATGGATTATTTCTCTGCCTGGATATTAATGGGAGAAATAGATTATTTCTTTCTTTCTTTCTTTCTTTCTTTCTTTCTTTCTTTCTTTCTTTCTTTCTTTCTTTCTTTCTTTCTTTCTTTCTCTCTCTCTCTCTCTCTTTTAAAAGAAGATTTATTATGTAGAAGTCTCTCTTTAGCCAGTTGATTTCCAATAGGTGGTGTCCAAGACTCCTGGATCTCTGTTTTGAGGCTAAAAATGCTTTTCTTCTCTCTAATATACTGTATATTCGACCTACAATCAGATCCCCTCAGTCCCAGTGCCTTTTTGTGGTGCTGACCATGGTTTATGTTTCAGTACTTGTTGTGCAGATTCCCTTGGGGCTCCGTGGTGCTAGATCTGGAAGGATATGGAGTGCGGGGAGGGAGCACTCTGAATTGATGGTGGAGTGCTGCAAGGCTCTATATCTCAGCCTCCTGGTTGGCAATGGCAGCTGCTAAGGCACAGCTGTTGCCCTTCTGCACTTAGTTCCCACCCTGCCTTCTGCCCTGATCCCTGGGCTCCGGTGCATGAAACACTCTGATTTTTCAGGCAGGGCTTTTTGGGGATCAGCCACAACTTTCCCCTCCACCTCCTTCTGCAAGGAGCTCCAGATGCATATGGAAGCTTCTTTATTTCTTCCAATCTACCCTCCAGACTCACATGGTTTCGATCTTTTGAAGCTCTGATGTGCTCGCTGATCTCTCAGACGTGCTTGTGTGCAGGTTAGGTGTCAATTGTTGAGTTTTAGATGTTTAGCTTATTATTATTTCAGGGGAGAAATCGGGGAGATCCCTCACTCCACCATGCTTCTGATGTCACTCTCAGATTCTTTTTTCTTACTGCTGTTCTGATTGGGGATATTATCTTATCTTCTAAATCACTGATTTGATCCTCTGCTTCATCTAATCTACTGTTGATTTCTCCTAAGATATTCTTCATTTCAGTTATTGTATTTTTCATTTCTGACTGGTTCCTTTTTATGTTTTGCATCTTCATTTTTATGTTTTCTATCTCTTTATTAAAGTGCTCACTGAGTTCCTTTACTTTTCTTTTAAGTTTATTGAGCATCCTTATAACCAGTGTTTTGAACTCTGCATCTGGTAGATTGTTTGTCTTCATTTTGTTTAGTTCTTTTTCTGGAGCTTTGTTCTATTCTTCCTTTTGGGACATGTTTATCTCCCCATTTTTTCTGTCTCCTTATGTTTGTTTCTATGTATTAGGTAGAGCTACTATGTCTCCTGGTCTTATCAGAGTGGCTTTCTGTATTAGACGTCTTGTGTGACCAAGTGGCACAGTCTCCTTGGTTGCCTGAGCTAGTGTTCCAGGTGTGTTTCTTGTGTGGGTTGTGTGTGCTCTCCTGTTGTAGTTGAGCCTTGGTTGCTGTTTGCATATCAGTAGAAGGAATTGACCCTCAGGCTGAGTGGTTGTGAGGACTGGACATAACTATCATGGAGCATGGAGGAGCTATTGTGCAAGCACTGACCCTACGTAGCAGGATTTGCATTAGTGGGGCTCTGGTGCCTTCCTAGTCTACTCTTTGTATGTGTCATCTGTGGAAGTGGCCTGGCAGTACCCTCGCTGGGTCCGAAGCCAGCCACCAGGAGTGCTGCCTGGGGGCCTCTTGGGATGGGCCCCACTGCAGGCCAAGTTTAGCCTCAGCCTCTGCCATGCCTGAGGCCATATGGCATAACCCATAAAGCAATCTGAAGCTGGTTGCCACCTGAGCTGGGCTTGGAGTTGCCTGGGAGAAACTAAGCTGTGAACCAAGGCCAGCTGCCACCAATGCCAAGGTTCTGGCTGCTCAGCAAAAGGTATAGAGCACACCCAGGCCGGATGTTGCTTGTGTGCGGTTAGTGAACTTTTGAGAAATTTTAGGAAAGTCTACAACATGAACCAAAACAGGACATTTGTATCAAAAAGCCACTGGAAGTGGCTTAGGTGGGCCTGCAAGTTGAGTGAGGTGGGGTCTCAGGGAACTATCAGGGTGGAGCAAAGTGTTGTTAGGAAAGTTGATGGAAACTCAGATACCGCGGCTGCCTCTATCTGCAAGCTGGCTGATGAGAGTATTCAACAAAAGATCAGTAGGTTTTGCCAGCACTATTACCTGGTAAAAAGCCACCCCTCCAGCCCTTACTTTGAAGGCAGACTATTCAGTTCCTCTCTATATGTCCCTGGTGCCTTTCGAGGCGCTGCCCAGAGCAAGTGAGTTTATTAGCAGTAAGTCTATGTATGGGCCCTTTAAGTGGAATGCCTGGGATTTCTGAAGACCTTTATCTCACTCAGGGGGACCTTGCTCCTCAGGGGGACCTCTGCAGCCGAGATGTTACTCCCAATTTTTAACTGCCATACACGAACGCGGGACCAGCCCTGTCCATGTTTCTACTCCTTCTACTAATTTCTACATGGCTTCTTCTGCATATTCTTAGTTGTAGGACTTCTGGTCAGATAGACTTCAGATGATTTTCGATGATGATTATTCTATAATTTAGTTGTAATTTTGATGTGGTCACGAAAGGAGGCAAGCACAATATTTACCTACTCCACCATCTTGACCAGAAATCAAATCCTACTAACTTTTAACTGTCAAGACCTTAACCACAGAGGGTATTAGGTTAAAACTATCACTTAAGAAAATTGCAAATGTACCCATTGGGAGTAAATTAATTTAATTCAATGAAGATAAGACTACAAACTCTACAACTAGATAGGACACACTTTAGCAGCACTAATCAACTGAACCTCATAACCCTGCTGAAATTGAGCTCTAACTTTCTGGAGAGACCACATCAGCAGACATCTAAAACCTTCAATTGCAGATGTTCCAGTAAGTCTCCACACTAGGCATCTGTGAGGCTGCTGCTGTATCCTATTAGCTGCCTCTGTAGTGCAAGTGGCAGCAGATTTCTAGATTACCCAGGTTTGAGCAACCTACAGTTCCACTGTTGATTAGGGAATAAAATATTTGCTCTTGGTTTCGCTCTGCCTTTTTCTCTCAGCAGTTCTACAAAGTGGATAATCTCTCCAAACTGTAATTAATTTATTCAGCCAATCTAACTTACAGTTGGTTTTATGTAGTTGAAGAAGATAACTGCTTCTGTTGTGTGATTTACAAGACTCTTAGCAGAGGACCTCCTTATTATACCTTGCCCCACTTTCTCATTTTTTTCACCAAATTTCTAGAGATTAACCTCTTATAAACTTGGCATGCCTAAAAACCTCAAATAACCTTATCAAAAAGGATTTAAATTATTTAAATATTTTTTCGGGGGAGGAGGAACAATTATCTTCCCTGGATGAAATTTAAACTTTTCCTTACTCAGTCTTTGTTTTTCTAGTTTTTATAATTCCTTATTAATTAACATTAACCTCTCTTTTCTTTTCTGACCTCTGCTATCTAGTTTTGGTGTTCTAGATGAAGATCCATGGTTTTATTTTAGCTTGTGGTCCTGCCTTATCTAAGTAAGCCTTCTATCAAAGGCTCTGAGCTCTGAATACTCAGTCTTAATGCCAATCCACCTGACCAGGATTACATCCTGTGCCCCTGTCCAAGCTCAAACTCAACTACCATGCTTGACCAAGCCCTTGATCTCACAAATGAGAACTCATTCACAACAAAATTGCCCCAGGTTCATAAGGGTAATCTTCAAACCTTCCAAGACTACCTATCTCAAACCCACTATTACCCTGGTCATTTTAGAAGTTAGCTCTGTGTAGGTATGTATGCACCCACTGTTACTCCATCTGTAAGGTACTACCAAGGGAAATTAATAGTAGAGCCATTGTCTCCAACTAATCAAAATGAGATTGATACCTGTGTTTACAATTCTGATCACTCTAATTGCAGTAGTTTCCAACCTCTGTTTTCATGAGAAACATTTTATTCAAACAAAATTTCACCCAGAACCTCAGTATTGGTTGATGTATTCAATAGCTATTGTGTGCCAAGCACTGAATATTTGCCTGAGTTAATGAAAATGCCACCCATCCATTATGTCCAGCCCAAAGATTTCCCTCTTTCCTTCACAGCTCACATCCAGTCCATAAGCAAGGCTTGTTAATTCCATTTCTATTATATATCTCCATTTCTTCCATTTCTCTCTATCTGCACTACAACCACCCTGATCCAAAACACTGTCATCTCTTATGTCTACCAGGATAGACCTCCCTGCTGCTTCCATTCTAGCTCTCTTATAATCTATTTTATACACAAAAGGCAAAGTAGTCCTTTAGCATAATCTACAATGCTTTATAATAATCTACAATGCCCTGTAGGATCTGATCCCTGCCTGCCATTCCCATTTAATCTCAACTCTATTATTCACAAACTCCTAGACATAATGTAAATCTTTATGTTAGAAAATTCTCTGCCTTAGGTCCTTTGTACTTTCTGTTCCTCTTCCTGGAGTGCTCAGCCACCAAGCCCCCTCATGTCTGCCTCCATCATATAATTCCCACTTCAACTCAATGTTGCTTTCTTGGAGAGGCTCTCCCTGATCAGCCAGTTTAAGTTAACCTGTCAAGCCTCAGTCACTCAGACACTCAGTCACGGCTCAATTTTCTTCAAAGTATTGGTTATCATCTGAAACAGTATGCTATTTTATGTGTTTACTTATGTATTGTCTGTCTCCTTCACACTTCTTTATAATATAAACTTTTTTCTACAACTTTGTCTCTTATAATTGTACTTGGCACATAGTACTGAATGGCTATTTGTTATAGACAGTGAGGAACAAAACAAAGTCCTTGCCTTCAGAGAACTTTCAGTTAGACAAAACAGAAGTAAATAATGAGTAAATATAAATTGGGGTGGTATCATAAAAGAATAGATTTCTCTAAGGTCAGGGAAGGTAGCCCCAGGAAGGTAGAATGAAGCAAGCTGAAGAGAGTCAGCTATGTGGATATCTGAAAGAATAGTAACCAGGGGAAAGGAAAAAGGCCTTAAAGGCCTTTTTGAAGTATGTCTGACCTGTTTGAGAATAAAGTAAAATGGGCCTGAGGGGTGAGTAATAGGAGATGAGGTCAGGGAGCTAATAGGTTACAGTAGCAGGGCTGTTTCACTGAGTGTAACTCCTAATAATTTAGACATTAAAGCTCACATTCTTCTGAAGGAGGCAGTACACCTGGCAAGTATTTCAGGTTTCATGGTAGGGTTTTTGTGTGTGTGTGTGTGTGTGTGTGTGTGTGTGTGTGTGTGTATGTGTGTGCATGTGACTTAATTGGTTCCACTGAGGCTGATATGATATCAAACTATTTTATTTTATCCAGTCACATTAAAAAAAGAAAGAAAGAAAGAAAAGGGCAGAGGAGAGATTTCAAAGATTGTATTTTCTTTCTGGTCAGAGACTCTTATTCACACTGTGGATGTCAGAAGGATGGTGGAGTGAGAGATGGCCCTAGATCTCTCCCCTTGAAATTATAATAAGCTGAAAATGTAAAACTCAACAATAACAATAAAAACTCCCAACATGCACACAAGCGCGTTGGAGTGAGGGATCTGCAAATAACAGCTACCATAGGTCAGAACTGGGGGAGTCAGGCAGTAGGCAAGGAGAAACAAAGCTGCCTTTTGCAGCCAGAGCTCTCTGCAGGAGAAGAGGGAGGGGAGAAGGTGTGGCGGGTTCCCTGAACAGCCCTGCCTGAGAGAGCTGTGACCTCCACATAGCGGCAGTGCCCAGGGACCAAGACAGAAAGCAGAGAAGTGGGAATGGCAGAGAAGCAACAGCTGATTATTGCCAGCCTTGGTTGCAAAACACGGAGCTGAGCCACAGCCCCCATCCTCCAATTCAGAGGGCCCCTCCACCCATATTCACCAAGACAGAACACCAGGAAGCCCCAGGAGAATCTGAGCAAACACTACAGAAACTGTCGCTAAAACTGACAGGGACTGAGACTGAGGGTAGTGACTGTGATTGAATATTTATAAGAAAAAAAAGAAAGGCAGTATTAAGGCTTTATATAAAGCAGGGATCCAAGAGGCTTAGACACCACCTACTGGAAACCAATAGAAAAATGCCTTCTTAGCAACAGGCTAAAAAGAGACCTTTATATAATAAATACCCTTTCTGGAAAAAAAGAAAAAGCAGAATACCCTTCCATTAATGCTGAGATGGAGAAAAATCTATTAAAAACCATGAACAACCAAGGTGACGAGGCATTTCAGAAAGAAAGAAAAAAACTCCAGAAATCAAGCTTAAAGACATAAGATAACGTGTCTTAAATGACAGAGAATTCAGAATAGTACTTCTGAAAAAACTTAATGAGATCCAAAATAATTAATATCAAAAATCCCAGGAGTTGAAAGAACAACTAGATCAGCAGAATGAGTTTTATTATCGAGGAGATTATAACCCTAAAAAAGAACCAAATAGAACTTCTTGACATGAAGAACACACTGTAAGATGAAAAATGAAATAACAAGTTTGGGAAATAGAGTCGACCAAATGGAGGAAAGGATCAGTGATATTGAAGACAGAAATCTAGAAATAAATCATAAGGAATAAGAGAGAAACCGAAGAATAAAAAATAATGAAAGAGAAATACAAGAACTAGCTAATATCATCAGGAAAAGGAACATAAGAATAATGGGCATTCTTGAAGAGGAGGAAAAGGAGCAGGAATTAGAAAGCATTTTCATGCAAATAATTGATGAGAATTTTCCAAATCTAAGGAATGAACTGGAACTTGGAATTCAAGAAGTCAACAGAACACCCAGTTATCTCAACTCAAAAAGGCCTTCTCCAAGACACATTGTATTAAAATTATCAAAAATCAATGATAAAGAAAGAATTCTCAGGGCAGCCAGGGAAAAGAAGATGGTAACCTATAAAGGAAAACCCACTAGATTTTTTGTTGAACTTCTCAGCACAAAACTTATAAGCAAGAAAGAAGTGGAATCAAATATCCAAACTAAATGAAAGTAACTACCAGCCAAGAATAATGTATTTAGCAAAGCTCTCCTTTGGATATGAAAGAGAAATAAAGACCTTTCCATACATACAAAAATTGAGGGAATTCTCCACTATGAGACCTACAGGAAATACCGAAAAGGGTCAGCTTACCTAAAACAAAATGACGAAAAAATACATAACTATTAAGAGAGAAGAGGAGGTGTCTGAGAAATACAAAGGAAAAGTCTTGCAGAAATGACTATCTCAGCCGGTTAAAGTCCATTCCTGACTGCCCTCTCCCCCTCTCCAGGACTTTCCAGCTAACATGTTTTCCCATGGCTACTTCCCCCACCTCAAAGACTCTCCAGCTCACATCTGTTGATTCATAACTTGCTATCCAACTAATATTCTTCCATATCTCTGCAGCTGTGTAGGAATAACAAAACTGTATAAAACTACTTGTTATGTTACAATTGGAGCTCAGCCTTTGGACAGGAATCTACTGAGCTGGTGCCAGCATCAATAAGTGATACTTCCTGTTTATAGCCTCGATATCCTGTCTCTTCATTGGAGAATCCTATAACAGTGCTGATAATTCCAAGGTCGTGGGTTCTACAAGGCAAATGACCTGTAAATAGATAAGCGCAGAAGTATGGAAATTCCTCCCCACTTGCAGCACCCCTCTGAAGCTTTTCCTCTCCATCCTGAGTCATGAAGCACACGTGAAACCTCAGACAAAGGAATCACGTGACCCTTGCATGGACACTGCAAAAGTATATAAGGTGTAAGAAATCTAACCAAAGAGAGCTTGTGCTTTGGGTCTGTTGACATGATTCTCTATATAGATAACCCTACAGATTCCACAAGAACACTACTAGAAACAATAAGCAAATACAGTAAAGTTTCTGGATACAAAATCA